>NC_040909.2:51930716-52235673 GCF_004126475.2 Phyllostomus discolor | reverse complement strand
CTCTGTGCACTTATCCTTCCCTGACTGGGATGATTGACAATGACTCACCACAGCCAACAAGATCTTCCACGTGTACTCCCTTCTTTGCTATGGCAGAGTTGGGAAGCTGTGTTTCTTTAATACCACTGATGTGTAGCTCACTTCTTATTGTCAGGAAAAATGTTTCCTTTAGTTTGGTTCTCCTTCCCTCTCACTGTATTTTATTTTTATTCTGGCAGTTAATTATTTTAACTATTCAAAATAAGAATAATTTTAAACATACAAAATAAAACATAATATGTATGTTATGGGACCTATATAGTCCTTATTATAAAATTAATAACAGTTTAAGACATTTTCATTAATGGAACATTATAGAAATATTTATATGGAGGAAAAATTCCTAGTTAGCAATTACAATACATCATGGAACTTTACACAATCATTTAGCTTTGATTAGATTGGCTAGTAATAAATATAAGGAGAAGCTCCCTATAGGAAGGGCTGGTATCTCTACCATTCCTGATTTTTGTAATTTTTCCATAAATTATAGAATTTCTTATTTAGATGTACAAATATTTTAGAACCTTTATTTGAACATACAAAAATGACTTTAGTGAAATGAAATATATATAGTAAGTCATAAATATATCTTATGGTAGCATAACAGACTTATACATAAATCTATTATTCATTAAGTCTATTATGACATTTTATCACTTAATGGTCTTACTAGTTATATATCTCCACAACCCTAACTAGACCAGGAGAACTTCAGAGGCCAATGCATTTGGATTGTGGTAAGATATCATTGACTCTTGAATTTCTAAGCTCCATATGTAAAAGACATTGCCCAGATGTTACAGTAGGCACAGCAGAGTTCATTGGACTTCAGGTTGTTTACAGAGACCTACTGTAGTAGCTGGCACATTGTGCATGACCAGTGATTTCTAATTCCTTGCATTGTTAGACTCCTTTAAGTCAGTTTCAGTTTGTGGTATAGTATACTTCTTTTGCAGGGAGAAGTGAAGATGTGGGTGATTTAAAATTGGTAACAAGGTGATACTCACATTTAGAATTTCCATTCATAGAAATGAAGTTTTGGAGGTAGCTGGAAAGAACACTTAAAATTAAAATTATCTAGTCCATTGGTTTTTATGCAGTCCTGAGTCACTTCTGTCACTTCTAACAGAACAGTCCCTCCTCTGTTTTTTCAATCTAAAAACATCTGACATTTTGGGATGAAAACATTTGTATGTTTTATATGAACAGAGGATGTCATTGCTTCCTCAAAAGGTTGAGATTCACTGACATGGTTTAACTTTTGTTTAAAAACTGGGTGGTATTACATAGTCAAAGAAAGCTGAGATTACAGATTTCAACTACATTTAAGTTCTCTATTGACAGGAACTCTAACCACCTGCTTTTATTTTCAAAATGATCAGTATAAGTTTTAGATTTTAGTCTTAGGCAGCCTAGGTCCATGGGGAAAACCATCATATTTGCTGCAGCCCAAGCTTCTTCATCCAAATGTCCCACAAAGTTGATGGTCACTGAGCACCACAGGCTTTTCTGGATGTGATCTCAAACTCCTCTCCCTCCATAACTCATTCCACTCCTCCCTCTTGCCATAGACACCCAGGTTGATCAACACCATATAGGCTCTTATGCCTTTGTCTTAAATTTTCATCCAACCTAATCTCATCTCTCTACCATATGAAACCCTAATCATTCTTTAAGGTCAAACTCAAATGGACATCTTCATGAGTCCTCCCCATGTCCTCCAGTTGCATTAAGATTCTCCTCAGTGTTCCCATACTTATGTACATGAGGATGGCTATTCATCACTATAATCCCCACGGCACCTAGAAGAATTCTGTGTGCATGCATGGTGGCTCCTTAAGAATGCCTGTTGTGTTGTACTGAAATATGTTGATACACTGTCAGAGTGGTTCTTTGTTTAGAAAAATACGGGACAAGAAACAAGACTGAGTAAAAGGCAGGTGAACAAGATTAAGAAAGTACCCAGCTTTTCTTTTTTTCAATCCATAGTTTCTGAAAAGTTAGTACCTGACCCCAATTTAACCTTTTATTTGCCCTGCCAAGTATAAAGAGTGTTTCCCTTAGCCACACCCCTAGTGGCAGGATAGTATCTATTTCAAAGAACAAGGGAAGGCAGAACTTCAATAAGGAGAAATAAAGTCTCTTTAATTTCTCAAAATAGTTATGTGGAAAGGAGGATATGCAAGTAAGTGTTTCTGAGGCTGGACTAAAGCTAAGGAACATCACACTTGGTTCTTAGATAAAAACTGATCATAAACCCACCCTAGAACTCCCAAAGAACTTTAATTAAAACCATGTACACTTCCCTTTTTATTGAAGCATATTAGTGATCTTACATTTGATATGTATTTAATACTTTAAAAGCTATTACAATAAACTATGACAGTGATCTGAAATTTTCAGTAAGTTGGAAGTTAGTTGCATTTGTTAGAAGTAAATAGGAACAGCTATTCTCTTTCATATACGTAGGTATTACCATTCTTTTTAAGGTTTGATGCCATTGACTTATAACTTGGAAAATAAAATATGCCATAGCATTACTTAAAATTATGTATGATACTGATATGCCATAAACATAGTGATTTGTAATAAATGTACAAATGCACTGTATTTTAGAAATTGATGTGTTAGCATAAACTTTTAAAATGTTTTAGCAGTTCAGTTCTCCATTATTATAGGGAATCTATCAATCTTCTCCTCCCTATTTTTTACAGAGACCCAGAAAAAGGCCATGACATTCCTCAGGATACAAAGATTCTTGGGGGCAAAGGAAAAAACTAAAATCCAGGGCTCTCGACCTGTAGCATCTTTTTTGTGTGTGCGTGTTTTTATATTTTTGCTGCTTTTAGTACTTGGTGCAGTATGATTTTATGATCATGGTTTCTGACACTTTTTAAAGTGAAGTTATTTCTGTAAGTGCATTGGACTCTCAGCTATAGAATGCTAATTCTGTTACCATAATCCAGATTTCTATTCCCCAGCACTACCCCTGCCCTCTCATAATTACCAGAAATAAGTTAAATTGTGGGAGTCAGGGTTAGTGAGGTAAAACAAAACAACTATTTCTTTTAAGGATTGTTTGGTGGTTAGGAACCAAAATCTATTTAAAATATGCCAAGTAAAAATAAGAATTGGAAGAACGTGAAGAAATCTCATGGAAGCCACCTGTGGAAGTTGATGCAGAACCCTTGAGAGGTACAGGTTGCCAGCAGCTTCTTTCTGGCAGCTACTCTCTCATCTCTCATTCTGTTTGTAGTCTTTTCTTGTACTTCTGTTTGATCCTATAGATGGGCTTTCTCTGATTGCTTGTCATTGTGCATGCGGGCAAGTATGGCTGCCTCATCCCTCTATGACCCTACAACTCCAATACTCATCACTGTCTGACCAGATTCATTCTGTGTATCTTCCAGTTCAAAGATTTGAAACAGTAGTCAGGATTGGTCCTTGGCTTAGTATTGGCTTTAAGCCAACTGTTCATTTTTGGCTTCAGAGGTTGTAAGCTGGAACAGATTCCCTGAGAAAAGGCTGTGGGCAGGACAGGCAAATGGACTGATAACCCACTGCACTACTGTCTGAGTATGGACATTTGTCACCTGCCAGTGACCTCTACAGATATTTCTGAGCCCCTCCTGTGGCATTCAGGGGTAAACAATGGCCCTGTTTTTTTTATTGTGGTCAGATCTACTTTGATACCACTCTTGTCCTAGTTCACATACTTTATTTACCTGAAATCCTAAAGTTTTCTCAATGGTACTGTATAAACTTAGTTAATCAGGGTAGGCCCTGTTTTGTGCAGTCACTCAAGGATGAAGCCACAGTTCTTCAGTGCTTTTCTAGCTAAATAATAACTGATCAGTTAGGTTAATTGAACATCTACGATATGTTAGGCTCATTCCATGCTGTGTTTGCCAGGATTGCTATGGTGGCTTACAGCAACTTCATATATTTCAGTCTCACATTACATGAGCACTGCAGGTGACCCATACATAGCTCTGCATCAGCTATAGCCTGACTGTCTGTTGGTTCTGCATCATCTCATTCCACAACCTGGGTTGAACATACATGCCCTATCTGGAACATGCTGTTCTTGAGGCAGGGGTAGAAGAGCAAGAGCCTGAGCAGAACCACACAATCAAATTTAAAGTTTCTCCTCAGATATGTGTGGCATATGTCACTCTTCTTATGTCCATTGGCTAATGCAAATTCTATGACCCAGCCTAGAATCAGTGGGGCAGGCATGTATAAACCTCCTACACAAAAGAGGGTCAGTGAATGACTGTCAACCCTAATAATATACACAGACACATGTACATTATCTCAATCATCACAGCATTATTAAAATGTGTAAATCATCACCATTATATAATTCATTAATTTAACAGTTATATACTGAGCACCTGCCATGTCCTAGACACTATGGTGTTGAATTAATAAGGGTCAAATGAGTAACTTCACTATCCTATCTTATGTATTTCGACAATATGGATTTATTTTTATTTAAAAGTCATGACACTCAGGTATGCTCATGCTTTCTTCTCAGAAAACAGCAGTTCTCAAATTCTTTGGTCTTAGGACTCCTTTATACTCTTAAAACTTATCAAAGACCCCAAAGAGCTTTAGTTTATGTGGGTTGTATCTGCCAGTAGTTACCATATTAGAAATTAAAATTGAGTAATTTAAAAGATATCTATTATTTAGAAATAATAGCCCCATTACATATTTGCATAAATAAGTAACTATAGCATAAAATACCTATATTTTCCAAAGCAAAAAAAAGAAATTAGCAAAGAGCACCATTGTTTTACATTGTTGCAGATCTCTTTAGTATCTGGCTAAATAGAAGACAGGTGCATTCTCATGTCTGCTTTTGTATCAATCTTGTGATATATCATGTCACCTCTGAAAAATTCCACCATATACTTGTGAGAGAATTGGTTGAAAAGATAAATAACATCTTCGTATTGTTCTGAAAATAGTTTTGACTCCACAGAGTCCCTGAAAGATTCTTGGAGACCCTCAAGGATCCCAAACCACCCTTTGAAAACTAAGGTCCCTTAACCACACTTCAGGAACTACTGTTCTAAAGTATATTCTGAAAGCAAATACATGACATCCTCCGTGCATTTTCCTTGAGTGTCACTTTTCTGTTCATTTATTTTAATAAGTTAGGTAACTTTATCAGTTAGGCTAACCTGCTGTAAGAGATAATTCCCAAATCTCAGTGGCTTAAAATAGTATATGTTCATATACATATCACAATCCAGTGCAGGTCAGGGGTAGGGCTCTGTCCCCCAGGGTCATTTAGGGACCTAGGCTCCTTCCATCTTCCATCTGAGATTTAGAGTCCTGTGCTGGATCCTACATATCTACCTGCTCAGCAGGAAGAGAGAGCCCAGAGAATTGCTTGGGAAGATATTTGAGATCACATTCCTCTGGTCAAAACTCCTATACCATTCATAACAGCACTGGAGGCTGGGAAATGTAGTTTTTCTGTATGTCCAGAAGAAAAAGAAACAACAGAGTTTGGTCAAGATGAATCATCTTCTACCAGAATAATTAATTAAGTTTCTAATAAACAAATTAAAAGAATTCTGTATGATTTGTTGTTAGCTTTTTTGTTCTTATGAAACTTAAGTGATACATAGTGCAAAACAGTGATACCTCATGCTTTGAGAAAAGTTGTAGGACCTGCAATGCAATTTAAAATTAATTTTAAAATATTTTAACTTTTTATTTTTAAATAATTTCAAACTTAAAAGTTGCAAAAATAGTACAAAGAACTGTCATAAACCTTTTACCCAGATTTACCAGTTAACATTTTGCCACATTTGCTCTTGCTTTTTTCTATGTATATACATACATGTGTGTACATAGACATTTTTCCCCAGACCACCTTTTACTGAATACTTAAGTGTGTATCCACTAAGAACAAAGCCACAGCACAACTTTCAAAATCAGGGCATTCAACATTGATGTAATACTATTATCTATGGTATAAACCTGCTGTCCTTTGTAGCAATTATGGTTTTGGTCTAGGATTATATTTTGCATTGTTTAGTCTGCATTAATTTGGAATCATTTCTCAGCCTTTCTATGCCTTTCACATAAATGACATTTCTGAAAAGTGCAGTGCAGTCTAGTTGTTTTCTCATATGCTCCTTAATTGAGTTTCTCTGATATTTTCCTTATTAGATTCAGGTTATACATTTTTGGCAAAAATAGTATGAAAGAAATCTTGTCCTCAGTGTGTTTTATCAGGAGGCACATGATGTCAGTGTGATCGCTTACAGGTGATGTTAATTTTGATCACTTGGTCAAAGTAATGTCTGCCAAGTTTCCTCATGGTTGTTACTATTGTTCTCTTTAAAATTAAGTTATATGTGAGGACAAACTTGATAGTGTAAATATCTTGGTCTTCATCAAGCTTTTATTTGCTAGTTGAGCATGATAATTCTTGCCTAAACCAATTTTTACTATAATGGTTACAAAATAAAGTGAATTTTAAAATTATTTACTAATTACACACATAAGAAACAAGGGTGGTTGGCATTTGTTGGTTCTCTGCCTAGCGTAATTTGCCACATTTTTCTCTTCCTAAAATTATCTCCTTCTGCCTAATGGCAGCCTATGTCCTTCTAGTAAAAGTGATCACAACATAGTTCCTGGTATGGGCTTTGACTGGTAAGTCAGTTAGCACATTCCATCCCTTTAGTCACATTTATTCTTTTAGGTGTCGGAATCTGAACTACTCTGGCCCAATCAGAGTGTTTGGGATGCTGCACTAGTTGTTTTGCTTCCATCTGGCACTGTCCTGTACCATCAGGATAAAGCTGACCCAGGTGGCAGAAGGGGAGAAATAGAAAGAAATCAGGTCATTGGCGACTGTTTTAAGATGTTAAGTAATTCATCCATGAAGCCTGTCCTGCTTCTGTAGTTTCTAATTATGTGAGCTAATACATTCCATTTATTAAGTGAGGTAGTGTGAATTGGTCTTTCTGTTAACTTTTGGCATAGAGAGACCTAACTGAAATTTCTGGTAACAAATAAGTAGTAATAGTTGTTTTACCTGATATTTTTTTAAAATGTTAAGAATGAAGTATGTGTAAAACATTTTCAACACCCAACCAAAAGAAATGGGGATAAGGGTTTTTTGTTTGTTTTCTCACCAACTTTGTGATAGTACTATGGCATAGGCTACTAAGGAAAGTTAAAGAATTGGCAATGCTTCTCCCATGTGCCAAAAGGCACATGAGCTCATTTTCAGTAAAGTTGTTACGGTTGTGGAGAGAGGCTATTTGGACTCAGTTTAGTTAACCAAACCAACCAGAGTGAATTAAAATGCAGTGTGGGCATCAAAGGCAAGTGTGTCGGGGTGTCACATGAAGCCCAGGGAGAGTAATCCAGCTGGGTGTGGAAACCAGGATTGGGAAACCTTAAGCACACACTTATTCATTTCAGCTTTTTGTGTTTCTGCTTCATTTCCAGCCCTGTCAGGCAATTTCAAAGTACCTAGAGAGAGAATATGATTGAGTTAGTGTGGGTCAGGGATTCACTCCTATTCAGTTCAGTTGTGCTCATTGGTATAAAAATGGTTTCAGAAGACCTAGCCCTCAGAGTACAAAGATTTCAGGGAGTGTTTTAGAGACTCTGGCATTGGCTATTAAAGAAACATTTATGGGTGCCACAGCCAGCTGAGGGTACAATCGTAAGCAGGAAAAATGGTCTGTGATGCCTCTCTTCCCTCCCAGAGCTCTTGCCCCTAATTGTTACCCTGCATGTCTCTCATTTGAATTCTTGCTAAGATTCTCACTAATATAATCTTAAGGTTTGGGTTGCAATAAATTCTAGGAAGTTTTTATCTAACTAAAGCAGTGGTTTACACAAGCAGCATCAACAATCTAGGAATCTGTTAGAACTACAAATTCTGGAGCCCTACTCCTGAAGTGCAGAAAGAGAAACTGGGAGCAGGGCCCAGCAATTCATGTTTTAACAGGTCCTCCAGGTGATGCTGATGCACTTGAAGTTTGAAAACCACTGCCTTGGGGAAACCCACAAGGTGGCCAGAACCCAGGATCTTCTTCCCGGCATTTGTTCCCAGCTGGGCACATTGTACCGCTTGAATATAGAAACGTGACCAAGTTGCCTTACCCAGTGCGTCAGAAGAGAACCCTAGTCTTTGGTCTTTAAAGAGTAAACAGACTTTGGCAGCAGAAAGGTTGCTGTCCCCAGCTCTAAAGCCCCTATATCATTGGTTTAGCCCCAAGAGACCACCATGTGTCTAGCATTTCTTGGACATTTTTCCGCCTATGTGCAGAAGTTTGAGTATCTCCTATTCCTTCTTTACCTCCCTACTCTTCTCTTTCCTCTTTCCCTTTCTCTCCTTCCCTTTGCCTTCTCTTTCCTCTTCCCCTTTCTTTATTCTTGCCCTTTGCCTTCTACTTCCGTTTCTTTTTCCTTCTTCCTTCTCTTTTTCATTTCTTATATCCTTACTAGTTTGTCCTCTTCCTCCTTCCACCTCTCTTAGTAGAGTAAACTTACTGAAGAAAAGAAGGTGAACACCTGAGGGAGTGGTAAATGCCATTTCTACCTGATTGAAGTCCTAATTGAAGGGCTGGTTGCTACCCACACATATCCTTAGACACCCAGGACACCTTTAGGATTATCCAGGGTCTGAGCAAAAACTCAACCTTATGCTATTCACCTCTCAGTCCCCTCAGCCTTCTAGCCCACCCCAACACTGACCCCAGGAATGATATCGAACTGCCATGTGCTGGTAAATGTTTACCAGTTAGCTCTCTGTGCTGGTAAATGTTTGCTAGTTAGCTCTGGGGTGAAGGGCAGGATATTGAGAAGCCCTGATATTTAGCGTTTGCTATTTTAAAGTGATGTAATGGCAACTTTAAGGACCAGTCTGACATCACTGAATGAGGAGCTGGGAAGAGATGCTCACAGTGGACTCTCACAAACCAGTCAAACCTGTTCCTCACAAAGTAGGGCCTCACCAGCTGTGACATATGCAGGAGGAAGTACTCTGGCCTTCCCTCATTAATGCAGATGTTTGGATGTCTGGGGGTTAACCACTAATGAGTGAATTACAGTAACTTGAAACATGAGATGTTTGTTCATGCCTTAATAGACTCATTTTTTTTAGGACAGACATTGGAATAATTAAAAACAGCAGTATAAATTGCTACACTACCTTTTGGTTTGATTCAATAAAACTCAACTGCAAGTACTACCAAAAAAATTGCAGCCCTTTCAATGATTTGTAAACCCTTTTATTTGTGAGTCTGAGCTCAATCAAAATATCACTATAAATTGACAACACTTTTAGATTATACATAATAAAGTTTCAGTTAATATTCAGTTAAAATGTAGAATATCACCCAGTGACCTTATCTTTTTTATTTGCATTCCACGATATCTCTGGTGGATTTTTATTATTTTTAAGTAGCTTCGCATTATATTTTATGATACATTTCTTACTGAAACAGTTTTGCATACAGATGGAAATGTTGGGAATCTGATTTAAGGCTGATCTTATTATTATTTTTTTATTCTGTTATGTGATTGATCTGGTCAGTGAACAAGAAATTCTTCGAGGCCATCCATCACTCCAGTCAGCAGCTGAGCTAAACCTTCTAACTCACTGCTTCCAGTCAGTCATGCAAGATTCAGGTTATAAATATTGAATGTGCAAACAACTGTTTAAATTAGCTGTCCTATCTATTTTATGCTATTTCAGTAGAAAAGCAAGCTGATATATTGTTTAGTAGCAAGAAGTAGAAGACAGTGAATTTAGTATTATCCTTTCATACATTATTGAATTAATCCTGTTGGCAAATATTTAAAATAGATCAAATTAATTCCTGTTTCCTTAAGTTAAATTAGAAGTAAGGCAACTGAGCATGTAATTTATGTAGCTTTGGGGGGGTTTTATATTCAAACAGTAGCAGGACTGTTAGTAATTGTAAATGTAGCCATCTGTCATAAATATAGTAGCCAATTGTTAAATGCTTGGTTCTGTGAATTTTGTTACCTCTGTACAATAACAAAATAGGTTAATGTTTGGAAAATATTTGGGCAGGAAAGAAAGCAGCAAATGGCTTATCCTACCATTCTTGGTAAGCATCTAGAATAGCAAGCGTGTGCAGGTGTTTGTTCTGCTACTTAGATTTATAGCACGTGTGCCTGCTCTCACTGGTGTTGATATATGCAACAGATAAAATGCCAGCCAACCATTTGTAGTGACTCCTAGGAGCCATTTGGCATGTAATGAATTTACGTAACGTTCCAAAGTTGGTATTTGTGTTCTAAGTTTACTCCTCAAATTATGTTATGCTGGGAACGTCCTTTAAATAGAAGATATGTATCACATATGAACTGCTTACCAAAGAGAAAATTGTCTCTCTTGCAGGCATGCAAGGTGTTTAGTAGCATGTGTCTCTTAGTAGTTGGAGTACAACTTAATAGAAAAGTTGAACAATATTTTATGAAACTTTCTGTGCCAAACACTGCTCATTGCTTATCCACATCCATTTTTCTCTTAGCAGAATTTTGGTCAGGGTAGCAGAGAGTGCAGCTAAATAGACACACCTCCCTAAACTTCCTTATAGCTGACGATGGCCACGTGTCTTCATTTTGGCCAATGAAATGCGGGTGGAATTTGCTGGGTAGTACTTCTAGGAAAACTTTTCTAAAGGGACAGCTTTAAAATTAGGTCTGACTTGTTCTTTAGGCCTATGTGTTTATTATTTTGTTCTTTGTTTTGTTTTGTTTTCTTATGTTTGCCTAAGATATGAATACAATGCATGGAGGTACAGCAGCCTTCTGGAGAGGATGAATGCAAAAGCTATATTCTGAGGATGGCACAGTGGAAAAATGGAGAAAAAATCTGGGTTCCTGAGGACATTGTTGAGCCACTAACCTGTCCTGAACTGCTAACCCTAACCCTTAGACTTGAATGGGTAAATAAACCTCATTCTTGTTTAAGCCACTATTTTTCAGGGGTACCCTAACACATTCCTAACTGACACACTTCTCTTCCTGAGTTATCTAAGTCTTCAAGAAATTATGCATTGTGTTTTTTAACATAGCCTATTTTTGAATTACAGAAATAAGCTTTTACTTATATCCTTATGTGGAAATAAATTGAACCAGCATTACATATTAATAAACTTTATTATTTATAAATGTAAGGATGGTATTGATTAATCATTTTAGCAGTAAAGATCAAAATTGCAGGAAAAAGCTCAGGGAATTTTCATAACCTCATCTCTTGAATCTTTTTTTCCTTCATCTTTGACCAATTCCTATCATCTTTTCATACCCTTCAAGTGCTCATAGTCATAGGCTAATTTATAAATAATTATAATGTAGTGTTAGAAGTTCTAGAAATACTTGTCACAAACATAAGTCTGATTTTATTTTCCCCTGCTTAAAAGCTTTCCATAATCTTTGATGTCACCTTTTTCATCTCATGTCAGCTGTTTCATTCTGGCTCCAGTTGTCCAGTCGGGTCACATCTCCTTCCTTCCTCCCTCCCTTTCTCCCAGCACATTCCCTCCTTTATCCTTTTACTTCTGTGGCCTTTCTCTCGTCTCCATCTTTGAAATCCCACTCATTCTAAAAAACGAGTTCAAATTTGTTTCTCTGAAGCTTTCCCTGACTCTTGCAACTTCATCCTCTATTCTTTCCATAATATTCCTTTTATGCTTCTGTGATAGCACTTATGAAGTTGGTTTATAGTCTCATTAGTATACAGGTCTGTTTTTCCCATGAGACTCTTACATTCCATGAAGAGATAAGCTGTTCTTTATTTTGCAACTCTAGTATCTGATTCATTATCTGGAATGGAGTAAAAACTCAAAATTTTGTATATAGTTTCATAACAAGAAAATAAAAAGTTTAAACTTTCTGCACCTCTCATTGAGTACTAGGTTATTTGTCTGTTTGTTAAGTGTATTCCTGTGAAGGAAATGCTCCTGGTGATTAAAGAATACTCATCAATTACATAAATAATTGTCCATCAGAATCACCTCTGCTCCTGCTTTTATTGTTTCTTTGTGTGTCTTTCTTGCTTTTTTGTGTGTCTTTAATTTTTGGATTACATACCACACATTGCATGTAAAGAACAGTAAAGGCTGAAGTTAAATAACATTCACCTCCACAAAAGCACATGCCCCTTCTTTTTGGTCAGTGGAGGTAGAGGCTGAACCAGTCTGTGGTCTGGCTGGGGCAGCGCTTTGTTGCACCTGCAGTGTGATTAGGTGTTCCTAGGGCAAAGTCAGGCCTCTTCCTTCAGCAGGGCTTCAGTGAGCACTGACAGCCCACAAAATTTAGCAGGTTTACAGATACACAGCTTTTCAAACTGTGAGAGATCTCACTCCTCTGCAGGCTAGATACCAGATCTTTAGGCCACTAGAAAGTTCTCTGTTCTCAGTCTTGCCCTGGCCTTTTATGCGTTAGGAGACTTTTTTTTTCCCTTGCTGCCCAACACTCTGTAAAGGCCTAGAATTTTTTGGAAAGGTCTCTCTCAGCTGTCCTGGTTACCCCTAGCCTCCAGTAGCTGAAATCCCAGAGTACCTTAGACAAATTTTTTCCACTTTCCAATTCCATCCTCTACATTCAGTATACTTCCTCCAGGACTTGGTGAAAACTCATGTGGAAAAGTTGGTGAACAGGCTTGCTTTGGGTAGGGCCTCTCAGAATTCAGACCCATCAGCCTACATGCAGCTATTGAAAGTTAGGCTGGTTTCTCCTTACCCCCATGCATGGACACTCTTTGTCTTCCTTCTGCCTTGCTAGGAACAAGAAGAATAGCAAGGGTCTCTCCTTTCTTATGAAGGGCTCATTCACTTCTGGAATTTAGTTCATTTTAGGTACTCTTGCATCCTCAGCTCTCTGATAGGTTTTTTAAAAAATTGTGATTTTGTAGTTGTTCAGGTTTGTTTTGGTTGTTGGGGTAAGATCCTCTTTCTATATTCTAATCTCCCTCACCCTCTCTCCCCTTCCATCCATCTATCCATCCATCCATCTATCCCTGCTATGTGCGTGTACGTGTGTGGGTGTAATGTGGGGATATTTTAAAATAGTATATCTTGGGTATCATTTCCCTTTTTGTACATCCCCAAATTACCAAAAGGTATTTTCTTGTATCTGTCACATAGAGAAGGAAATTATTTCAGGTTTTCTAAGAAAAGAGATTCTGTTCAGTGAAAACCACATTTGTCTTATGACATGACCACTGGCCTGCAGTGACCGCAGTACGCTGCGATGGCTTGTCAAAACATGAGAAAAACATACACAGAGACAACCACGTCCTGTGGGGAAATAGGGACGGAACAGCCACTCTCTCTAGTGGAGAGCACCTTGGCCACCCTCACTAGGGGAGAGCTTCCCGTTCTCCGGCTCGAGCAGGCTTTTATTGGGTTCATTTACACAGGAATTTAGGGAAAGCTCATTAAACATTGCCAGGAAGTAAGGATCAAACAATAGATAACAAGGAAGTCTGAGGGCCTATTTTGAGTCAGGGTCAGATAGCTAAAGAGCTGTAAAACTTTGAGGAACAAACTTACTTCTTGCTTGGACCCTTATCATTTCATTGAGAGCATTCTAAACAAAGCAGGTTTCACAGGATTTTACATATTCTATCTTAGGTCTGATCACCCGGGGAACCCACCCTTTCCAGCACAGGGCTGTACCACCCTCCGTCATTGTTTCAGGCTTAGGTGGAGCAAGGGAAGTAAGGCAGCCAAGAGATTAGGAGATTTTCTCGCAGACAATGAGGACTCAGGTTTTGTCAAAGCTGAGGGGTGGGAAGGGGTCCATCGCCCCCTTTTGCTGTAGCCCCCAAAGTCCTACCTTGGAGGCCTCCCATGTGATCATGCCTGTCTTAGCTCATTCCCCCCCTTGGGGAATCTTACCCGTCATTGGCTAACCAACCAAGCATTGGGGGCACCAGGCAGGGTGAAGTAAAAGGAGCAGAAGCTGTGCTCCTGCCAGGGAGATAAGCTTTTGTTTCCTTGGTGGCTTATGGTCCAAGGTCGTTCCCTCAGCCTTAGCCTTGGCGGGGATTACAGCTTCTGATACCAGGCAGGGCGGTTCCCAACAGTCTTACCTATTTCAGCCTATCTATGATATTTTGCAAAAGGATTTTCTGGTTTGGATCTCCTTTTAGGCTTCATCAAATCTAGAAATAAGAGTAATCAATGCCTAAATTTGTTCACAAATGATGTAGTCTCTGTGACCACAAAGAAGATTAAGAATCAGATGATGAAAGCATTCAATTACATTAATATATTGAAATGAGAGCTAATGATAGATAGTTTTACGACAGTTATTGCCTATCTAGAAATAAAGTGGTGGGATATTAAACATGGTGTTATCAGTATTATTTCATACCATTTAAATTTATCTACAGTGGCTAAAGTGATATAAAATGACTGAATACAAACCTGAATTTAATTAATATACAAATTACATGAAATCAAAATTCAAACATTATTTGAGAGCAAAATTCATACACAATACATTTTCAGTTTGTCATAGTCTCTCAATAAAGTGGTATTTACCAAAGAACATAGTGTTGTATAAAATGCCTTTGTATCAGTGAGCTTTTCTTACATGACAAACCAATCCAAGATTCTATGGCTTAAAAGTATTATGTATTATTTCTCAAACATCTATGGGTGGGTTGAAGTTGGCTGATCTTGGCTGGACTTGCCTGTGCGGCTGCACTCGAGGCATATGGGCAGTTGGCCTGCATGGATCCCTTTTATACCATAGCAGAAGGAGCCTAGCCTCTCCGCCCAGGAGACAGATATGGTAGTGGGGTTGGCCAAGTGCCACATGACACACACACTTAAGCAGAACAAAGAAGAGTACACACTGAGTCTGAAACATGGAACAAAATTCCCACACAGTGTGACAAGTCCAGTACATGCTGTGAGGACTCTCCTTATTTCTTGGTAAGGAAGTATTCCAGGCCCAAAGCCCATTCTTATACACCCAAGAGGGGGTTGAAAGACTATACACATGAGTCTGCCTTTCCCAACAGATATGTTTCACCAAGAGAAGAGTATCAGTTAACCTAGTGGGTCTGTTAAGAGACCTCCTTCTGTTTTAGTTTAAGCATAAGCAATTTTGAAAAGAGCCCTTAGTAATTGGGGGCAATGAAAATGAAATTAGAAAACCTTCATTGTACTATGTTTTAATTACAAGCTCCTCTGCTTCCTTCCTGTGGATTAGTTTCACGCCTTTCCCAGAATGCTGTTCAGGAGGGAAATTAGGATTGACCAATTTTACCATCATCAGGCATAGCCTATCACTTAGATGCATTGATTACTCCATTTTCATATCGTGTCTAGAAAATAGAAACAGATGTTTTCAGATATTTGCTCCTGTAAAATGAGATTTCATCTGCCTGTGTCTAAACTTATTACGGTCACCAACACTGTGTCTCTTGTGTTGGATCTTTTATGAGGATACCTGTGGATTGCTTTGGCATATATATGATGTTGGTTTAGAAGGTAAAAAATAGTACTATAAGTAAATATAACCTAACTATAAAAGCAGATGATAGCTTGCTTATTCTGAAAGACACCTAACTTTCCAAGTATTACCAGTAACTCTGTGGATTAATCTCTTAAACAGATTAGATTACATAACACCTATAAATATCAACAAGTTTCTGGCTAATGGATCTGTGCAGCAAATCTTCACTTCCTTCTCTCCTATTCAGAATTTCCACAGAATGGTAACAGCTGGTTGCCCATGTCTGCCCAATCTCTCTGTTGTGGGGAGAAAGGGGGGGGGGGGAACCAGGTGGTTATAATTCATAAAATGAGTATCTACATTCACATGACTGGGAATCTGATTCATAGTGTGTGTTTATTCTTAAAGCCCCTTTCTGTGCTGCATTTTCAGTGTGAGTAATGAGTGTGTTTTCCGCCCCCTTCTAACTCTGGTAACTCTTGAAATGCTTATAAAATAGGTTTTTTGATTCATCATATAACCACAGGAAAGAATATAGGGTTTTGAGTCAGAAATCCTGGGTGTCTTATAGCTTTATCATTGAACAAGACCTTGAGCCAATGATTTAATTTTCTAGGAGCCCCAGTTTCTTTATATGTAAAAGGAGCAAATGCCTACTTAATGTGAGGATTAAATTTGATAATAAGAAAATACTTTTTTAAAGATGTACAAATGTTCTTATGAGGACATGTTCTTATGAGGACATGTTCTTATGAGGAGGTAATAAGCACTCTCTTTTTCATGTAAACTTCAAGCCACAGCCTTTTGTGTAAGGGAGAAAAGTGAAGACAAATAGAAGCAATCCCAGTTGATAAGCCCAAGAACATTGATTTGGCATCCCTCACTACACCAGATCACACCAAGCAGATCAGATTTGTGTTTGAAAGTCAGAGTAGTAGAATATAAAATTCAGTAGTTCTCTCCATGTTCTCAGTTTGTACATAACTTGTATCATGATTTCCCATATGAAAGTGTCTAGAATGCACATCAGTATTTCTTAAAATTGTAGGATCATCAATAATTTTAATACATAAATTACTAGTCATGCTTTTTAGAATTTTGAATGAGAGTTTAATTAAGAGTAAACCATACCTAACATATGATAGTTACTCAGTAAAACTTATTGAATGAATGTCTTCACATTTAAAAATACTTCCACCAGCTTTTCTTGCTTAAAGCCATTTTAGTTATGGATGTAACATACATTGTTAAGAAACATTAATTTTTCACAATGACTTTTGTGTGGATATTGGAGGTATGACTTCTGGGCTGGGAAGCATGTGTATATTCAGCACATGTGTGTGACAGGCGCTCATGTTCGCACATTCTCAACCACTCAGGAATAGGAGGTATTTATTAGTTCCCTTTTTTAGATGAAGAAACAGAGGTTCTAAGACTATCTTTCCAGTGAGTTAATGGAACAGGGACTGCAGCTCAGTTCTGTCAGGTTCTGACAGCCCATGCACTTTTAACTTCTTTATTCTCCCTCCTAGACAAATGGTTATGGTGGCAATCAACCACATGGCATTTTAGTGCATTATAGGTGTTTTTAAATGCCAAAAGTTTCAGTCTTGTTTAGCTGTTAGTTTTTCTATTTAGAGGGTTCTCAGCTTTGGAATCCTCTTTACCACAAGTCACCTTTTGTCCTTTCCCTCAAGCCACACTAATTGGCAGAGGGCCTGGGGAGCCCCTGACTACTGTGAGAAGAGATAGTAAGGTCAATGCTTCCCCCTTCCTCCCTGAGGCTGTCCCTCATGACAAGTGTTGCCTGGCTAGTTCTCTGCCTTTGGGAGATTTAAAGAGAAGACTTTCTCCTTCAAAGGCCAAAGCCCTAAAGTAACAGGGCTACACCCCTTTTTTTCTTGTGGTATGCCTTTTTGTCGATCAATATGGTCATGTAGAGGTAGTATACTGGGTGCTATGTTTTTACAGTAATATCAAAGAATCTTCAAGTATAAAGGGTCTTGATTAAGTCCATAAATTATATTTACCGTGCTGTGTTAATTATTTTAACAGTGATTTCTGTTTTCTGGATCTCCTTTTCTGCTTTTACTCAGCAGCATTTATCCCTTTGAATTTACTTTTTTCTAACTCTTATTTCTTTGATTCCAATATGCATCCTAGTTTTAGTAACATTTAATGTTTTTAAGCCTCTTGACATTAAGAAAATAGGTGAATTCTTACTTTTCATTGTTTAATTTAAATCCAGTTTTCTGTTTTTCCATCATCAGCTTCACATCACCACATTTAACTCTCTCAGTGGGTGATGTCCTTTTATGGCTGAGTTTCTAGTCAGTGGTCTCACTTTTAGTTTGAAATGATGGTATTTTCCATATATTACATTTTGTCTAAGCTCCAACTCTTGGTTCCTCTTGAACTCTGCACCAGGAACTCCCCAGATGGGCCTTCTTTTTTGGAGGGACACAGCACTCTGCCCTGCTCCCTAGAACAGAGTTTCCAATTTTGTTCTTCATATCTCTCGTGCCCTCCAACTTGCCACCCAGTTCTGCCTCCAGAACTTCTGCTGGCACAGGCCACCTCTGCTCAGTTCCATCTGCAAAGTCTATCACATGGCTGACCCTAGAGTCCTTGGGGTAGGGATGTATTCTCCTTACAGGGACAGGAGCAGGGAATATTTGTCCATAATAACGTAGTCCACCATGCTGCCTCATTATTGCCAGATATAAATGAGTTAATAGTATGAGAGCTTCGAGGGGATCTGGCACACAGTAAGGACTCAGTGTCTATTGTTTTTTTGTTCTTGTACTAGGTTTCTATGCTAAGCACTTTACATGGATCTTATAGTTTACTCCTCAAGATTGATAGCATTATCCCCATTTTGCAAATGAGTAAACTGAAGCTTATAGAGGACAGGTAAATTGTGCACAATTATACCATTTGCAAGGGACAGAATGGGCATTTTAAACCAGGCCTGCCATACTTCAGAATCTTGCTGCTAACCTTTTTTATTCTAGTAAACATGTATTAGGAAGATTTCCCCTTAACCTTTATGAGCCTGTTTCACTGCTACTACTGCAGTCTCTGCCAGCCCTGCAGGTGCTGCCATGACCTTGAAGGACTCACTCTTAGACAGCTGCCAACCAAAAGAAACACAGCTGCCAAGTCCCAAGACTTTGGTTACAATAACATTCAAATTTGGGTTAGTGTATTTGGTTACTCTATTCAAACAACACAGAAATCCATTCTATGGAAGGCCAACCGAGCAGTTGGTACATGGACTCTGAAGTTCTTAATTCCATGTTTGGAGAGGTGAATAAAAATACCATCCCTGACTTTGCTTTCTGTGGAATCCTACTTGTATAATTCCTTGCTGAGGTCCCCCTGCCCTTTCCTCACAGGTAGTCCAATAGGCATTGTTACTGAGAAAGTAAGAAAGTTACCTATTTGTTCCTCTTTTTGTATATCAGAAAGAGCAAAAGGTAGAATAAGGCATGTGGGCATTTGCAATCCTATGAGGTTAGACCTGTCCACCTGCAAGGCTTAGGGTTTGAAGTGTATCCTTAAGAGAACCTACTGGCTCAAATGTTTACTTTTCCAAGCTCAGGACAAAGCAGCCCTTCCACCTCCTACTTGGCTCACTTATTGGTCATATTTCATCCATGGTATAAGCTTCATGAAAGTAAAGCCCATGTTTTGTGACATTTCCCCCACAATGCCTACAAGGGTGGGGACATCATTAGAGGTTGCAAGAGAGAATGTGCCAAGATGAATTAGGAACAGACACCGTCTTGGGCAGCACACTGTCTAGAAGCATTGTCTCTCGGTTGTGTCTGCATCATTGAATTGAGGATTCAGATTAAAGAGAGGGCAGTATGTGAAGTGGCAGAGGACAGTATGTGAAGTGTTCTAGATAGAGCAAGATGGCCTGGTTTATATCTTACCTCACTAACTACTCTCTGTGAAAACTTTTGACTTCAGTTTTCTCATCTGTAGGGTGGGGATAATAGTGATACGTATTCCACAAGGTTTTTGTGAGGATTAAATGTTAGTGTAAGTGTTGGGCACATAATTTCATAAATGTTCGTTTTAGGCATTATAAATAGCAAGTAATACATACGAAAGCCCCTAGAATTGCCTAGAGCAGCGCTACTCTAGGTGGCCATCTGCAGTGAGATGAGAAACTTGTGCCACAATGTAAATCAATGCTCTCAGTTCTTTTGAAAAACTCTCTTTAGGAAAAAAGTATGTGCTTAGTGATAAAGCTGATTCACATTCTGGCTCTAGCCACTTGTCTTCTTTATAGACAGTAACAAACAGTTCACAGACCACCCTTTTGTTTCCCTGGCCTAGGACTGGTAGTCAGTAAATTTGTTTAATTATAATTGAGCCTGAAAAAACTCTCAATTTAAGTTGTCTTATTAAGGTAAAGAAATTTCTTCCTTAATGAATTTTGTAGATTTGAAGTTGCCAGTTTATCACACCTTGTGAATCTATATTATACTTATTTGTAATCTTTCTGTATCTTCCAAGTTACAGATAGGGTGAATCACTGCCATTTTCTGAGTAAACGCTGTGGCTGTTTTCGGTACGGCACAGGTAAAGGCAGCCACGTGGGTCAGCCTGTGAAGTTCAGTAGGGGTTTTCCAGGCAGCAGGAAAATAGAGCAATATCCTCCTTTTCTTTTGTCATCATGTTAGCATTTATTTACAAAATCAAATATAAAAAACTAAGCAGAGCTTATACAGGTGATATTTATTTATGTAAATAAGTTTGGAAACTATGACTGTTTTTTACCAAAACAATTCAAGTATGGTGTTGTTACCTGGAAAGGAATTAATATTAAGTCAATACAATTTTTTTGTTTTATTTATACTAAAGTAATTTAACATGAAATTCATAATTGTGTCAGTCTGGGTTCTCCAGAGAAATGGAACCAATAATACATATATTATACAATATTATAATATTTTATATATTGCATACTGTATTGTACCTATAAAGAGATTTATTGTAAGGAATTGGCTCATATGGGTATGGCAGCCGAGAAGGCCCACCACCTTCAGTCAGCAGTCTGGAGACCCAGGAGAGCCCACGGTGTGGTTCCAGTCTGAGCCCAAAAGCCTGAGAACCAGGAGATGGTGTAAGCTCCAGTCTGAGCCTGAGTCCGAGTCTGAGTCTGAGTCCAAGTCCAAAGGCAGTAGAAGACCAATGTCCCAGCTCAAAGATAAGCAGGCAGAGAGAATGAGTTTTCCCTTCCTGTGCCTTTTAATTCTGGTCAGGCCTTCAACACATTGGAGAGGCCCACCCACGTCAGAAAGGGAAGTCTACTCAGTCTGCAGATTCATATGTTAATCTCATCCAGAAAAATACAGACACACTCAGAATAATGTTTAACCAAATTTTTAGGCACTTCATGGCCCAGTGAATTTGACACATGAAATTAACCATCACAGTAATATTAGACACAGTGCCCCCATGTAAAGGTGAGCTTTGATTCCTATATACACTTGAGGGTGATTTTTTTCCTTACTCAAAATTAATTACTTAGCCTAGTTTTGGATTTTAATTTCTTATTTTTGAATAAAATTTATTTTATTCTCTTTCTAATTTCTACAGGTAGTATTTTTATGAGAGGTTATTAACAGTCATTTCTGCTGCATTATAATTGAAAACCGAAGGGCATATGCCAGTGGTTCTGGAAATTTTTCAGTTGCAGGAGAATTCTGTTTCCGAGCTAAAAAATAGATTTGATAGATTATAGAGGAAACCTTTGAGTGATGGGGCAGAGGAGGGCAGGCCACTTCGTGCAACAGTATCACCTAATATCCTTCACTAAATGGCACCGTGAAGATGTGCAGTGAGGATGGTGACCCTCTGTCATTCCAGAAGAAAGGGATGTAGGTGGCGCAGCCTGAAGGTTCTCAGGGCACGGAGGAAAAACGTTTCAAAAACAGAAAAGGACCATTTGAAAATGCAAAAGAAAATGGATATCCTAGGAATGAATTGGATTATTTTTCACTGATAGCCATCCTGTAACCCTAAGGAACAGTATCATAGCTCCACCTACTGCATGAAGAGGCAAAGAGGCAAAACATTGTCTATTAGAAAGAACCTGGCTTCCCGACCCCAGGAATTTTTTGGTTTTGGTTTTTTTAATCTTTTGATTCTTCTCCCAGCAAAGTTATTGAAATTGTTCTCATTTTATGCCTCCATTCATTCTTTCTCTCCTCTCCCTACTAATTTCAAAATTTTATGTTTGAAAGATTTATAAGTGTCATTTTAAAAATATGACATTTCAAAGAAGACAATAGGAAATTATAATTTGATGATTTGGTTGAGGTGTCTGGAAATGCATACACATAAAGCACAATTTGGATATATATTGTACTTGAATAAATTCAGCTGAGAAGGACTGGAGAGGAGGGAAGGAAGGTAGTATTGCCATCTGATGAGGAGCGGGGGGAGTGAGGGGGAGTTGAAAGACTTCTGGCACTGATTTGCTTAGTGCCTTGGGCAAGTTGCTTAACTTTCTTTGTGTGCTACAGTTTTTCCATTAAAAAAAAAAAAAAGAGGATAATGGCATATGCCTTTTCTCTGCCTCATAAAATTCTTACCAGAATGATAGAAGATCCAGTAATGTCCCACTTATCCAACCATCATACTTCGAGCCTCAGTCATAGTTCGAGCCTCAGTCAATGACTCTCAGAAGCAGACAGGAAAAAGGCCTGTGAGCCAGGACAGCACTACGTGCTTTAAGGCAAAACCCCTTGACTTGGAATTGTGTGCTTGACTTGGAATTGTGTGCAAAGTCAGCTGGTATATGTGTGCATGTGTGTGCACATATGTGTATGTGTGTTTCTTCTCTGTAGTTTTTTCCCTTTCTGTAGTAATCTAAGAGAACAGATTTTTAGAAGTGGAATGATAGAAAGGATGATGGAGGAGAGTGCAAGTGTCTCCTTGGAAATTCACCATAAAGGTACTTGGAGAAGAGACCTCCAAAGTCCAGTAGCATTCTCAGACTAGAATTGGGAATAAACAGCTTTCCGTATTTCAGTTAACCACATTGTACTGGATCTCTGTTTCAGAGTTTTACAGGCCTTAGCGGAAGATTTTTATGAATCATGTCTAGAATACTCTTTTACAAAGAAGTTTGTACTCCCTTTTAGGAAGAGTTCTATTTTAAAAATAACTTTAAAGGGATATGCATCATTTATGTTGAAAATCGATATATATGAACTATCTCATTTTTCTTCCATGTTGGTAGACACATTTGATAACACTTGGATATATTTTGATTTCCTCAATCAAATGGAAAACTATTCACCCAAATTTTCTTCTTTATGGTTTCTGATTTGATTTAAATGACTTTCCAAATTATTTTAAAGCCAAAACAAGGAGTTATAGTCTGGAAAAATTATTTTGAAGGGCAGGAGCTATGTGTCTGTCAAAATAAAAATGTAAATTAAATATTTTTCATTGTATTTACTCTCTTGTAAAAAGGCTTTCTTTTGGGGGGTACAATAAAAACTTACAGTTCTGGAAAACTTACATACTTTAAATGACTAAGCATTATATTTTCATGTAGTAAGCGTAAGAAATTACTTAAATATTTCATATTGAAATGCTTTTATATAGCATCTTCATTAAAATATGTACTTAATTTATAAATGTAAACTTGAACAAATCCAAAATTCTGTCTGTATTTATTGTCCAATGGAGATGGGAAAATCTTTTCAGGATTCAAATGATGTTGGTGTAGGTCAGGACTTCTTAAACTATTTGAAGTGTCAGATGTTTTCTTTTTCTTTTCTTGTAATTTCCTGTTTGTCTTAGACTAACTGAAGTAATATTGTTCAACTAACCAGGCATAGTACCACTGCACAGTTAGGGCTATTCATGTGCCTTTGACAACCCCTAACCTGATCTGGACTCTGCCCAACGCAGTGAGTCCAGTGATCACATATCTGGATGTCACAACCAGACTGCCTGGGTTTGAACACTGGCTTTGCTGACCCCAAGGACATCACTTGACCTCTGGGTCAGCATTCTTGTCCCATCTCATAGGATTGCCATAAGCATTATATGAACAAAGTACTTAGTTCCATAAAAATTAATAATAGTTTGCTTACTTTGTTTAGCAGCAATGATATTGTTACTAAATCAACCAAGCTGAATTTTGAACCTACCTGAAATTTCAATATTTTGCCAACTTACCTAGAATATTTGAAAGCTAATTTAATTTTAAGACATATTTTAAGCAAACAGAATCCTTAAAAGTAAGCACTGTTAGGTCAAGGGTACTATTCTGGGGGAGTGTGATTCATCTTTTCAATATGAAAGAACAATTCAAACTTTAAAGAATATTGAATATTCAATGTTTATTGAACATGCCTTTTCATATTCAGCCTTTAGAGGGCATCATTCAGTTCCTAGGAGCTTCTGTTGGAAGTCCCAGCTGAAGAAATCTGGCTGGACACGTGCATATCTGTTTTCCTGGTCACAAAGATTTTATTGTCAGTTCCTTAGCCTGAACTACTATTTTACTTGGCCTCCAAAACATTTAAGTTGGCATGCTTGGTGCTAAAGCAAATATGAGTCCTTTGAGTTATCCATAAAGAAATATCATCAATAGTTCTACATTAGTGATATGCCATTGTCAAGGGTGAGTTCTCTATGTTAGTAACTATTGATAGTTCTTCTGGCAGAACTTACGAGTATTTGTTTCTTAGGGAAATAACCATAAATTGTTGAGGATGTGTGGGGAATAATTGGACTTTGTACAGTGTAGAACAAAAGGTGTAGAAATATTATAAATGCCTTCCTGTGAAAAGAAACTTAATCTTTTGTTTGCGATTGTGTACCTAGGAAACATATTTTAGTGTTTTTGTTAATTTATTCATTTGATAAATATTTATTAGTGCCCATTATGTACCAAGTATAATTCTAGGTGCTGAGAGTATTTTTAATGATCAAGGTAGAAAAAAGTCCCTGTCCTCCTGAAGTTGACATTTCTAGTAGGGAGGCAGGAAAGAAAAATGTGTTTAAAAAAGGACAAAACAATTTAAGTTGTATTATGGAGTAAATAGACAACAATAAGAAGGTACACAGAAAGGTCTACTTTAGGAAAAGTGGTCAGGATAGGCACCTCCATGGAAGCAGCATGTGCATTGAGACCCAAACAACAAGAAGGGGCAAGCCCCTTCCCAAAAGAGTTGAGAAGGAACATTCCAGTATGTGGGGTACCTCATACCAGGCATTTCAAATAACTCATCAGTAGTGGTAGATACTGTGTCTTTTCTCCAGCTGTCTATAACCCATAGTGGAAGAATACAGAAATGACTGCCTCCCAGAAAGCCATTTCTATTTTCATTTACTATGCCAGTGGAGTCGTTAATTTCTTCATCAGCTACCACATTTCTCCCAGGACCTCTCCAAGGGCTGATGAGGGCTGCAGTTGAGTGTCCAAGGCATTTTCAGAGCACAAAATGCATTCTATGTGCTCCTGACTTTATTACATGCTGTCCATCAGTACACTGTAGCCACATCTCAGGCATTTTATTCCATTGAGTTTCTTGGTACAAATTACTTTCATTCACTGTAATTTTTAATACATTATCCACAGGATTAGATAGTTTTGAAACTCTTGACTAATACCTTTCTCAGAGATCATAATTCTTTCCATTTCTGCTATGTCTCACACCTTGCCTTGTGATTTACTAATAGTGAATCAATAAATTGTTCATTTTTCATTTTTGCCCCCCATGAAGCCAAATATAAGTATTCATTAAAATTTTTTGTTTGAAAATCTTACTATTTTAAAATTTCATATATGCAATTAATGTGAATTTACTTCCAATATTGAAAAGTGGTCTTCTTGTGAGGTATAAACTAAGTTTTGGGTTATTTTATTAAAAGTAGTATATGCAAGTCAAACATTTCTTTATATTTATAAGGTAATTTTTATAGATTTGTTATGGAACAGATTTATGTTACAAAATTTTATCTTCATTGAGTAGAGTGAGAAATGTCTAGAAAAGTTATTAATGAATTTTATAAACGTTGGTTGTGAACTAACATTGTCCTTTGTGTACACTTCAATGATACTGAATACCTCGTAAAGACAGGATATGAGTAATGCTTTATCTAGTGAGACTCTAGAGCACAGGTGGCAAACACAAAGCCTTCAGGCCAAATCCAGGCCTCCACTTTGTTTTATCTGGCCCTGCACCTCGTTTCTACCCTGCAGCAACCCCAAACTCTTGCTTAACTGTTAAGGAGTAGCTACATTATACAGTCTTAAAATTACATTTGGCCCTTGGAAGTCAATCACCAGGCTGATGTGGTCCCCGCTGAAAATGAGTTTGACACCCCTGCTCTAGGAAGTAGAGCAGGTAATCATCATTAACATGAATCCTAAAAACAACATGTTCTTACTTAGTACTTTAGCTTCCTTACTATCTTAATTCTATATACTTTCTTTCTTTACATAAGATGTGCTACTGTTAGTATTGCAGATTCAGTGCCAATTATAGTAAAATGACCTGGATTCTGAGTGCTTTATACATAATCAACTAGATTTTTAAAAGTAGTCCCAACTTTAGTAATAGATAATCTATAAAAGAAAAAAATAAACATGATGTAAATTTCAATTTTTGATTGATTTGAGTGATGAAAGACTCTAAAATGGTCACCAATCTTTTATCCATGATTTTCCTCTATTTGTGCAGTTTATCATTAATTTTATATTGAGTACTGTTGAAATATAATACACTAATTTCATCTTTTGTTTTCTAAGCTGGGAAAAATGTTTTTTAAAAAAGCACAGAATGTAAATATTTCAGGAATGACTGTAATATGAAAAGTTTACTACAACTTGGGGTAGAAGATGTCATAAAAACTTGGAACTCTTGAGCATTGCTGTTCTCATGGCAAATTATTTTTCCTTCAGGCTTTCATTTATAAAATAATAATAGTAAATATCTTTCTAAAGCATGAAGTATTTTTAACCACTGGCCAGGTAGCTCAGTTGGTTAGAGTGTGGTCTCATGTACCAAAAAAAAAAAGTTGTGGATTCAGTCCCTGGTTGGGGTGCATACAGAGCAGCCAATCTCTCTCTCTCTCTCTCTCTCTCTCTCTCTCTCTCTCTCTATCTTTCTCTCTCTCTCTATCTCTCTGTGTCTCTATGTCTCTGTCTCTGTCTCTGTCTTTGTCTTTCTCTTCCTCTCTCTAAAATCAATAAAAACATATCCTCAGGTAAGGATATGTATTTTTAAAAATATTTTTATATTTTAAAGTATTTTAAAGTAATATTTTAAAGTATTTTTTAAAATAACAATAATTTAGAGAAAGACTAAAAGTAGAATAACATTTTAAAGTAATACTGACTAAATATTGTACATTTATATTTTCCTTTTATGACCAATTGAAAGTACAGAATATAATAGTAAATGATTGAATGCAATGGTTTTCAACTCTAGTATAGCCCAACCTTTTGATGTCTCTGTGCCACACTGGAAGAAGAGTTGTCCTGGGCCACACATTAAATAATTGCAACACATAATCACAAAACATTCTCATAATGTTTTAAGTAAATTTATAATTTTGTGTTGGGCCACATTCACAGCCAATCCTGGGTTGCATGCATCTCCTGGGCCACAGGTTAGACACCCCTGACAGGGTCCAACACAAAAAAAATGCCCCTTTTTTATTACAAAATCTTTTATTACAAAATCATAAACATGTAATTCTGTAACATAGTATCACACTCAAGCACACCATATGACATTTTAGGTGACATGTTCAAATTGAAACTATAAATTATTACACCCATATTATTACCCTACCAACCACACTCAAGCAGGTGTTACTTCGGCTGGACCCTATATAATAATCATCTGTTAAGCTTTTAATTTGTGTTTGTGTGTATATGAAATATGTGACAATCTCAAATTCCTCAGTACTAGCTGGGTGCTCAACAACTGAATTCAGCTCTGACAATAACTCCCTCAGTTAGGTTGAAGGCACAATCCTGCAAGACTGTCCCCATTTCTACGCGAACTGCATTAGTGTGCTCAGGCTAGCCATAATTCTGACCAACCATGTATAAATTGGGGGATTTCATGACCCTTCCTGAGGTTTAATTAATTGCTGAAATGACTCACAGAACTCAGGAAAGAAAGTACTTCACTCGTACTGGTTTAGTATAAAGGATACAACTCAGGAACAGAAGAATAGAAGAGATGCATAGGGCAAGGTACAGAATAAAGGGATGCAGAGCTTCCACACCCTCTGAGGGCACACCAGGCTCCCAGCACCTTCATGTGGTCACCAATGCAGGAGCTCTCTGAAACTCATTGTCTAGGATTTATTATGAAAGTTCCATTAAGTGGACACATTTGATTAAATCATTGGCCATTGGTGGTTGAAAAATACCAACCACCACCATCTTAATCACATGGTTGATTTTTCTGGCAACTAGTTCCCATCCTGAAGTATCTAGAGTCTAATAGTATCAGGATATCATCAGACCTTATTAGAATAAACTCAGGTAAGGTTGAAAGGGATGTGTTATGAATAACAACAACAACAAAAATGCTCGTATCACTTCTATTACTCAGGAAATTGTAAGGGTTTTAGGATTTCTGTGCCAGGAACCAGGGATAGTCATTAGGATTATTTCCAGACATTCTCGCTTTTCTTCCAGACACAGAGTAGAATTTCACTTTCTCACTCTTTTCTTAGGTTGGCCATATGACTTGCTTTAGCCAGTAAAAATGAGTAGAAGTGACTTTGTCATTTTAGGAGGAAGCTTTAGAAATTAGTGTACTGGCCACCATGTTTCCATTTCAATGCCGTGGTGATTATGAAACAATGTGCCCTCTTGGGTCTCTGACTTCCTGAGGTAACCACTGTTGATCATCATATATGATAATTTTATATATTGCTAAATTCAGTTTTCTGTTCTTTGTTTAGGACTTCTAGATATATGATTATTAATTAGATTAACTTACAGTTTTTATTTTCATCCTTGTAAGGTGTTAGGAACAAGGATATATTTGATAAATTAAGTTGGGGACATTTTTCTCTTCATCACATCTCAATCTATATTAAGTACCTTAAAGATTTGGTAGAATTGGTCTTTAAGACATCTGGATCTGGTGTTTTTTGGTGGAATAATCATTGATGATTGATACCAATTGTTTAATGGTTAAAGGCATTTTTAGATTTCATTTTTTCTGGAGTCAGTTTTACTACTTATATTCTAGAAAAGCCACTTTGTTTCATATTTAATAGCATAGTTATAAAAATATTGAGTTTTATGTAGATATACACAGAAGTATATATAGTTATAGTTTTTTTGTTCTGTTTAATGCTAATATTGTATTTTTATTTCTCTTATATTTTTTCTTAATCTTTCTCTGAAATTTTGAATATCATTATTCTCTTCAAAGAATCATATTTTTGGTACTCTCCTTCCCAAGAACATACCCACTTCTCTCTTCCCTTTCAGATATGTGTCTCCTAAACTCTAAGGGTCCTTAGGAGACTGGCAACCAAGAGAGCAATGGGCATCGGCCACTCACCCAGGGCTAAGCCCCTGAGCCTGTCTCCATGTCCCCCTTCTCTTTGACTGTCCAGTGAGCCAAAGTAGTGAGCCTTCACAAAGTTGAAAATAAATGGCGCATCCCCTTATAAACAAGCACCTTAGAAAACTGTAACTCCAGTTGTACTCCACCCATCTCCTTGTTTCTTCCTTTTTCTCTCCATTTTTGGTAATTTCCTCAGATCACTAATTCCTTAGCTGGTTTTTACATGGTGTTTTGCCTTGTCCTTCTTTTTTAATGAAAAAAAAACTTTAATTTTGAGAATCCTATTTGGTTCTTTCAAATCTGTGTATGGTATTCTACTCTTTTATTATGGTTTTAAACATACTTATTTTATAATAGTTTTCAGATTGCTCTATTATCTCAAGTTAATCTTCCTATTTGTTGTATCTGCTGACTCTCCCTCATGGTGTATCCTTTCCTCATGTTAGTAACTTTGGAGTATGGGTTTATCTTCATTGGGGGGTGTTTTCTCAGTGGTGGCACCTGTAGCAGAAATTGCTGAAGTGTCCCTTTGTATTTCAACGAGAAGGTTTACATTTTCTTCTGCTGGATACTTCCAAGCCTTTACTGATATAGAACCAGTTTGTAAATGTCTTTCTTACCTTGGAATTTTTTCACATAAAGATAGTTTAAAAACAGACAAAATTCACATACATGGCTTAAGTAATCTCTGCCTACTACAAACACATAAACAGTCTGGAAAATTTAATAAAAATGAAGTTTAAATGAAAGAGTACATTGATCAGGTGTCAGGATGAAGAGGAAATAAAAGCCAGGGCTGCTGAGTTGTATGTTTCATGGTAGACTTTTCCTCAACCTAAACCTGACTAGAAACAAGCTTTTTTACTGCATGGACCAGTGAGCAGAGTTTTCCAGAACCTCTCTCACACAGAGTGGTACAGTCATTTCAGGGTACGGCCCTATGAAGTGGTCTCAATTGTAGTCCTGGGGCCCCTGTCCATAATTTTACACACACATGTACACATGCACACACATTAGGCTCTGATCCTTATACATATATTTCAGCCAAATACTCCCTAACTCCCCTCCCTGCACCTGCACACAGACACAATTTGGCATCAACACGTAGTTCAGCAGTCCTGGCTTTTATTTTCTCTTCATTCTGATACCTGCTCAACGTTGTCTTTTATCATTTAAACTTTATTTTTCTTAAATTTTCCAGACTGTGTTTGTAGCAGGCAGAGAATACTCATTAGCTCAGCCCACCACATTGAGAGAAATCCTTTACTTTCTAATAAATGAAAAATAATGGTTTATCAAAATATAGATATAATAATGGCTTGTGGCTGACAGACTGAATCAGGGATTAGTGAACTGGTTGGGAAAAGCTTTCAGAACATTCTTTTCTTTAATATCTGTTCAGTATCCACTATATAAGGTTCCAGAAGCAGTCCTAGATGTTGGAGATACAAATGTGAATAAGATCATTTCCTTAAGGAGCTATAGTCTATTGAAGAGAATGATAAAGAACAAATGAATGCAATGTGAGAAATGATAATAGAAGAATATGTAATTACTTTGAAGCCTTTAAGTAAAATGCAGTTCTTATTTTTAGAATTAGAAATGTGTTGATAGAGTAGATGACATTTCTAAAAGGTCTTAAAGAACAAGTAAAAATTCATAAAAGGTAAGGAAGGTATTTTAGTACAAGAGCAAGATATTTGTAAGGGCCATACTACTAATTGTATATTGGTTTGGCTGAACAATTGTGAGTGAATGAAAACGTGGTGGCAGGCAAATCTGGAGACATAGGCAAAGATTTTTGGACTTTATTCTGTAGGCAAGACATTCACCATTTCGTAAATTGGGAAGATAACATTGGTGATTGTCTTTCTATAGATGTGTTACGTTGCTGAGAGAAACACTAGAAGTGAGTCAAGATAGGAGGCTGCTGCACTCAGGCAGGCCAGTGATGGTGGATTGATGGGAAGAGAGAAGACGAAGAAGTGGGTTTCAGAAATGGGAACTCTAAGAGAAAATTTCAGAATTTGTGTAAACAGAAAACAGGAAGGGTGATAAACTAAAATTTAATGAGCAGTGACATTATGCTAGGCATTTTGTAGTAACTCTAACAACTCCATAAGGTAAGTGATAATTTATAGATGAGAAAACAGGCTCAGAGAAGTTTATGAATAGCCCAGCATCACATCTGTGGAGCTGGCTCCCAAGCAGGTTTTCTACAGTCCTTTTGTTGCCTCTTTGTAGGTACTTATTAAAAAATTTTAAATTACTTTTTACATGGAAGCTTCCCTCATTGTAGTTTTATAAAGTAAAATGATTAGCAATTCAAAAGTCTCTAAATAACTATAATTTGAAGCTTCAAATTTCTTCTCACCCTGGCTGGTGTGGCTCAGTGGATTGAGTGCCAGCCTGTGAACCAAAGGGTCACTGGTTCAATTCCCAGTCAGGACCCATGACTGGGTTGCAGAACAGATCCCCAGTTGGTTTGCAGGTAAGACACAACCACACACTGATGTTTCTCTCCCTCTCTCCCTCCCTCCCCCCCTTCCCTTCTCTCTAAAAATAAATAAAATCATTTTTAAAAATTTCTTCTCAATGGTAAGCTAATTAAATCTAGCAAGGCCAGCCCCTCTAAAATTGAAAAACAATTTGACATCTCTGTGTCTACATCTATCTTTGCAGTGTGATGATTCTGCTCTGTATTTCCTGTTAGTCAACATGTAGTTTGTGGTGATGAGAAGAAAGGGTAATAATTATTTCCACACCCTTTGGTGAAATTCATCAGAAATTCATTCAGAAGCTGTATTCTTGCTAAGCTAGTTCACAGATCTCTCAGGGATGTTGGCAAATACAGTGTCACCATAAAATTGAAGAATTAGGAAGCCAGTAACAATTATTGCTGGTTTATTGTAGGACAAGTTCTTCTGGGCTTTCCAAAAGAAAGATTTCATATAAGTAAGTAAAGAAGATCTGATTACAATAAGCAGAGTAGAATACTATCACTAGCTTTTCCTGCCACTCGCATTCTTCCTTTCCTCCTAACCAAATTCACAAGCATTCTTTCCCTTTCCCCTTAAACACCAAAGATGTGACTATAGAGACACTGAGAGGTATAGAAACAATTGTGAGGTTTGAAAATAGCCCCAGTCTACCTCTGAAATCATGCCTTACTCATAGGCTAAATTAGAATTTCTGAGTCAGAGGTGAAGAGAGTATACACATCTGAGTGGTTTAGATGACAGATGCTAGAGCCAGACTGCCTGGATTTGAATCCTGATTGACACTCATCAGTTATGTAATCTTAGGCAAGTTACTTACTGTCCCTATGCCTCAGTTTCTTCATTTATAAAGCGGGAATAATAAGACACATCTCATGGGGATGTTTGAAGATTAAACAAAGTATATAAAGAATTTAGAACAGTGCCTGGCACAGAATAAGCCCTATATAAGTGTTTATTTTTGCTACTATCATTATGATATTTATAAGCAATAACTTCTCTTTCAGTGTGTTATGGTGATTGTTATTAAACTTAGATAATAAAATATTTGATGTCTTATTTTCAGCAAGCAAACTTTTTGGTAGAATAAGAATAGACCATCTCCTATATGCTTATCCATTATGGTGTTTGTTCTGATTTTGTTGTGTAAATCTTTCAGATAGAAAAGATGTAAAACTGAACCATAAATTTGAAAACTGCTGTCTAAATTGAATATGGCTATTTTGCTTTTAACAAATATTTTTCTTTGTTAAATTGGAAACAATTTAGTGTATCCACATTCCTTGTAGTTTAAATAATCTATAAAAAATGGAAATGACAAGGAAGGTGGGATTAACCAGATTTATGATTGGCAAAGGAAATTTGCAAACAGTTTCCACAGAGCAGGTGTAGCTATATTAATGGGTGTACCAGATTGGTCCATAAACCCACCCAGTTGCTGTGCCATTCCACAGATGTTCAGTTAAACAATTTAATGTCACTAAAATGGTTCTAGTAAAGAATTCTATAAACAAGCTGCAATGATTTATCATTGTGAGTTGTCTGAAGTGCTAATGGCCCATGGTCAGAACAGTTTTTCTTCAAATGTTTTTCCCCCTCTGCATTTCCTTTTCCTGTTTGAAACTTCTTTCATCTACATATTCTTAATACCACTAATAAGGCTTAAGTTTCCTTCATAATACTTAGCTTCCACTAGATTTCCTTGCCTTGATTTGAGAGACATCCTGTCTTCTGATCTCATCTTTCTGAGATGATTTTAATAACTTTAAGTTCTGAGTGCTACTTGCCTGTGGAAGGAAGACGATTTGACAGACATATTAACTCAGACATACAAAGGCTCAGTGGTGAGAGGCCCATGGTATTGAATTTAAGAAGGGATGTATACATTTAGCAGGTCCTTACATAAGACACAGCATGTTGTACAATGTGGCATGCTTTCAGATATGGTAAACATATCACAAAGGTACCATGAATCCTTGTTGATGTTTGTTTGTAGCAAAGTTAATGGATCATAGTCCTTTTTAACACAGCACTTTAGGCAGTCACTTTCAGTCATTTGCTGTCAGAACTTAAGATGAAACCTGTTTGCCATCCAGGATATGACTTTGACCAAAGTCAAAATTTTTTTCAAATGGATTTTTCTTATGTTGTTTCTCCACAAAGAAAGGGGAAAGATGGGGACAAAACATTAAATCTCAGCTTTGTGAAGGCATTTTTTTACCTTTTTATTTTTAAGTATATTTCATTGATTATGCTATTACAGTTATCTGATTTTTTTCTCCTCTTTCCCCTCTGCCCTGCAAACCCCTCCCACCAGCATTCCCCCACCTTAGTTCATGTCCATGGGTCATACATATAAGTTCTTTGGCTTCTCCATTTCTCCAAGTTACTATTACTAACTTCCCCTTGTCTATTTTGTACCTACCATTTATTCTTCTTATTCCCTGTACCTGTTCCCCGATTCTCCCCGTCCCTGCTGATAAACCCTTCACCCATGTGGTCTCCATTTTTGTGATTCTATTCCTGTTCTAGTTGTTTACTTCATTTGTTTTTCTTTTTGTTTTTTTTAGGTTCAGTTTTTGATAGTTATGAGTTTGTTGTCATTCTACTTTTCATCATTTTGATCAGCTTGGGTAAGATGAACATCTTTAACCTTTTACCCAAGAAAAATCATCTTTGACTTTTCTTAGGTAAGACACTTTAACATTTCATATAATAAGGGCTTAGTGATGATGAACTCCTTGAACTTAACCTTATCTGGGAAGCACTTTATCTGCCCTTCCATTCTAAATGAAAACTTTGCTGGATAGAGTAGTCATGGATGTAGGTCCTTGCCCTTCATGACTTTTAATACTTCTTTCCAGCCCCTTCTCAACTGCAAGGTTTCTTTTGAGAAATCAGCTGCTAGCCTTATGGGAACTGCTTTGTAGGTAACTGTCTCCTTTTCCCTTGCTGCTTTTAAGATTGTCTTATTATCTTTAATCTTGGCTAATGTAATTATAATGTGCCTTGGTGTGTGCTTCCTTGGGTCCAACTTCTTTGGTACTCTGAGCTTCCTGGACTTCCTAGAAGTCTATTTCCTTTGCCAGATTGGGGAGTTCTCCTTCATTATTTTTTCAAAATTTTTTCAATTTTTTGTTCTTCTTCCTCTCCTTCAGGTACCCCTGTGATTCAGATGTTGTAATGTTTAAAGTTGTCCCGGAGTTTCCTAAGCATCTCCTCATTTTTTGAATCCTTGTTTCTTCATTCTGTTCTGGTTGAATGTTTATTTCTTCCTTTTGTTCCAAATTTTAATATGAGTGTCTATTTCCTTCCCTTCACTGTTGGTTCCCTGTATATTTTCCTTTGTGTCACTTTACATAGTGTTCACTTTTTCTCCTATTTCATGATTATACTCACCCATTTCTGTGGGCATCCTGATTACCAGTGTTTTGAACTTTGCATCTGATAGGTTGGCTACCTCTTCATAGCTTAGTTCTGTTTTGGGGGCTTTGATCTGTTCTTTTAGTTGGGCCATATTTCTTTGTCTCAGCATAGCTGTTACCTTGTAAGGGGTGGAGCTGTAGGTATTCACCAGGACAGGACAACCCACTTGGCTGCATTGTGGTACTCTATGTGGGGGAGGGGTTCAAGAGGGAACAGTGCCACTTGCTCAACTCTCTTGTCTGGCTTTCAGTCACTTCCCCCATTACCCACAAGCAAATTGGGCCCTTTTGGTCCTGATTCCCAGGTGGGTGTGTCTGTGTCTGTACACATTCTAGGACCCTGTGGGTCTCTCCAAGGAACTCTCCTGTGAGGCTGGGAGTATCTCCCACCACCGCAACCCCCACAGGTCTTCATAGGCAGAGGTTTTGAGGCTTTCTTTTCCTGCACTGGAACCCTTGGTTGTGCGGTCCATCTCACTCCCAGTTGTTTCTCCCAGTTTATCCACAAACAAATGTGAGACCACTTCGTCCTCCAGCTGCTACCTTGCTGCTTGTTCTCTCCACCCTGGCTTCCCATCTCCACCCCTCCTACCAGTCTGAATGAATGTTTCTTCTTTAATTTCTTGGTTCTCAGACTTCCGTACAGTTAGATTTTCTGGCAATTCTGGTTATTTTCTGTTTTTAAATTTGTTGTTATCCTTCTTTTGGTTGTGTGAAGAGGTAAAGTGTATCTGCCTACATTTCCATCTTGGCCGGATATTCCCTGAAGGCATTTCTTTAGGAAGGAAATACAATATGGTTCAGAATACTAGACATCTCAAGCAAGCTTTTGGCAAGTGCTAGATTTAGTCAATTCATAGTTGAATTTTTTGACAAGTGCCTAAAGAGCTGAAATTTGGTGTTGTTGCTTCAGGTGGGATCAATATCTGTAGACACCAGACTGGAAGCAGACTTGACATTCTGTTATAGAAGTTCAAAACCTGAATTTCATTCTTGTCAGACCAAGAGCCATCCTCTTTTTCTCCAAAGGTGGATTAATAGTGATGGCTCATTTCTTAGGAGTTTTGATTATGCTCAAGTACTTGGATAAATACTGTGATGTAAGCTCAAAGTCCTGGAATATGAACAAACTTTAGTCAATAATAGAAACCACATATATGCCTTATTTAGACTATGCTAAGCACTTTACATACATTATCACCTTTAATCCTCAGCAATTCTACAATGTAGAGAGCCCACTTTTATTCTTAGGTTGAGAAGAGGGAGCCCTAAGTTGCCCAACATACACAGCTAAAAAGTGGGACAACCATGATGTATGTCCAGGCAGTCTGACTACAGAGCTTGTGCTCTTAACTCCCACAATGCCCCTCCTTCATGTGAGCTGCAAGTTTTGTAATTTTTCTTATTTGACAGATCATATCATCCAGTCCTGCCTCTGGCTCCAAAGAAACAAGCCCTTTGGTCTTGTGGTGGTCCTGAGGTTAAGGTATCTGGTGAATCAGAGCCTCAACCACCACCACTGAGACAAGAAAGAACCCTGTTAAAGTCAGGCTTGAAGAATATACAAAGAATACTCCAGAACCTGTGTTGGAATGCCTATTTCTGAATTTATCCAAGAAGAGGCAGGGATTAATGAGAACTAAGAGCCAAAAGAGTGCTTTTCCAATGAAGTTAGCCAGGTTTCTCAAAATGTGGTCTTTGGACCACCTGCATTAGAAGCATTAGTAAGTCCCAAGTTCACAAAGATCCCCCCCATATTGCTTTGATTAACAAAGTAAGACTTTTCTTAGCACTTTTACATTTGGGACTTATGAAATGAGACAATTATGTTGCTTTAATTGAGATTTGCAGCCTGCAAAAATAGGAGAAGGGAGAAGTGATTGGCTTCTAAAGCTTAGAAGAAAATGAGAAGTATGAAGGTCAAAGGCAGGAAGATACTGGAATGCAGGGCAGTGGGCTGTAAGGGTGCTGATGATGCTGTCTGGTAGTTTTTAAGGGGGATTGGTACCTTCTCACTGTACCCCAGAACAAAGAGCTAGCTGTGCAGGCATCTCCTGACCCTTTCCTCTTGGGCTCCACTAATTCTAGGAAGGGAGCACGTATGCCTTTCCTCCCTCAGTTCCTGAAAGGAGGGTGCTGGGGTTCCCCCGGCAAAGTGGCTTTTGGTGACAGGTCACTCTCCTCTCCTCGTACCCATCTTCTCACACTTCTTTCAGGTTCTTATGCAGACTTCTAGCTGGCCTTGGCACCATGGCAGAGTGGGGAGTGACCAAAAGATGAAGCGTAAGGTAGCTCCTCCTTGCCAATGGGAGCTACTTTCACATTGCCTTCACTGGTATTCCAATTTGCTTCCACTTTTTATCCTACTTCCCTTTTTTTGTCTTTACCACTCCAAACATTAGACAAGAAGTTATAAGGACTAAACTCTTAAAAATCTTACTATCTCTAAAGTCTTGCCACATTAGCATGTAAGCCCTCAGAGTTTGTTTTCAGGAAGCATTGTTGGCAATGCACAAGAGACCCACAAGGCCAAGGTACAAGTTGCAAGCACACTGTAGTTGCCTGGCTGCTGTCAGGGTTTACCCCAGTGTTTGTTAGGATAGCTGATATTTTCTTTCAGAAGTTATTCTGTATTTAATGATTGTTATTCCTTATGAAAAACATTTACTTTAATAGTTGTACCTCCTTTAATTCTGATCCTCAACCTTCATAACACCCACATGGAAATTTCTGAGAAAGACTAATTGTTGAGATATTTTGGTCTAATTTAAGTTTTAAATGAAGGGCAGCAAGGGTTTGGTTGGGCATAGGAACAAGTTATGTTAAAGCAGCTAGCCTTCTGTTTTCACCAGAGCCTTGTAAGTTAGGCATCAGCCACATTTTATAGATGAAGAAACTAATGTTCTGACAAATTGCTCAAGCTTCACAGACAGTTCAGTGCTAGAATCAGGATTTCAAGCCCACTCAGCCTGCATCCATGGCCTGTGGTCACTCCAGTTGCTCGTTCGGGATGCCAGGTGATGATGATGTTAATGGTCCCAATGACACGAACAGCTCTCCTCTGCTGCTGCTGCTGCTGCCCTTGCTCCTTCAGCAAGGATGATGGTGTCAGGCTTACTAGCAGCCACCCACTGTCTGGGCAGCATTCTTTCTCATCTGATTTTTAGCTCTCTATTTTCCTTGATGCAATTCTATTTCTTTGCCTACTTGTACCTCCTTCTAGAATTAGGATATTTCCTGGCTTCACCTCTCTTGCCAACGCTCAAAATTACTTTTAATCTCTGTTAACTGCTTAGATGTTGAGGTACACCTTGTTGAATGAATCTTAAGTGGAGATTGCCCATTGGAAACATAGTCTCTAAAAATAACATGTTGCATAAGGGAAGCCAAAGGTTGCTTTTTACAGACTGTTTCTGCAAAAGAAGTAGGCCCTTACCATACTCTGAAATCTAGGACCAGCTGAAACTCCTCTCTCTGAGGAGGTAAGAGAAGTACTTGGATTTTTAAGTCTACAGTCATGTGGAAGTGTTGTCACTGCTGTAGATTTTGCTTTGCAATTGCCATCTTACCACATATTTAAAAATGTTATCTACAGTTAAATGTCCCTACAATCGAAACTACTCCATGTTTCTTTGTTCCCTTTTTTCAATTAAAAGGAAAAAAAAGATATTGAAATGACTAATATTCTAGTACCAAGAGCATCACAGAAAAAAAGTAGGTGATTTTATGCTATTGCTATAGAAACAGCTGTAAGAGAAATGAGCATAAACCTTGCCTTTAAATGATTCAGTTATCCTCTTTTAGACCACTGGTGCAATAACAGACATTCTCCTTTCATGTAAACAAAGAATGGTGCATTTATCGATGCAGGTTTTTACTTTGCATAGACTTTATTTTAACCTAAAACATGCCATATAGAAAAGTAAAGGTTAAGTGGGTTTTCCCAAATGCTGCCTCAGTTTAGAATTCATGCAGATGTTTCTGTGAACACATTGTCTCTAGACACAGTCTTAATGATGTTACTGTATAATCTGGCCAACATTCATTCAGTTAATATATACCAAGCACCTACTGTGTGGCAGGAATCTGCTAGACACATTGTAGGACAGAAAAAAGGGCAAATAAAATATTTAAAAATAAAAAAGTAAATAAAACATTTTTAAAAATTTTTGAGCATTCTGAATGAAACAGGCAAAGAATTAACCAAGCAAGTACCTATTCCCACATAGGCTGATAAGGATATTTAAATTGTGACTTGAAGGATAATGAGTAACTTCTCATCTGAATAGTGAAAGAAAGGAGACCCATAGAAAGAAAAGGCCTGTGCAAATTCCTGTTATAAGAACACACCAAGTGTGAAACTGAGAGCAGTAAGAAGAGGGAAAGTGACATGAATGAGATTGTCACATATGATTAATCCCTCTTCCACCACTCCTGATCCATGCACTACCTTCCGTCATGTGCTCTGTGTCCTGGGAAATAGGTCCCTTCTGTTCTCCCACATTACATTGTATTAATCACCCAGACTTCTTTGACCTAAAGGCTTCCAAGTCAATTAGGAAGTACCAGCGGGAAATCAGAGAATAGGAAGAGAGAAGTCATTGTATTTCTTTCCTTTCTTTTTGCTAATAGTTCTTCCTATAAAGATTCAGTAGCTCTGGCTCCAGTCTACCCCCAGTCCTTATAGAACTAAGAATGGTAATGGCTACCTACTGTTGTTATTTTTTTTTAATGGATTTGAGAGAGAGAGAGAAACATTGATTTGTTGTTCCACTTATTTATGCTTTCATTGGTTATTTATTGTATGTGCCCTGATCAGGGATTCAACCCACAACCTTGGTGTATCAGGATACTGTTCTAACCCATTGAGCTACCCAGACAAGCCCCAGCTGTTGTTAGTTTTGTTATTATTTCCTTCCTTTGCTTCCTCAACCCCCATACCTCCAGAAAGAGTTATTTCATGACAGCCTTTACATCTGAACCATGGGGAGTGAATTCTGTTTCTTGCAAGATCTCTGACTATAGAAAATGAAGCCTGGTGAGTGAGGCAGGATAATTTATGGACCTTGTAAGCTAGGAATTTAGATTCTCTTCTCAGAGCAGCATGAAACCATTGCAGTATAACCCCCACTTAAGACGGTCACTCTGGCTGCTCTTGAGGGTATTGACTGGGGGCAGGAGGGCTAAAGACTGGAAGATGTGAGACCAGCTAGAAGGCTGTGCAAGAAAGGAAAGGCGACACCTGGGCCAGAGTGGTAGTATAGGAGAAGGATAAATGAGTGAATTCAACATAGAACTGCAAAAAGGACATAGGAATTGAGAGTGTAAACCAGGAATTAAATTTCTGGTTTGAGGCACTGGGAAGTGGTAAGGATTGGAAATCATGGCTCTTGTCTTGATGGGTTTCATTCAGAATGTCTGTGCTATATCCAAGAAAAGATTCCAGTAAGTAGGCTGTATTTTCAACATACAGATAACATTTAAAATGAGAATTGGGAGTGCAAATAGTCCCCATGGAAAAGAATATTTAAAAACAGAAAAGAGAATGCAGGAATTCTAAGATTTAAGCATCTTTAGGAGCTATTTGAATGCACATTTTAATTCCTCCCAAAATACTGCTTTAATAATATATAAATCCAGTTTTAGAGAAGAGAAAAAGGAAAATAATGAATGCTTCAGAAATAAAATGTGAAAATGCTAGGTATTATACTTCTCCCCATAAAATAAACTTGATGTCTAATTAGAAATATTTTTTTTAAAGAGCAATAGTTCTGTGCCTTCTAGAAATACTGCCTTATTTCTGCTCTGACCATTGGCACAGATATAGGTCATGTGACAACTTTAGCGTTGTGCAAGAAACTCGTGAATTGACTGTAGAACTAAATGAGTTAATTTGCCTCCTCATCTAAAGCTCTTATTTCTATTCAACAGGATTATGCTCAGGTGGTGAATTCTGCATATTGTCTAACTTAATTGGGAAATGTGTTTGCATTGATAAGCTTCCAGACTAATTCAATTGAAGGAAAGCTTTCTAATTTCATCTTCATTTTCTAGAATTAAAAAAAGTAGAAGAATGTATGAAAATGGCACCAATGTGTTACCAGAAATGTAATCCATAATAACCAAATCTGTTTGCTTTTTAGTTCAAAACAATCCAGGACTTGCAATGAGACATTTCTTGGTGTTTTTCTTTCAGTCCCCTACAAATGATCAGCGTCTGACTCCAGGGACTTTTAGATTTTATCATATGGCCTTCTGGCTTGTATGTTACAACACTAAACTGTCATCTATTGCATCCACTAGAATGTTATTGACAAAATGTCCACTCATATTGAACTAAGCACTCGATAAACCACTATAAGTAAATTGTGCTCTTAGCTCAAAGGACAGTCTATTGATTCTCCACATGAATATGGGCCTAGCAGAATGACCCTAGCTACAGTTCCCTTATGATACCTGGAACCTGTCTTTTTTCAGGTCCCCAGAAGTAAAAAAATTTCAACATTTTTTTGTGTGTTGTTTGTATAGAATATTTTATTTTTAATAGTTAACCACTAATCACTGCTTTGTGCTTATAGGCTAAAATGCTTCCATTTATATATTAATTATATTATATTATATTATATTATATTATATTATATTGTCATAAGTAATCCATGCTCATAATAAGGAAATTTGGAATCATCATACAAAGGAAATTGCTTTTAATAGTTTGTGAGTCCCTTCTGAGATTATGTGCGTGTGTGTATGATATTATAATCTTTTTTTCCCCACAAATAGAATCATAGTCTTCATACCTTTTGGAAATTTGTTTGCTGTGGTGAAGTGGGGCTTTCTACTTTATCCTTCTGGGAATCTTTCCATGTTACTACATACTACTCTGTCTCATTCTTTTTACTAGCTGCCATATGTACCACTGCATATATATAGCATGGTATATTTATCCCTAGAGAGACCCTGGACTTCTCAGTTTTCCTGTTTGTTTCTTGATTTTTCTATTAGTATTATTCAGTTGAACAGAATAGTCAGTTAACTGAAATTAGCAGTATTCTCACCCTATGCATAAATGAAAGAGTATAGTGCATGGTATTGTATTTCTTAATATGCAGGTGACTTCAATGGCAATCTACAGCAAAATATTTGTTGGGCAGGGGATTAGGAGAGTGGGTGGTATGAGAGTTCTGTAATTTGAATTCTCACTTTTATGAAAGAAATGGTTATTTTTCTAACTAAGCAACTTACACCGAAACTGTGGCCTTAAAGAAGGCAAATGTTACTTGAAAATAGATTATCTTGAAGAAAGAAAAAACCCAATTAATTAGAGCTGACATGCGTTAAAAGCATACTTCTGGAGGAATAACATCATATATTTATAAATCACTTCACAGTTTCTAAAGTGTTTTCATGATCATTTTCTCAGCACAATGAATGAATAGATGTTGTCATCCCCAATTTATAGGTGAAGAAACTGAGACTCCAAAAGTTCAATTCTAGTTGCTATAGCCCTTTGTCTTTAATAATAAAGATGTATGCCCTATGTTCATAGCAGTGCTATTCACAATACCCAAGATGTGGAAACAGCCTAAGTGCCCATCAGCAGATGAATGAATAAAAAAAAACTGTGGTGCATTTTCACAATGGAATACTATGCAATAGTAAAGAAGGAATTTTTACCTTTTGCAATAGCATGGATGGAACTAGAGATTATTATGCTAAGTGAAATAAGCCAGTAAGTGAAAGACAAATACCACATGACCTCACTTATAAGTGGAATCTAATGAACAAAATAAACTAATGAACAAAATAGAACCAGAGGCATAGAATCATGGAACAGACTGACAGCTGTAAGGGAGAGGGGATGTAAGGACTGAAAGAAGGTGAATGTATTAATCAAAGAACCTTTGTGAAGGACCCATGGACATGGACAACTGTGTGAGGATAGACTGTAGGAGTGGGGAGGTGGGCTATGTGGAGGGGGCAAAGGGGGAAAAATTGGAACAACTGTAATAGCATAAACAATAAAATATTTTTAAAAATTAAAAAATATATATTACTGTAGTTGTTTCCTAAGGCTTCCATTAACAAATTACCACAAACCAGATGGCTTAGAATAACAGAAATTTGTTGTCTCATAGTTCTAGAAGCCAAAAATCCCAAATCAGTGTGTCAGCAGGGTTGGTTTCTTTTGAAAGCACTAAACAAGAATGTGTACATGCCTACATCCCCTAGCTTCTAGCAGTTGTCAGAAGTCTTTGGCATTTCTTCACCTGTAGATACATCCTTCCAATTTCTGTGTCTGTTGTCACATGGCATCCTCTCCCTAATTGTGTCTGTGTCCAAATTTTCCTCTTTTTATAAGGACACCAGTCATTGGACTATTACCTACTCTAATACAGCATGACTTTATCTTAATATGATTATATTTGCAAATATCCTATTTCCAAATAAGGTCACATTCACAGGTACCAAGGTTTAGGCCTTGAACATATCTCTCTGGTGCACACAGGCCAGCCCACAATGATGACTATGGGTCAATGAATATTTTCCAGGAGCACAAGAACATCTTGAAGAAACCTTGTATTTCATACTAATGGTATAGAAATAATAGTTCTTATTCTTTTCTATACTTTTTTCCTAAATTGCCATTTACCCAAATTCACATCACCAATGTGATTGAACTATTAAAAGTTTTTTTATTGAACTGTAATTCATATATCATAAAAATTTTCATTTTAAAGTGTATTATCCAGTCATTTTTAGTATATTTCACAGTTGAGCAACCATCACCACTGTGTAATTTTATAATGTTTCATCACCCCTAAAAGTACCTGTACCCATTTGGAGTTACTTCCAACTCCCTGCTACACCCAGCCCCTTATTTCCTTTTCTATGGATTTGCCTATTTTGGACATTTCATATAAATAGAACCATACAATATGTAGTTTGAGTCTGACTTGTTTCACTTAACATGTTTTCAATGTTTATTCATGCCATAGTATGTATTGGTGACTTACTCTTTATGCATGAATAATCCATTGTATGGATCTACCATATTTTGTTTATTCACTTAATCAGTTAATGGACCTTTGGGTTGTTTCACTTTTTTTACTATTATTAATTAATGCTGCTATAAGCATTCATGTGCAAGATTTTATGTGGACGCGTTTTCAGTTCTCTTGAGTATATACCTAAGAGTGAAATTGCTGGGTCATATGGAATTCTACGTTTAACTTTTGAGGGACTGCAGAACTGTTTTCAAAGTAGCTGTACCACTTTATATTCCCACCAGCAATATGTGAGGGTTTCAGTTTCTTTACATCCTCAGCATTACATGTTCTTAGTCTTTTTTATTATACCCATTCTAGAGTTAGTGGGTGTGACATGCTATCTCATGGTTTTGATTTGCATTTCCCTACTGGCTAATAATATTGAGCATCTTTTCATTTGTTTATTGTGCATTTATGCATCTTCTTTGGAGAAATGTCTATTCAAGTTTTTGCCCATTTTTAATTGAATGATCTCTTTTTATTATTTATTTGTATGAGTTCTTTATACATTTTGAACACTGGATCTTTATCAAATATATAATTTGTAAAACTCTTCTCCCATTCATTACTTTCCAGAGAGTGTCCTCTGATGAACAAAAATTTTAAATTTTTGTGAAGTCCAGTTGATCTCTTTTTTTCCTTTGTTGCTCAGAAACCATTACCTAACCCCAGGGCATGAAGATTTTCACCTATGGTTTTTTAAAGAGATTTATCATTTTAGCTCTTACATTTAAATCTTTAATCCATATTGAGTTAATGATTTAAAAAAAACAATAAATACTTCAGCCCTGACCAGGAGGCCCAATTAGTTAGAGTGTCATCCTATACACCAAAGGGTTGCAGGTTTGATTCCTGGTGAGGGCACATACCTAGGCTGCAGATTCGACCTCCAGTTGGGATGCATAGGGGAGGCAACCGGTTGATGTTTCTTTTTCACAGTGATGTTTCTCTCCTCTCTTTTCCTTCTCTTTCTAAAATCAATTAATGTATTCTCAAGTGACGATCAAAACAACAACAAATTCACAACTTAGCAAAAGAAGGGAATTTCTTCAACCTGGTAAAGAGCATCCATAAAAACAGCTTATCATAATTAATAATATAAAACCATGAAAGACTGAATGCTTTCCCCCTAGGATCAGAAACAAGACAAGGCTCTCTCTTCTTATCATTTCTATTCCTCATTGTATTGAAGATTCCAGTCAATTCAATACGGCAGAAAGAAGAAATAAATATATAAGGCATCCATATTGGAAAGGAATAAGCAAAGCTGTCTTTCTTCATGAGCAACATGAATGTCTATAGAAAAATAATAAATGAGTTCAGTAAGGTGGAGGAACATAAAAATCAATATACAAAAATCAATTACATCTGTATATACTAACAGAGAGGAATCTGAAAATGAAGTTAAGAAACCACTTTTATTTACAATAACATAAAAAATAATAGAATACTTAGAAATAACTAAAAGTTAGTATAAGATTTGTATACTGAAAATTAAAAAGCACTGCTGGGAGAAATTAAAGATTTAAATAAATAGAGAGCCATTCTATTGGAAGATTCAATATTGTTAAGTTGACATTTCTCCCCAGATTGATCTAAAAACTCACCAGTGAGTGGTTGTTTTTCATTTTTTATAGAAATTAATGAGCTACTTTTAAAATTTATATGGAAATTCAAAGATATAATGAAACAGTTGTGTAAAAGAAAAAAAAATGTATTACACTTACTGATTTCAAAATATACAATGAAGCTGCAGTAATCAAGGCAGTGTAGTCCTGGCATGAAGAAGACAGATCAATGGAGCACCATGCAGAGCTGAGAAGTTCAACCTTACATTTATGGTCAGTTGATATTTAACAAAAGTGCTAAGGCAATTTAGTGGGTAAAAGAATAGTCTTTTCAAGAAACAGTGCAGGGACATTTGGATATCCACCTGCAAAAGTATTAATTTACACCTTACCTCACACCATATACAAAAATTAGCTCAAAATTAAATGTAGAACTAAAAGTAAGTGTTGAAAGTATATAAGACTTCTAGAAGAAAATAGAAGGAAATTTTTATGGCCCTTGTGGGTTAGGAAAAGCATTTGTAGACAAAAGAAAAGATGATATCCCTGGCTGGTGTGGCTCAATGGATTGAGCCCCAGCCTGTGAACCAAAGTGTTGTCAGATTGATTTCCAGTCTAGAGCATATGCTTGGGCTGGGGCCAGATCCCCAGTAGGAGGTGCACAAGAGGCAACCAGACATTGATGTTTCTCTCCCTCTGTTTCTCCCTCCCTTTCCATCTCTAAAAATACATAAAACCTTTTTTAAAAAAAAGAAACAAAAAATGATAAGTTGGACTTCATAAAAATTAAAAGGTTTTGCGTTTCAAAAAATACCATTAAGTAAATGAAGACAAGCCACATACTGGTAAAAATATTTGAAAATCATATATATGTTAAAGTTCTTGTATCCAGAATATAAAAACAACTCTTCCTATCCATTAATATGAAAACATCACCCACTTCAAAACTTAGTAAAAGATTTGAATAAGTATATCATAAAAGAGGATGGACATATGACTTAATGATAATCTCAACACAATATGTCATTCACAAAATGCAAATTGAATCCACAATGAAATACTACCTTATGCCTACCACAATTGCTATTTTCCTAGTATGTGCCTAAAAAACATGAAAACATTATGTCCATACACACAACTGAACGTGAATGTTCTTAGTACCATTATTTAGATTATTTAAACCTGTAGACAGCCTATAGCTCCATCAGCTCAATTGGTCAATGGATAAAAAAAATGTAGCATATCCATATATTGGAATAGTATTCTGTAATGAAAAGGAATGACACATGCTTTATGAGTGAATCCCAAAAACATTATGCTAAATGAAAGAAGTCAGATGCAAAAGACTTTATATTTTTTATTCCATTTATATGAAATATCTAGAAAGGGTAAAAGTTTAGACACCAAAACCAGATCAGTGATAGCCTGGGGCTGGGATGAGAGTAGTGACTGACTGTAGACAGGCATGAGGGATCTTGTAAGGTTAGTGGGAGTGGAATGTCCACCAACTGAATTCTGGTGATTTTTGCAAACTCCTTAAATATTCTAAAAATGTATACTAAAATGGTATTTACGGCATGTAAATTTATCTCAATAAAACTTTTTAGAAAGGCAATCAGATGCTATTCAGGGACAATTTCAAGAGATGAGTTATTAATTTAAAAGCATATATGCAAAGTATGCATTGAAATTAATGTTAACAATTTAAAAAGAGCTACATTGTATTTTAAGAAGGATATGAAAAGTGTCTTAGGCTCAGAATTACCACTTTTTTTTTTCTATTAAGGATAAAAGAATACTCAGTGAATATAAACTTCAGCTGAAGGGATCTAGGAAAAACTAATGGAATAAAATTCCTTTTGGTGATTGTAAAGCATAGAAATGAATGTGTAAGGAAAACTTTGTACATGAAACCTCATTCTATATGATTTTAAATTTCATTACACAGCCATATTAGCTATATACCTAAACATCATTGCACATATTTAAATATACTATTTTGTAAACTCACTGTTCCTAATTATTACAACAGTTATTTGGTGAGAACAGCATAATTATTACATGAAGATGTGCATTCAAATTTGGTTCTTTTTTTTAGGTCATGGTAAGAAAAATAAATACCTTTTGGCTTTAAGAGCAAATCATTCTAGTAAATGAATCAAATCATCAGAAGTCTGACATCAGTTTTGCAAGTTCATTTTAACCTAAAATGATTATACATACAGAAGGAAAGAGAATAGGTAATCTGAACAAATGAGTTTATTTACACTCTTGGATGGTTGTTACTATCTACTCAAATACTCACTGAAGTTGCCATTATGAAAAAGAAATTGTCAATCAAAGATGAAGATATAAAAGTGAATTGAAAATTGAACTCAAAAGTAATTTTACTTTCAAATGGTTTGCAATTGTAGATGTTAAGTTTACAATGAATGTCATTAATGACCATAGCTGTGAGAGTTATACACCTGCTGATCACTAGAATATTATAATAAATGAGGTTGATTTTCCTGTTGACTACCCCATTTTTTCTCAACATGGTCTCATTAGTTTTTCTATCACATTGCTGACCCTTAGCTGTGCATGCTTACTTACAGATATAAGAAATGTATTAATTCATGTATGATTCTTTTTTAAATGTATCTTTAAGTGCAGGAGGAGTAATGCCAGTGCTGCTTGTCTTTTTCTGTTTTGTTAGGTTACAGGTTTTAGATGCTGAAAATCAAGCCTATAGTACAAGTGAAGAGCTTTTTTATAAATAGCCTTCTTTATAGCAACTAAATTGTCCCCCAAAAAGCACATAAGCATAATGAAGCCTTTAAGTAGTCACACACATGAATTTATATTCTCTGTCTCATGAATGACTAATTTTATTTTATTTTTTAAGTAGCAATTCAGCTTGCTTTCAGAACGATTTAAGCTTAGCACATGATTTTGTTTTCCCTCCAAAACCAACTCTTATTATGAGATAGGGAAGGTTTGCATATTTATTTTTGCAAAGACAGTAGAATAAATTTTCATCACCATATGAATGGCTTAGCCCTGATACCTCTGTCCTAAATTAGGCACAGGATCATTTAGAAATTCATCCAGCTCTCAGAGCCCTAATGGTTAGGTTTAACTGAGAACTATTTTGCAAATACCAAAACCTGGCCTCCCCAAGGGCAGAGACATGCCATACACTCATTGTGAGCCTTACAGCTCAGGAGGCCCACCTCTCTTAATATTTGTTGAACTATATTAAAAGATCAACTATAGAGAGCTAACAAATCTTTCTTTTGGATTTTCACACAGTCCTCAGGAGTATTCCGTCTGGAATCCTCTTCATCCAGATATCTGCATGGTTCCAACATTTGCTTCATTCAACTCTGCTCAAATGGAACTTTCTCTGGGAGGCCATTTCTAACTACATTTCCTAAAATAACACTTTCTACTCCATCTCTCTCATCTTGCTATACTTTATAGCATGTATATAGCAAGTGTAATAACTTCAGAGTCATTAATGAGAGTTGATATATTACAAGTGTACTTATTCATTTATTATTATTTTCCTTCATTAAAACACATGCTTCATGAGAACAGGGACATCTTTTATCCACTGTGTTATCCCAGTGTCCGCTTTCATGTTTGGCACTAAGTAGGTGCTCATTAAATAGATGATTAAATATTATCACTCTAGTAGGGCTTCACAAAGGCATTTTGCAATTAATTACAAAGCTGTAACTGTGTGAGAATACTGTGATAACCAGAATGTGGTCTCAGTCCTCAGGAAGCTTACAGGCTAGAAGAGACATTGTAGACAACAGCCTATGATAATACTCATACATGTTTGTCAAGACTGACTGCAGCAGGATGACAGATGTCACGACCCACATCCCTACCCATCCCACTTTCCAGTATGGAGGTTGGGACACTGGTAGAGGATTAGGTAGTCATTTATGAGCCACTCAAATCTTCATTATTAGAAAATTAAAGGCCCAAAACATGCAGAGTTCACTAAACAATCCACAGTGACCCAAGTTGATGGTGGGTAGTATGCAGGTAGAACTTTCCGTGAGCCAGGTAATCTCTAAGCGTTATTTTATACATACACTTAAGTAGTACTCAGCAATCGTAGAGTACTACTATTTTCCACATTTAACTGAAGAAACAAAGACACAAAATGTTAAGCGACTGGCTCAGTGTCACTAAGCAATAGTAAAGCCAGAATTTGAACCCAGAAAATCTGACTTCAAAACTATTGCTCTTAACTATTATAGCATATTTCCACACTTTTGATAATGTCATAATAACAGTTTATCACACTCACAAATACTAGTACCTGAAAACTATAATCAACTCAAGATGACAACACTGATGAATTTTTAATAAATTGTCCCCCCAGATTGCAGAAATTTCACCTCTCTTGTGCCTGTTGGTGCACAGACTAGAAACTTTATAAATTGCCGAGCCTTTCAGGGCAGCCAGACATTTTTGTGAAATTTAGAATGAGAAACTTTTAAAATCTAAAATGGACTTCGAAATACCAAATTCTGGTAACCCATTTAAACTCAAATTAGAATGTTACTAGTGAGTGGTAAAACTGAACTATATGGGGCTGCATGTTATTCACCCATGAAAACAAAGGAAAAGATTTGCATATTTGCATTAGATAATAGCCCATAAAGTGGACTAGTTACTGACCTATAACACTAAGGGGAAATGAAAAAAATTCAGTAATAGAGGCCAAAAAACGTGCTGTGCTAACAAAAAAAGGGGTGTGATTATTTTCAATTTGTAAATCTGAGTTGTTTTCAAGGAGGAGGTGGCATTTCAACCCAAAGTGTGATGGATGAATATAATTCATAAGTAGGCATAATGAGAGAAGGGGCTTTCCAAGGGAAATGCATAAGCAAAGGCACAAAAATACAAAAGGATGGAATATGTTTAAATAGCAGCAAGCATGATGGTATTAGCATTGTGGCAGCTCATTACAGTGCCCCATGTCACTTCCTCTGGGTCCACCTCTGATATCAGTTGCAGATACAGTGGATAGCTTGGTGTGAGCTTGCTTGGATAGAGTGCCATATCAGTTGCCACCCAGGAAGCCTGCTCTACCCACAAACAAGCACAGCCTAGAAATACTGGGGCATTAAGGCCCCCAGAGGCAACCCTTCACCATTGGGCATTTGGAAGTAAGTGGTTATATGCTTCCCTCTCCCACTCTTCAGGTGAATAATTCTGAGAGATGTCTGTACATGTCTCCAGATGTCCTGGTGGAATGGAGTCCCATAACAGTGTCATTGATTGACAGTATGTCCTTATCTTGGCTTTTCCTCTTTTGTTGTCTTACTCTCCCTGCTATCTCATTCCTGCTTCATGGAATCACCTCTCCTGTAAACTCCTTGTACCTATGTCTTTTTCTCAGACTCTACTTTTGAGGGTTTTGCTTCTTAAAGATACTGCACTACATAACCAGGTACATGAGATAACTCAAAGAATTGAATTGTCAAGCACACTCACATGAATCAGAGATCTTATCCAGTATTGAAGCACACATAAAGCAGAAAGAAACTACCATTGTAGCTCTCCAGGCCTTTCTAAGTGCACTTTGGCGCAGATTTAACAGCTGACTTCTCTAAGCAATATAGGCATACCTCCTCGTTTTATTGATCTTTGCAGATATTTCACTTTTTACAAATTAAAGGCAAGAACATCCCCTACTAGTGAAAAGATTATGACTTGCTAAAGATTTTGTATTTTTCAGCAATAAAGTAATTTTAAATAAAATATAAACATTTTTAGAGGTAATGCTATTTATTGCACACAATAGACTACCTTCTATATGCATTGGAAACCAAAAAATTGGTGTGACTTGCTTTACCACAATATTTACTTTACTACTGTGGTCTAGAATTGAACCTGCAATATCTATGAACCTGCAATTTCTGTACTTGAAAGAGCAATAACTGAGAGAGAATACCACTCACCCAAAGGGAGCTGTTACATTTATAGTTTATGTGACATTTTCAAGGGAGCCATGACCCACAAGTTCAGTTTTCCCACATTCAAAATAGAGAATGAGGATACTAGCTGCAGGAAAGGATTGTTCAGAGAATTAATATGATGTCTATAAAATATGGTAAAAACAGCTAAAGAATGGAAATCATACCAGATTATGATTCCCATGTCTTAGCTACGTTCCCATGTCTCTAGTACCTTGTATTGTGCTAAGGCATTGACTGAATGTTAATTGAATGAATTACTAAAACAGAAGAAAAATTTGTATAGAAGACCATGAGGTCAAGCAGTTCCTAGTGATGATGGGCTACAAATTGGGATTATTCACATAAATTGCTAAAATGGATTAGAAGTTTTGGTTGTCATAATAGAAGAGGTTTAGGTTTAGATTAAATTTTATTCTCTATGTGTATATGAGGTCTGTCCGGAATGTATCCAGCCATGTTATATAAAAAATAGAGACATTTATTGAAGAAGATAAAAGAAACATTTTCCACAGGACAATGACACCTCAGTCTCTCCTTCAAAGCAGGCACCTTGGGACCTCACAGTTCTCCCAAATCACCATCAGCTGCCCTATCAAATTTTCCTGAATCTCACTGACGGTCTGAAATCCCTCATTTTTCAAAGGTGATTTTAGTTTTGGGAAAAATCAGAAGTTTCAGGGCACCAAATCTGGGCCGTAGGGGGGCTGAGTCACCAGGGTAAGTTGATGTTCCACCAAAACTCAGCATGAGACATGATGCATGAGTGGGCATGTTGTCAAGATAAAGCTGCCAATCCCCAGTTGCCCATAGCTATGGCTTTCTGAATCATCTGAATAGTTTCTGTGGTGGAATGTTCAAGCCTAACACAAAATTTGATGCAGATTTGTTGCTGTACTCACTCAGTCATTTTGAGTGTGACAGCCCCACAATACACATGCTCACTCAGTGGCGTCTACTGCCCCCACTGACTAGTACAGTGAAGTCATCATTATTTACACATGCACATTCTAGACCACTCTCCTTGGCCACCAGGTTATATCAATGTTGTACAAACCATTCCCATTATATTAATGGCTGGATTTTTTTTTTTTTTTTGCCAGACAGACTTTATTTAAAATCACCCAGAATGACGTCATAAGAGGAAATTGTAATACAGATGCTAAATTGCCCAGAAATACGATGGGCTAAATTGCCCATCCTATCTACAGATGATAGGTCAATAGATGATAGATCAGTATTGATTAGATTTAAGGGGAAGTAGATTTTAATGTTTTAAAATGTTAGCATCGAAGAAATTTAAGTTCATATAAACCACTCAGCAGTCATATGCTGAATCATACAGTCTGTTTTAACATTGTTTTTTAAAGAGGAAATTTTTACAAAGTATGTTCTCTGACCGCAGTGGAATTAAAGTAAAAATCAATAGCAATGCAATGTATAGAAAAGACTGTACTGTTTGGAAATTAAACAGCACACTTCTAAGTAACCCAAGATCCAAAGAAGGAATCATATGGGAAATTAAAAAATATTTCAAACTGAATGAAAATTAAAATAAAACATATTAGAATTGGTAGGATGCAGGTAACAATGCTTAGAGAAAAGCTTATAATTTTAAGAGAAAGCTTTAAAATTAAAGACCCAACTTCATCCTACTAAACTGGGGGGAGGCGGGGCAGCACAAGTTATACTCAAAGTAAGCAGGTGAAAAGAAATAATAAAAATAATCAGGAATCAATAAAATTTAAAATAAAAAATAGATATTTTAAAGATTTTACTTATTTTTAGAGAGGAAATGGGAGAAATAAAGAGAGGGAAAGAAATATCAATGTGTGGTTGCCTCTCAAGCACCTCCTACTGGGAACCTGGCCCACAACACAGGCATGTGCCCTGACTGGGTATTGAACCTGCAACCCTTTGTTTCGCAGACCAGCACTCAATCCACTGAGCCACACCAGCCAGGGCAGAATAGAGAAATTTTGCAAAGCCAAAAGTTGTTTCTTTAAAAAGATAAATTTGATAAACCATTGTAGGATTGATTAATAAAAAGAGAAGTTACAAAAGAACAGGAATGAGAGAGAGGATACCCCTGCATATCCTATGATACTGAAAAGATAATGAAGGGGAAAATATAAATGACTTTATGGCAATAAACTCAACAACTTTAAATGAAAATCACAATTTACCAAAACTGAAACAACAAAAAATAGAGATCTGAATAGCCCCATAATTTATTAAAGAATTGACTATAAACAAAATCTTCCCACAAAGAAAACTTCAGATTTAATGAATTCTACTAACAATTGCAGAATAACTAGCACCATTTTAAACAAATTTTCAGAGAATACAGGAGGAGTAAACACTTTCTATATCACTTTATAGGACCAGCTTAATCTTGTTGTCAAACCCTGACATAGATTGTACAAGAAAATTACAGACCAATGTCCCCCATCAACACGGGTGAAACAATCCTCAACAAAATGCTAGCACAATTGAAATTTATGCCCAGAATACAAATCTGGCTTCACACATGAAAATAAATCACAATGATTTAACATATGGACAGAATAAAGGAGAAAAACAATAGGATCACCTCAATTAGTAGAGAAAAATCATTTGACAAAGTATCAAACCCTTTCATGATTTCTTAAAAACCAGGGAAAAAAAACTACAAATAAAAGAGAATATCATCAGTCTGATAAAAGAAACTTTCATCTAATACCATATTTAGTGGAAACAGCCAGAACATTTTCCCCCTATTATCAGGCACAAGGCAAGGGTTTATACCCTCCCACTTCTGTTGAATATATACTGGAGGACCTAGCTGACGCAGTAATGTGAGAAAAAGAAAGAAAAGGTATAAAGATTGGAAAAAGTGATGTAAAAGTCTTTATTTACTGAAAACATGATTATTTGTGTAGATAATCTTTACAAACCTACAAAACAACTTACTAGCATTCAGTGAATTAAGCAAGGTCACATAAAATGAGGTATATATACAAAATTCAGTGGTATTTCTATATACTAGTAGCATTTGGCTGGTACTTTCAAGTTCTTTTTCATCATGTCAGAAAACTAAATATGTCACGACCACTCACCAGCAGTGGCCGTGGAACACTGCAGATGGCTCATCGAAACATGAGAAAAACATACACAGAGACAACCAAGTCCTGTGGGGAAATAGGGATGAAATGGCCACTCTCTCTAGTGGGGAGCACACCTTTCTCCTGCCTGAGCAGGCTTTTATTCGGTTCATTTGCATAAGAATTCAGGTAAAGCTCATTACTCATTGCCAGGAAGTAAGGATCAAACAATAGATAACTAGGAAGTCTGAGGGCCTATTTTGAGTCAGGGTCAGATAGCTGTAAAACTTTAAGGAACAAACTTACTTCTTTCTTGGACCCTTATCATTCAATTGAGAGCATTCTAAACAAAGCAGGTTTCACAGGATTTTACATATCCTTTCTTAGGCCTGATCACCTGGGGAACTCGCCCTTTTCAGCACAGAGCTGCACCACCCTGTCATTGTTTCAGGCTTAGGTGGAGCAAGGGAAGTAAAGCAGCCAAGAGATTAGGAGATTTCCTCACAGACAATGAAGACTCAGGCTTTGTCAAAGCCGAGGGGTGAGGGTCCATCACCCCCTTTTGCTGTAGTCCCCAAAGTCCTTCCTTGGAGGCCTCCCATGTGATCGTGCCTGTCTTACATTGTTCCCCGCTTGGGGAATCTTACCCATCATTGGCTAGCCAACCAAGCATTGGGGGCCAGGCAGGGTGAAGTGAAAGGAGCAGAAGTGGGGCTCCTGCCAGGGAGATAAGCTTTTGTCTCCTTGGTGGCTTATGGTCCAAGGTCATTCCCTTAGTCTTAGCCTTGGCGGGGGTTACAGCTTCTGATACCAGGCAGGGCAGTTCCCAACATAAATACTTAGAAATAAATTTACAACAGTTGTACAAGTTGTAAATTGAAAACTGTAAAACATTGTGAAAGAAATTAAACAAGAACTAAATAAAGAAAAGAGGTATGTCATGTAGTTTGATTGGGAGACTCAATACTGTTATCCCCAAATTGAACTGTATATTCAGCTCAATTCAAGTTAAACTCTCAACAACTTTTTAAATAGAAAATAAGTGGATATTAATATCTATATGGAAAATCCAGGACCAAACACACCTTGACATAACCAAATTGAAAAGTTTTCTTGAACTAGTTTGAAGATTTACTATAAATCTACAATAATCAAAGAGCAATATGACATTGCTATACAATTATGACATTGCTGTACATATGACAATTGCTGTAGAATGGACAAATGGATAAATAAAACAAATTAATCAATAAATTCCAGAAATAGATCCACACATATATATGTATAGTTAATTGATTTTCAACAAAGTACCCAATGCATTTTAAATGAGGAATAAATGGTGCTGAGAATATTGGATAAACATACAGAAAGAAATAGACCAACACGCACAACTACCTCACACAATACACAGAAATTAATTAGAGGTAGATCATAGACTAAGTGTAAAATCTAAAACTATAAAGAAACATAGTAAAGTATTTTTGCAACTTTTGTCTAGGCAAGGATTTTTAGGACATATGAAGCACAACTATAAATAATGATAATGTGGGACTTCTGGTGAAAATGGAGGTGTAGGTACACATACTTCACTACCTCAGACAACCAAAAGAAGGACAACATCCAATTTAAAAACAAAAAACAACCAGAACTGCCAGAAAATCAAACTGTATGGAAGTCTGACAACCAAGGAGTTAAAGGAGAAACATCCAGACAGGCAAGAGGGGAGGAGATGGGCAGCCTGGGAGGAGAGGACATGCAGCAAAGTGGCAACTGGCAGACCAGGGGGTGAGGCAGTGGCTGGCAGATTGTGCAGTCCCACATTTGCAAGCAGATAAACCAGGAGAAACAACTGTGGAGCAAGACAGACAGTGCAACCCAGGGTCCTAGCGTGGGGAAATAAAGCCTCAAAACTGCTGGCTATAAAATTCTGCAGGGGTTGTAGTGGCAGGAGAAACTCCCAGTCTCAGAGGAGGGTCCATTGGAGAGACCCACCCACCTTGGAATCAGCACTAGAAAGGAGGAATTCTTTTGTGGGTACTGGAGGAAGTGACTGATGGCAGGGGATGGGCTGAGCTGGCGGCATTGTTCCCTCTCTGACCCCTCCCCCACAGAAAGTGCCACAACAGAGGAAAGTAGCTTGCCCCACCCTAGCAAATACCTACAGCTCCACTTCTTACAATGTAACAGGTTGGCCCACACAAAGAAAATATGGCCCAAATAAAAGAACAGATCAAAACTCCAGAAAAAGAACTAAGTGACAAGGACATAGCCAAACTATTAGATGCAGAGTTCATAACACTGATAATCAGGATGCTCACATAAATTTTGCATCACCAGTATGGATGCAAAATAGAGAAAGGAGTGAAGGCTATGCAAAGTGAAATAAAGAAAAATATACAGAGAACCAACAGTGAAGGGAAGGAAACTGGGACTCAAATCAATGGTGTGGAAAAAAAAGAAAGAAAGAAACATTCAGCTGGGACAGAATGAAAAAAAAAAGAATTCCAAAAAATGAGGAGAGGCTTAGGAACCTCTGGGACAACTTGAAATATTCCAACTTCCAAATCATAGGGGTGCCGGAAGGAGAAGAGGAAGAACAAGAAATTGAAAACATATTTGAAAAAATAATGGAGGGAAACTTCCCCAGTCTGATGAAGGAAATAGGCATACAAGTTCAGGAAGCTTGGAGAGTCCCAAAGAAGTTGGACGCAAGGAGGAACACACCAAGACACATCATATAAAATTACCCAAGATGAAAGATAAAGAGAGAATCTTAAAAGCAGCAAGAGAAAAGCAGAGAGTTACCCACAAGGGAGTTCCCATAAGACTGTCAACTGATTTCTCAAAAGAAACCATACAGACAAGAATGGGCCGGAAAGAACTATTTAACCCACATCCAAGATTACTCTCCCAGCAAAGCTATCATTTAAAATGGAAGGGTAGATAAATTGCTTCCCAGATAAGGTAAAGTTAAAGGAGTTCATCATCACCAAGCCCTTATGAAAAGTTAAAGGCACTTACCTAAGAAAAAGAGGATCAAAACTGATCTCTTCTACTGTTCAAAATTATGAACAGTAAAATGACAACAAACTCACAACTATCAAAAACTGAACCTAGAAAAAAACAAAAACAGACAACTAGAACAGGAACAGAGTCACAGAAATGGAGATCAAATGAAGGGTTATCAGTGGGAAGGGGGAAGAGGGAGAATGGGGGAAAAGGTACAAAGAATAAGAATCATAATTTCTAGGTACAAAATAGACAGGGGAAGGTTAAGAAAAGTATAGGAAATAGAGAAGCCAAAGAACTTATATGTACGACCCATGGACATGAACTAAGGGACAGAGTGCTGGAGGGAGAATGGATTCAGGGCAGAGGTAGATAAAGGGGAGAAAATAATGGGACAACTGTAATAGCATAATCAATAAAATATACTTAAAAAGTAAAAAAAAAATAAAGTCAACCTCATGAAAATTAAAAATTGCTAATCAAAAGACATCATTAAGCAATAAGTTAATCTAGATAAAACATATATGAGTTTCTATGTACTATTCTCAATACTTTTCCCTAAATTAGAAACTCTTTCCATATAGGCTAAAAAAAGGTACCATTAATATAATAGGCAAGAAAATACTTGCAACACATATACATGACAAAGGACATATATGCAAATATGTCAAAAAATATGAAGAAGAACTCATACAACTGTAATAAGAAAACAACCCAATAAAAACAGATTCTTCACAGGATATACCAGTAAATACATGTAAAAATGTTCAATGCCTTTATTCATAAGACAAATGCAAATAAAATCACAATGATACTCTTTTCTTACCCACTAGGCTTGGCTAATGATGAAGTCTGATAGCACCAAAAGTTGGTGAGGATATATAATCACTGTAACCACTTTGGAGAACTGTTTCTATAAAGATATATATATATATATATATATATATATATATATCTTCCTCAATGACCCAGTAATCCTGTTCCTAATTATCAAAAGAATAAATATATATATCAATAACAAGATTCTACAAGAATTTTCTTACTGGCTTTCTTAAGCAACCAGGACTGGAAACAAATGTACATCAATGGGAAAACAGATAAGTGAATTGTTATACAGACGTATAAGACCCAGCATTAAAAAAACTATTGAAAATAAATAAATAAAACTATTGGTTCATGCTGTTAAGGTGGTCAGTGACGTGAGCTGTGAAGGAATTCACAAAAAAGAAAATGCAGAGAGTAAAGATTTTATTTTTACTTTCCCAAGGGAAGGAAAGGGCTAGGTGCCAAGACATGCACCAGCATCAGCCCCGCGAGGCCCGGGCTTTGAGGTTTTATTAGATGTCAGGGTGATTGTAGGGCAGGATGTTTCAGTTGGTCTTGTATAGACTGCAACATTTTTTTATGTTTTTTTTGGGTACAGGGTCCAGTCCAGTTGTGGTGGTCTGGTGTGTCCTGTTTTGTAAGTTCCTGGAGCCTCTGTGCCTTCCAGGTGCTTCCAGTAATTTTCTAGTCCCGAGGATAAAGACTCAAAATAATTAGGGTCCGTCATGCTTTATGGGATACACCTAGCTGTGGCAAAGAGGGCCCAGAAAAAGGGGCTTTTGTCCTATTACAGGCTACATTTTGTTTGGAGGTAAATTTCAAAAATGTAATGTTATAAGTGAAAGAAACCAGTCACAAAAGAATATATTCTATGCCATTCCTTATATAAGAAATTCAAGAACAGATGAAACTTACCCATGATGATAGAAATCAGGAGTGAGAATTGACTAGAAGGAGCCAGAAGACAACTTCCTAGGGTGATGGAAATATTTTATATTTTGATTGGAGTGGTAATTGCACGTGTGTATATATTTATTGGAACACATGAGATTGTACACTGAAATCTGTCCATTTCTGTTACTCAAATTTTACCTAAATGAATGAAAGAGAACATAACTATTTCTATGATATCTATTCATCATGCAGTGTAGAATGTGGAGTCTAATATTTTCTTAATTTGAACAATAAATGTGTAAACCTTGACATAAAGACCCTGCATGATTTGGCTCCTGCCTGCCCTTTCTGCTTATGTCCCTCCCTTACCTTCTAGGTGCTACCCCTGATGACTTTCCTAAGTAGGTAATTTCTTAATTATTTTCTAGTTCATTCTCTTAACTTATTTTCTGTATTGCATTTATGATACATTTGTTTTGCTTCTTCATACTTTTTCATCTGCCTTTTCCACTAAAAAGAGAAGCTCTAGGAGGTTAGCAACCTTGCCTTTTCTTACCATTATATTTGCCAGTGTATTCCCAGGTGGTTTCTTGGTTCAATGGGTTCAGTGAGCATTTGTTGAACATGTGAATGGATGAAGGAATAAAGGAATAAGTGTTTTTATTGTTCCATATATTGAGAAAGTGGTAATATACTCAAATATTTCTCAGTTTAGAGTTAGATCCTTAACTAATTCAAATAAAAGTTACATAGTCTTATTTCTACAAGTAAAGCAAACCTTTAATAAAACTGTGTTTCAATAGAGTTTTTAGTTGATGCAACCAAATCTTTTGTTTGATGCAAGGGAACTTTATTTCCCCTTTCTCTTTCCAGATTCTTACTTATATAGTCTTTTCCTCTATCTCCTAATCAGAGCTTCTTACAGAGACCTAATAGCATTACTTCTGACAATACTTTCCAAATGTATTTGATCCCTGTACTCTACTGGTAAAATGTCTGAGCTCACTAACCATATAACCACATTTATTTATTTCAAAAATATGTAAATATATTGCTGTACTACTAATTAATGAAAGTGAACAGAAATAACATTTTTAAAGGGTGAAATGAAAAATAGTTTTAACATTTTCCTTCTGTGCTTCAGTGAATGGTTATGTAGCACCTTCTCCACATGCTCATCCCACTTTGAGCACACTGCTGTGGAGCAAAATTATACTACACTTACTTATACATTTAAGTATAAAACTACAGTAGTGTTAACATTTTTGCATTTTAAACCTACCTCTAACTAGAATTAAAAGAATTTATTGCTTTTTATTGTTATTAATTTTTAAATCATTTCCCAAGGATATGTTTTTATTGATTTTAGAGAAGGGGGGAGGGAGGGAATGAAGGAGGGAGGAATGGTGGGAATGAGGGAAGGAGGGAGGGAGGGAGAAAGACAAACATTGATCAGTTGCCCTGATCATTGATACATGCCCTAACTGGGAATTGAATTCACACCTTTTTGATGTATGAGATAATGCTCCGACCAACTAAACCACCTGGCCAGGCAGAATTTATTGCTTTTTAAATGAATCTGTGGCATCATATAGTACAGATATGGTAGAATTTTTAGCTTTATGGACATACCCTGAATTTATCTCATTTTTTACTATACTTATTCTTAACATTGTTCAATGATAGCTTTCTACAGAAAAATATATAGAGTATTGTAGAGGAAAGAAATAAAATGATTAGAAAAGTGAATGGGGGGAGCAAGAAAGAACTATAGAAAAGGCTACATTGGTTTTAAAAAGTTAATTGCACTATAAATATTGGTAGCAGTGTATTTGAATAAAATGTTGTATTCTTGGGGGTTTGCTAATTGTAGAAAATTAGCAGTTGGTACATGTAAACAAATATTTTTGCTAAAAATGGGGACAGAATAGCTATTGTCTAATAAAAGATAGTCTTGCAAGAAACATCAGTTCTACAATATAGCAGCCTGAGACAGGTTTGGAGATTTTAAGCCTGCTCTGTTACCCCTGAGACCTAAAGGAAGCAGAACATAAAAATGAGCCTCTATCAATTTGAAGCAAACCTAATCTTTGTGATCATGGCTGTGGTCTAATCTATTAAAGATGTTCAAATTCAGTGTCCTTGGTATCACTGCAGGTTGACCTGATAGCAGTAAACTTGTGTATTATAATTCTAGTTCCAAGATATGTGCTTAGGGAGTGAAACCGACAGTCAGTGTTTTGCATCTGTCTCTAAGCAGACTAACAGCCTATATAAAATGACAGGTGCATTTTTAGGGAAAGAAACTCATAATGTTTTCCTATTTAGTAGGTGACAGTATGTCCCAAGATAATACACGCTTAAAGGACTGGAACAAGTATGGTTATTAAAGGCTAACAGATTCTCAGTTCATACAAATTGAATTTTTTTGTAGGCTGGAACACTAGAAATCTAGTATAAGTACTGAAACAAATTAGCATATTAAGTGAATTTATACATATAAGCTTGTGAGCACTTTGAATTTAAGGAAGAAATTTTATTATTTCTTGAAAGAAAAAAGGCAATTCTTAAATTCTGTGTTTGGTCTCCCTGATGGAAAAAGCCTATGTGATAAATTATATCATTTTGATGATTATCCAAAGATGTGGTTATTATATTGATGGAAATCTTTCTTCTTTTCTCTCTTTTCAGAATTACTGATTTAGGGAATATCAAAAGAAGATTGTACTTATCAACGGTCCATAAAGAACTGTCCTCAACCCCTCTGCATGCAAAAATCCCACTCTTTATGATCAAGCGCAAAATTGTAAGTGTCACATGAATGTTGCTTAAAATACTAAGTTCAATTCAGTGAATATTAATCATGTGCCTAGTCTGTATATAAAGCACTTTGTTAAGTACTGTGGTGGTATAAAAATGAATAAAATTCATGCTTTTTCTTTCCCTCACATGAAAATGTTTAAAATCTCCTACATAGAAGATTATAATTATTTGAAAATCAGAAAGAGCACAAAAACTATTATAGGAAGCACAGTAGAGATGGAAGGTCCTATTGGTACTGTGAAAGGGAAAGAAAGCCCTCTGATTTTAGGATAGGGAAAGGCTGCATGAAAGATAGTGCATTTAGCAAGGATTTTGAAGGACTGTGAGATTCCAACAGGTAGAGATGGGAAGCCACGCATTCCAACCAGAAGGAACAGCATGGAGGTGGGAAGTGGTACATATTTGGAGAATAGAGAATGACTGACCATTGTTGTCAGATTTTTAAAAAGTAGGTTTAAGGAAAATCAGTTTTACAATATAATAGTTTGGTATAGTTTGGGAGATTTTATGCCTTTTGTGTAACCTCTGAGACTTAAAGCAGTATATAATGTATGCATAGATAAGCAATATGTTAGCTTATGAAAAATCAGGTAAGTATGACACCAACAAAGGAAAGTAACAAACCTCTGATAACTGATCTTAAATAGAGATTTATGAACTGTTAAAGAATTCAGAATATTTCTCTTAAAGACATTTAGGGAACTTCATAAATACATAGACAGAAAACTAAATACATTTTAAAAAGCAATGCATGAACAAAATGAGAAGTTCAACAAAGAAATAGAAACCTCAAAAAAATCAAATAGATTTTAGAACTGAAAAGTACAATAACTAAACTGAAGCAATCAATAGAGAGCTTAAAAGCAGATTCGACCATGCAGAATAAAGAGCTGACAGATCCAAGATGGCAGAGGAGGAAGTGAAAGTAACTAACCTCTCAGGACCAATCTGGAATTACAACTAAATTGTAGAGAAATCAGCACGAATAACTAACTGAACACTAGCTGGAGAGAAGCCTTACAACCACAGACAGACAGAATAAAATATTTCAGCACAATGTAACTGGTAAGGAATATGGTGGAGACACGAGAGGGCTGGCTGGACTCCCATGGGCAGCACTTGAAGTGCCAGAGGGATATGTCAGTAACCAGAGGCTTCCCCCTGAGAAGTGTGGGGTCTCAACCCCAAGCTGCACTCCCCAGCCTACAGCACCAGATCTGGAAAGGAACCTAGATAACATCCAGCTGTGAAGAGCAACAGGGGTTCTATTGGCCAGGAAGAGAATGCAGAGAGTCTTTTAAAGGGCCAAAGCACAAAATTTCATTTGTAGCCACTTACCATGGGCACCAGCAGAGGGAGGGCAAAGTGGACTAGAGACATGAAGGGAGTCTGGGGTTGGTGATGCTGGTGAGAGAACTGAGGCAACAGACTCCAGGATCTATGTGCTGAGTGATTCCCCATACTGCAGGAGCCATCTCTCTCAAGCAGAACACTCCTCTCTGAATGGCATCAGCCTTTTGGGAAGCAATAGCCCCACCCACAGTAATTACTCTGCCCCACCTAATGGTGCTTAAGTCTGACTGCTGATTACAGATCAACTAGATTAACAGCTGACTAGTTTCACATCTAAGGCAGAAAATACAAGGAAGCAGCCAATGGCAAGACAAAGAAACAGACCCCAAATGAAAGAACAAGAGAATTTTCCAGAAGAACCAGATGAAATAGAAGTAAGCAATTTATCAAATAGAGAGTTTAGAGTAACAATTATAAGGATACTCAACAGCATGAAAAAAGACATACAAACCATAAGAAAGGATCAGTCAGAAATAAAGCAAGCAATATCTGAGAAAAATAATGCACTGGAAGTAATAAACTGTAGGTTAGGTGAAGCAGAGGATTGAATCAGTGTTTCTGAAGATGGGGCAGAAAAAAACAAAGGTAGAGCAGCAAAATGAAAAAAAAAATTTAAAAATGAGGAGAGCTTAAGAAACATCTTGGACAACATGAAGTGTAACAACATCCTCATCATGGGAATACCAGAAGGACAAGAAAGTGAGCAAGGGATTGAGAACCTTTTCAAAGAAATAATGACCACAAACTTCCTTTATCTGGTGAAGAAAAAAGTTGCACAAGTCCAACTTGTGCAAGTATTGGTTTGGTGCAAGTCCAGGAAGCTCACAGAGTCCCAAACAAATTGGCACCAAAGACGCCTACACCGAGACACATCATAATTAAAATGACAAGGTTTCAAGATAAGGAGAGAATCATAACAGCCACAAAAGAAAAGCAGGTAGTTACCTACAATGGAATACCAATTAGACTTCTATCTGATTACTAATCAGAAACATTTCAGGCCAGAAGGGAGTGGCATGAAATATTCAAGGTGATGAAAGGCAAGGACCTACAACCAAGGCTACTTTACCCAGCAGGGCTATCATTTAAAATGATAGGAGAAATAAGGAACTTCCCAGACAAGAAAAAGCTAAAGGAGTTTGTTAACACCAAACCAATACTGCAACAAATGTTAAAGGGCTTGCTTCAAGGAGAAGATAAAGAAAAAGAGAAAGGAAAAAAAATAACCAGAGGAACACAGTCTAACAATAAAATGGTACTACATACATGTCCATCAATAATCACCTTCAATGTAAATAGCTTAAATGCTCCAACCAAAAGACAGGGGTTAGATGAATAGATAAGAAAATGAGCCCCACATATCTGCTGCCTCCAAGAGATCTATCTCAGATTGGAAGATACACACAGACTAAAACTAAAGGGTCAGAAAAAGATATTTCATGCAAATGGAAAAGAAAAAAGCTGGAGTAGCAGTACTTATAGCTGCAAAATAGACTTTAAAACCAAGGCTACAGTGAGAAACAAAGAAGGACACTACATAATGATAAAAGGAACAATCCAACAAGAAGATATAACCCTAATAAATATGCACCCAACATAGAAGAACCTAAACATGTGAAGCAAATCTTGATGGTCATAAAAGGCGAGAACAACAGAAATAAAGTCATAGATGGGGATTTTAACACCCCTTTCACTTCAGTAGATACATCTTCTAGGCAAAATATCAACAAGGAGACACCAGCCCTAAACAACACACTAGACAAAATGAATGTAATTGATATCTTCAGAGAAATGCACCCCAAAGAAGCAGAATATACATACTTTTCAAGGGCATATGGAACTTTTTCTAGGATAGACCACATGCTAGGACACAAAACAAGTCTCAATACATTTAAGAAAATTGAAATCAAGTCAAACATCTTCTCTAACCACTATGGTATGAAACTAGAAATCAACCACAAGAAGGACACTGAAAAATATACAAAGACACGAAAGCTAAATAACATGTTATTAAACAATGAATGGGTCAACAACAAGATCAAGGAGGAATTCAAAGGATACCTTGCAGCAAATGAAAATGAGAACACAACAATCCAAAATCAATGGGACACTTGGAAAGCAATCCTAAGGGAAATTCATAGCATTGCAGACCTATCTCAAAAAAAAAAAAAAAAAAAAACACATACACACACACAAGAAAAAACTTAAATAAAAAATCTAACTTCTCCCTGGCTGGCATAGCTCAGTGGATTGAGCGCAGGCTGCAAACCAAAGCATCACAGGTTCGATTCCCAGTCAGGGCACATGCGTGGGTTGCAGGCCACGGCCTCCAGCAACGGCACATTGGTGCTTCCCTCTCTCTCTCTTTCTCCCTCTCTTTCCTCTCTAAAAATAAAAATAAATAAAATTTTTTAAAAAATCTAACTTCTCACTTAAACAAACTTGAAAAGGAACAACAAAGCCCACTGTGAGTAGAAGGAAAGACATAATTAACATAAGAACAGAAATAAATGAAATAGAGTCTAAAGACACAAAAGATCAATGAACCCAATAGCTTGTTCTTTGAAAAGATATACAAGATTGACAAACTTTAACCAGAATCATTAAGAAAAAGAGAGAAAGGACCTAAATAAATGAAATCAGAAATGAAAGAGAAGAAATAAACAATTATATGCCAACCAACTGGACAGCCTTGACAAAATGGATAAGTTCCTAGAAACACACAATCTTCCAAATATAAATCGGGAAGAATCAGCGAATCTGAATGGACAGATTACACCTAATGAAATTGAAGCAGTAATCAAAAAACTCCCAACACACAACAGCCTTGGACCAGATGGCTTCACAGGCGAATTTTACCAAACACTCCAAGAACTAACACCTCTCCTTCTCAAACTATTTTATAAAATTGAAGAGGAAGGAAGCCTCCCAAAATCATTTTCTGAGTCCAGCATTATCCTAATTCCAAAACCAGTTAAAGACACAACAAAGGAAGAAAATTATAGGCCAGTATCATTGATAAACATAGATGTGAAAATCCTCAACAAAATATTAGCAAACTGAAAATAGCAATGCATCAGAAAGATCATACACCATGATCAAGTGGGATTTAATCTGGTAATGCAAGGTTGCTACAACATTTGCAAATCAATAACTGTGATTCACCACATAAACAAATCGAAAAATAAATACCACATGATTACATCAATAGATGCAGAAAAAAGCTTTTGATAAAATCTGGCACCCATTTATGATAAAAACTCAGCAAAGTGGGAATACAGAGAACATACCCAAACATAATAAAGGGCATATATGACAAACCCAATACCAGCATCATACTCAATGGGCAATAACTACAAGTATTCCCCTTAAGATTGGGAACAAGACAGGGATGTCCACTTCCACCTATCTTATCCAACATAGAACTGGGAGTCCTAGCTTTATCAATAAGACAAGAAAAAAAAATAAAAGGCACCCAAATTGGAAAGGAAGAAGCAAAACTTATGTTTATTCGCAGATGACATGATATTGTACATAAAGAACCCCAAAGACTCCACCAAGAGACTACTAAAACTGATAAATTAATCACCATATTTTTTGGACCATAAGATTCACCCAGGTTTTAGAGGAGGAAAATAAGGGGAAAAATTTGAAGCAAATATGTGGTAAAATATTTAATAACATAAATAACATATTTCACCAATGTAAATGTAAACAGAACTCAACGGCAGCATTAACAACCATTGTTCCTCCTAAATTTGCAGTGGCAGGGAAGTGCGTCTTATAGTCCAAAAAATACAGTAAGCAAATTAGCAGGATACAAAGTTAATATCCAGAAATCTGCTGTACTTTTATATGACAATAACGTACTAACAGAAAGGAAAATTAATAAAATAATCTCATTCACAATATTTATTCACAAAAAGAATAAAATACCTAGAAATAAACCTAACCAAGGATGTAAAGGACTTGTACTTGGAAAATTATAAGACACTGAAAATTGAAGATACATATAAGTAGAAGCACATACTGTGTTTATGGATAGGAAGAATTAACATCATCAAAATATCCATACTACCCAAAGCAATTTATAGATTCAATGCAATTCCTCACAAGATTCCAAGGATGTATTTCACAGAACTAAAACAAATATTTCAAAAATTTATATGGAACCACACAAGGCCCCGCATAGCAACAGCAATCCTAAAAAAGAAAAAAGTTGGAGGAATCACACTACTGAATATCAAACTATACTACAAGGCCATAGTAATCAAAACAGCCTAATACTGATATATAAACAAACATGGATCAATGGAACAGAATAGAGAGCCCAGAAAGAAATGCACACCTTTATATGTGACAGATGCTGGCCTGTAGGATCCATGTATGTTGTGGCTGCTTGTGAACAAATACACATGGACAACAAGTCCTGTGAAGAAAAAGGGATGGCATGGCCACTCTCTGAGAGGTGAGAGGGCCAGAGCCCTCAGTCCCTGCCTGGACAAGCTTTTATTGCTTCTCTGGGTACATACGTGGAGGGTTGTCCTCATTTACTATGCACAGGTTCACTGCAGGGGATTACCTTTTACAGACAACAAAGGAAAGAGTGTTGTTAATTACTTCAAAGAGAAGGATGTTGCAGATCAGGGGGAAAGTGGTTGAAATGGTCACACTCCATACTTGGGAGGTTTAGCTCAGATTTTAGGAAGTTGCAGTAAGCCGTTGCTACCTTAATTCAGGGTGAGGGAGTTTTAGCAAAAGCAAGCCTCATAGCAGCCTAGGTACAATGCAGACCTGATTCCCCACAAGAAAACCTCTCCATGGGCAGCCCTGTGTGCCACTCACTCCTCACTGGTTTTCCATGTGAGTGCTGAGCTACATTTCCACTCCATGCTAAGCAGTTCCCTACATTTATAGTCAATTAATATTTAACAGAGGAAGCAAGCACATTAAAATGGGCTAAATAGTCTATTCAATAAATGGTGTTGGGAAAATTGGACAGATACATGCAGAAAAATGAAACAAGACCACCTTCTTTTACCACACACAAGAAAAAATTCAAAATGGATCAAAGACTTGAATGTTAGACCCAAAACCATAAAATCCTAGAAGAAAACATAGACTGCAAAATGTCACGCATTACTCATAGAAATTTTTTATCAGATATATCTCCCCAGGCAAGGGGAGATATAGAAGAAAAGAAAAAATAAACTAATGGGACTTCATCAAGCTAAAAAGTTTTGGCACAGCAAAAGAAATTATCAACAAAATAAAAAGACAACCCACAGAATGGGACAACATATTCACCAATATATCTGATAAGGGATTAATATCCAACATTTATAAAGTACTTACAAAACTCAACACCAAATAAACAAATAACCCAATTAAACAATGAGCAAAGGACCTGAAAAAACACTTCTCCAAAGAGGATATACAGATGGTCAACAGACATATGAAAAGATACTCAACGTCACTAATCATCAGAGAAATGCAAATAAATTCCACGATGAGATACCATCTCACACATGTCAGAATGGCCATATCATCATTAAATCAAAAAACAACAAGTGTTGGCAAGGATCTGGAGAAAGGGGAACACTTTTGCACCGTTGGTGGGAATGTAGACTGATGCAGCCATTGTGGAAACCAGTATGGAGATGCCTCAAAAAATTAAAAATGGATCTGCCTTTTGACCCAGCAGTCCCACTTCTGGGAATATATCTGAAGGAACCCAAAACACTAACTTGAAAGAACATAAGCACCCCCATGACCATTACAGCATTATTTACAATTGCCAAGGTATGGAGGCAGCCCAAGTGTGTATCAATAGATGAGTGGATAAAACAACTATGGAACATTTACATGATGGAATTCTACTTGGCCATAAAAAAGAAGAAAATTTTACCCTTTGCAATAGTATGGGTTGACCTGGAGAAGGTTAAGCTAAGTGAAATAAGCCAGTCAGAGAAAGACAAATACCATATGATTTCAGTCATATGTGGAATCTAATGAGCAAACTGAATAACAAGCAAAAGAGAGACAGACTCATAGATGGAGAACATAACAGCTAGTGGAGAGATTGAGCAAAAAAAAAAAAATAGGACTCATGGTCATACACAATAGGATGGTGATTGCTGGGGGGAGGAGAGTATAAGGGGACTAAATGGCAACAGCAAAAATATAATAAAGATTATATATATGTGTGTGTGTATATATATGTGTGTGTATATGTAAAGATATATATATATATATATATATATATATATATATATTTAATTTAAAAAAGAAGAAAAGTCAGTGACCTGGGAGATAGGACAAATGAAATTATTCAGTATGAGGAGTAAAAAGAAAAAGAATGAAGAAAACCAATAGCAGTTATGGGACACAATGAAGGGAAACAATATTTCATTTATGGGAATTCCAGAATTTGAAGAGAAAGAGGAAAGGACATGAACTGTATTTAAAGCAATAATTCCTAAAAGTGTTCCAAATGTAGGGCGAGAAATAGATATTGTTCAAGAGGTTCAAAGGATCTCAAGTAGGTATAACCTGAGTAGGGCTGCACAGAGACACATCATAATTAAATTGTCAGATGTCAAAGAACAAATTTTGAAAATAGCAAGAGAAAGGAGAGAAGTTACATACCAGGGAATCCCTGCAAGACTCTCATATTTCTCAATAGAAATTTTACATGCCAGAAGAGAATGTGATGACATATTCAAAATATTGAAAGAAAAAAACTACTGTCAACCAAGAATACTTAACTAGGGGAAGCAGTTCTTCAGAAATAAAAAAGAGATACTTAAAAAAAAAAACTGAGGGAATTCATTACTATGAATGAGGCCTGCCTTACAAGAAATGCTAAAGGAAGTTCTTTGAGTTGAAATGAGGGACACTAATTACCATTGTAAAAACATAAGAAGGCAATATCAAACTCACTGGTAATGCTAAAAACATAGAATTGGATTATGTAACAGGGTAATGGTGGTGTATAATTCATTTACAACTCCAGTTTAAAAGTTAAAAAATAAGTGTAGGAAAATAACCATAACTATAATAATGTTATTAGTTACATGTGGAAAGGTGACAGATCAGGTGGGCGAAGGGCCAGGTAATGACCTCTTAGTCCCACCTTAGCAGGCGGGTAAGCCAAGAAGAACAACTGGGGAGCAAGACAGACCACAGGACCCAGGGTTCCAACAAGGGAAATTAAAGCCTCAAAACCTCTGGCTGTAAAGATCTATGGGAGTTGCATAAGTTGGAGGAACTCCTAGCCTCACAGGATAGTTTGTTGAAGAGACCCACAGGGTCCTAGAATGTACACAAACCCACCTACCTGAAATCAGTACTGAAAAGGCCCAATTTGCTTGTGGGTAATAGAAGAAGTGACTGAGAGTGGGGCAAGAACTAAGCAAGTGGCATTGTTCCCTCTCTTACCCTCCCCCACATAGAGCTCCACAACACAGCAAAGTGGCTTGCCCCACCCTGGCAAATACCTAGGGATACACCCCTTACAATGTAACAGATTGGCCGACACAAAGAAATATAGCCCAAATAAAAGAACAGATCAAAATCCCAGAAAAAGAACTAGGTGACAAGGACATAGCCAACCTATTAGATGCAGAGTTCATAACACTGATAATCAGGATGCTCACATAAATAATTGAGTATGGATGCAAAATAGAGAAAGAAGTGAAGGCTATGCAAAGTGAAATAAAAATATACAGGGAACCAACAGTGAAGGGAAGGAAACTGGGACTCAAATCAATGGTGTGGAAAAAAAGAAAGAAAGAAACATTGAACTGGAACAGAATGAAGAAACAAGAATTCCAAAAAATGAGGAGAGGCTCAGGGACCTCTGGGATAACTTTAAATATTTCAACTTCCAAATCATAGGGTACCCAAAGGAGAAGAGGAAAAACAAGAAATTGAAAACCTATTTGAAAAAATATCAAAGGAAAACTTCCCCAATCTGGTGAAGTAATAGATTTCTGGGAAGTCCAGGAAGCTCAGACAGCCCCAAAGAAATTGGACCCAAGGAGTAACACATCATAATTAAATTACACAAGATTAAAAATAAGGAGAGTACTTTGAAGGCAGCAAAAGAAAAGGAAAGAGTTACCTACAAAGGAGTTCCCATCAGAATGTCAGCTGATTTTTCAAAAGAAATCTTACAGGCAAGAAGGGGCTGAAAAGAAGTATTCAAAGCCATGAAAGGCAAGGACCTACATCCAAGATTGCTCTATCCATCAAAACTCTCATTTAGAATGGAAGGGCAGATCAAGTGCTTCTCAGATAAGGTGAAGTTAAAGGAGTTCCTCATCACCAAGCCCTTATGATATGAAAAGTTTAAGTCCCTTTTAACTTTTAGGGACTTATCTAAAAAAAAAAAAAAAGGAAAATCAAAACTAAGAACAGTAAAATGACAACAAACACAACTATCAATAACTGAACCTAAAAAAAGAAAAACAAATGAAGCTAACTACTAGAACAGGAACAGAATCACAGAAATGGAGTATATATGGAGGGTTATCAGTGGGGAGAGGGTGGAGGAGAATGGCAGAAAACGTACAAGGAATAAGAAGCATAATTGGTAGGCACAAAATATATAGGGGAAGGTAAAGAATAGTATAGGAAATGGAGAAGCCAAAGAACTTATATGTACATCCCATGGACATGAACTAAGAAGGTACAGGGGGAATATTGTTGAGAGGGCAGATGCAGGGTGGAGGTAAAGGGGAGAAAAAAATGGGACAGCTGTAATAGCATAATCAATAAAATATCCCCCCAAAAAGAAAAATATATAAATTATAACATCAATAACCTATAACATGATAGGAAAAGTAAAAGTGTAAAGCTTAGGAATTCTATTTAAATTATTAGTGTAAAATAGGGTGCTGTAATTTTAAGATGTTTTAGGTAAGCCTCATGGTAACCACACATGAAAAATCTATAGTAATCACACAAAAGAGCATGATAAAGAAGTCAAGGTACACTTATACTGTGAGACATCAAAATACAAGGACAGCAAGATAAGAAACAACCAAAAAACGATTAACAAAATGTCAAAAGTAAGCCCTTATTTATCAATAATTACTTTAAATGTAAATGAATTAAATTCTTCAATCAAAAGATAGAATAGCTGAAAGGATAAAAAACAAGATTCAACAATATGGTGTCTACAAAACTCACTTTAGCCTTAAATATACAAACTGAAGGGATAGGAAAAGCATCTGAAACAAGTGATAACCAAATTAAACTAGACTTTGAAATAAAAATTGATTTAAAAAGAGACAAATATGGTTATTTCATGATAAATGTGTCAATACATTCAGGAGATACAATAATTGAAAAAAAATATGCACCCAACATTTGAGCACCTAAATACATAAAGCAAAAATGAACAGGGCTGAAAGGAGAAATAAACAGCAATACAATAAGACTGAGGACTTCAATACTTCATTCTCAAAAATAGATATGTCATCCAATCAGAGAATCTATAAGGGAACAGCATATTTGAACAATGCTACCAACCAGTAGATCCATCAGACTTGTATAGACCATTCTATCTGATAACAGCAGAAAACACAATCTTCTCAAGTGCACGTGGAACATGGGTAGTTATATTTGGCTACAAAACAAGTCTTAGCAAATTCAAGGAGATTGATTATATACCATTCACACTTCTGACCACAATGGTATGAAACTAGAAATCATTAACAAGAATAAAATTTAAAAATTTGTACATACATGAAAATTAAACAACACTCTTGTGAATAACCAACAGATCAAAGAAACTAAAAACCAAACGAAAATGGAAACACAACATACCAAAAGGTGCGGGACTCAGCAAAAGAGGTTGTAAGAGGGAAGTTCATAGCAATAAATTCCTTCCTTAAGAAGCAAGAAAGATCCCAAATAGAACCCATAACTATGCTTTAGGAACTAGAAAGTTAAGAACAAACTGAGTCCAAAGTTAGCAGAAAGAAGGATATAGTAAAGATCAGAGCAGAAATAAATGAAATAGAGAACAGTAAAACAATAGGAAAGATTAACCAAACTAAGAGTTGGTTTTCTGCAAAGGTAAACAAAATTGACACACCATTGGTTAGATCAACCAAGGAAAAATGACAGGAACAAAATCAACAAAAATTTAAATGAAAAAAGGAGACATTACAACTGATACCACAGAAGAATCATAAGAGGCTACTATAGACAACTATACACCAAAAACTGGATAACCTAGAAGAAATGGAAAATTTCTTAGAAATGTTCAAACTATCAAGACTGAATCAGGAAGAAATAGAAAGTCTGAATAGACTAATTATTAGTGAAAAGATTGAATTAGTAAATCCAAAATCTCCCAACACATAAAAGCCCAGGCCCATGTGGCTTCACTGGTGAATTTTACCAAAAATCTAAAAAATTAGCACCAGTTCTTTTCAAACTCTTCCAAAATTGAAGAGGGGTAACACCACAAAGTCATTTTTTGAGGCCAGCATCACCCTAATAGCACAGCCAAAAAAGGACACTAGCAGAAAAGAAAACTACAGACCAATATCCTTGATCAATACATGCACAAAGATTCTCAATAAAATACTAGCAAACTAAATTTAGCTCATTAAAAGGATCATTCACCTTGACCAATGAGATTTATACCTGGGATACAGGAATGTTTCAACATACATAAATCAGTGTGATATATCATATTAATATAAAGAGAGAAAAATTGTATGATCATTTCAGTAGATGCAGAAAAAAGCAGTTTTAGCTGTTTCACTGCAAACATCTTTGCCACAAGCATTTTCACCAAAAATATTTTTGCTGTACAACTAATTGTCTATAAGGCAATTTTGTTGTAAAACATGAAATAATTAGCTGATACTTTGGTTTCATTTTCTCTGTTGACAAAATTTTTGCAGTAGTCCCCTTTTTATAGTAAATCAATGTTAGCCAGATTGCATACTGTTCTCCGTTAACAATGTTCTCACAATGCTCCTGTTGTTGTACAAATCTTAGCCAAATATCATACAATACTCCATTGATGAAGTTCTCACAGTAGTTCCAGTTTCATATTATATAAACTTGCCCAGATTGCATATTATAATTCATTGACAAAGTACTCATGGTACTTCCATTTTATGTTATGTATAACTTAGTCATATTGTATACTATATTAGAAAATGATAACATCAGTTTTTCCAGATTTTTCAATGATCACAGTCACCCCTCCCACCCTTCAAAACCTAAAGTTTAACAAGCTGTATAAAATGTGAAAAACACATCTACTAATTCAGTCTTTCAGAACATTAATTATTTGTTCTTTTGTTGGAAACTGATACCTCTCTTAATGAAGAAAGACATTTTAGTAAAAGAAGTGAAAAGTGATATACTGAATAGGACAAAAACTGTTTACTAATATGAATGAAAGATTTCAAAGGCAATGTATTTTTATTTTCACCATAAAGTCTTTAATTTTAATAATTTTTGTTTCATTAGGTCATTTTTGTTCCTGTTTTATATTTTGTTTTTATTTTTTACAGTGAAATTGCCTTGTGTCCAATTAGATATGTAGCTAAATGTTTGTGGCAAAATGCTTCTGTCAAACATGATTGTAGCAAACTTGTCTATACCTAAACAACTGGACATGGAAAAAGCATGACGAAATCAACATCCACTCATGATAAAAAAAAAAACTCTTAATAAATTTGGTATAGAAAGTTTGTACCTCAATATAATAAAAGTCATATATTTTAAGCCCATAGCTAATACCATACTCAGTGGGGAAAGGTCAAAAGCTTTTCCTCTAAGATCAGCAACAAAACATGTTCACTATCATCACTCCTATTCAACATAGTACTGGAAGTCCTTGCCAGAGCAGTCAGACAAGAAAAAAAGTAATAAAAGGTATCAAAATTGGAAAGGAAAATGAAAAATTGTGTCTATTTACAAATAGCATGATTTCATATACATAATATCCTTAAAAAATTCCAAGAAAAAATAACTGTTAGATCTAACATAGGGTAGACTTCCAGCCAAGATGGAGGCATAGGTAGACACACTGTGCCTCCTCACACAACCAAAATAAGGACAACAAAATTTTAGAAACAAAAAAACAAGCAGTACTGACAGAAAATTGAACTGTATGGAGGTCCAACAACCAAGAAGTTAAACATTCATTCAGACTGGTAGGAGGGGCAGAGTCGGGCCACTAAGTGGAGAGCGGTCATGGCAAAAAAAGCGGTGGCTGGTGCAGCCTGGATGGAAGGTGGCAACCGACAAACCCCAGTGAGGTGGCGGATTGTGGAGGGGCATGGTGCACAAGGCAGCTGACGGACCAATACACCAAGATTGCAGGTTCAGTCCCTAGTCAGAGCACATACAAGAACTGACCAATTAATGCATAAATAAGTGGAACAATGCATCAGTGTTTCTAGTTTCTCTTTTTCTTTCTCTCCCAACCCTCCCTGTCTCTCTAAAAAATCAGTAAATAAATTAAAAATTAAAAATAAAAGAACAACAAAGTAGAGGGCATCATACTTCCTGATTTCAAGCTATACTATAAAGTTATAGTATTCAAGAGAGTGTGGTACTGGCATAACAGATAGATCAATAGAATAGACAGATATATCAACAGAACGTAATTTAGAGCCAAGAAATAAATGCAAGTATGTATGTCAACTAATATTTGATCTGGAAGACAAGAATACTCAGTGGGAAAAAAAAATCCTTTTGATAAATAGTGTGAGAAAATTGGATATTCACATGTAAAAGAATGAAATTAGATCACTTACACAACTCATAAAACTAACTTGAAATGGATCAAAGACTTATATAATCCTAAGACTATGAAACTCCTTGAAGAAAACATAGGAGAAAAGCCACTTAACATGGGTCTTGGCAATGATTATTTTTTATATGACACCTAACAAACACATAAGCAACAAAATAAAAAAAAGTGGAACATCAAACTAAAAACCTTATACACACAAAAAAGAAACAAATCAACAAAGTGAAAAGACAACATACAGAATAGGAAAAAATATTTGCAAACCATGTATCTGATAAGGAACTAATATCCAAAAGATATAAAGAACTCATTCAACTCAATAGCAAAAACTAATACAAATAATCCAATGTAAATATGGCCAAAATACCTTTCTAGACTTTTGCAAAGAACACATGAAAAGCCAACAGGCACATGAAAAGGTGCTTAATATCTGTATTCATCAGGGAAATGTAAATCAAACCCACAACAAATAAAATGGGATATCACTTCATGCCCGTTAGGATGGTCATCATCAAAAAGACAAGACATAGCAAATGCTAGTAAGGATGTGAAGAAAAGGGAACCCTTGTACACTATTGGTGGGATTGTAAAGTTTTACAGCCACTATGGAAAACAGTATGGAGACTCTGCAAAGAAAATTAAAAATAGAACTACCATATGATCTAGCGGTGTCACTTCTGGGAATAATCCAAAGGAAATTAAAACACTAACTCAAAAGGTATTTGCATTCCTATGTTTGAGAAGCATTATTTACAATAGCCAAGACATGGAAATAACCTAAGTTTTCATCAACACATGAATGGATACAGATGCTGTGTATCAAGGTGATATACAGTGTCACATATCATACATACAATGGAATATTATTCAGCTATTAAAAATGAGGATATCCTGCTATTGGCAACATTGATGGACCTTGAGGGCATTGTGCTAAACAAAATATGTCAGACAAAGACCAATACTGTATGATCTCACTTATATGTGGAATCTAAAATAACAATAACAAAATTCATGGGAAAAAAAAAAAGAGAACAAATTTGTGCTTACCTGAGGCAGGGGATAGTAGGAGGAAGAAATGGAGAAAGGTAGGCAAAAGGTACAAACTTCCCAGTTAAAAGATAAAATTTACTAAGGATATAATATACCATATGATGACTATAGTTAATACTACTGTATAATATTTAGGAAAGCTGTTAAAAGAGTAAATCCTAAGAGTTCTCATCACAAGCAAAAAATGTTTTTCTTTTTTTGCTTTCTCTTTTCATTTATATGAACTGATGGCTAGTAACTAAATTTATCATGATAATCATTTCAAAATGTGTGTAAGTCAAACCATCCTGCTGTACACCTTAAGCTTATACAGTGATATATATCAATTATACCTCAATAAAAATGGAAAATAATAAAAAGGAAAACTTTATATGCCTTACAGTTAGAAAACCAATGTAAATTTTCCAAAAATAAAATGTAACCATAAGAAAAAACATACTGAAAACAAACCAGTATTTTTTTACCTATAATAACTCATTTAATCCTCAAATTGGTATATTACTGCTATTTTTCTCAAAAAGCTGAGGCTCAGAAAGATCTAAGCAACTTGCTTATAGTTACTGAGCTAGTGAATGGGAAAGCAAGATGCAAACCCATTTATAGTTAGTTCTCTACTCTACAACCTCCCCCCTCCCTGGTTCTGCCCTCTTTCTCACCTTATAGCCACATGATGGGAATCTCCTGAAAACTCAGAAAAGATGTGCAGGTTTAGTTGCACAGGTGGTAGTCCCAAGTGCCTGCCTTCCCTATCCACACAGCATCACTATTCAGCCCATTTGGTTTGTAAGGATGAAGTGACAACTTTGTTGGTTATGGGAACTATTTTGCTCTCTATTTCCTGTCCCAACAGGCTGAAGGATGCTGAGGGGATGATGGCCTTAGGGAGCAAAGGCTCACAGGAGCAGCCTCTGGAGGGGCATTCTGACCAACTTAGCCCAGAGGTCTCTCTGAACTGTGTGCTACAGAGTACTCTCCAGCCCCACACCAGGACCCCGGCCCAGGGTTCCAGTCCCAGGAAGAGAAGTCACCATAACTTCTGGCTGTAAAAACCCTTGGGGGCGGGGGGTGTGGATGGATGAGATGGAGGCTTCTGGAGTCCCAGGCAGTTCTCTTAAAGAGCCCATGCACAGAATTGTTCAGACTTGCTCCTTCTGAGCTCCAATGCTGGGATAACAACTTGAAAGGCACCAGGGAAATATGGGGAGGAACTAAATTTCCTGGCATCAAGGGAAGAGCTGGAGAGTCGGCTTTTTGCCACACAGAAGTGCTGGCAGAGGCCATTGTTCCTTTTCTAAAACATCTCCTTACCCCACAGAGCTAGTAGAAAGATACCAAAGCTGAATCTCCATCATCCTGGCTCCCACACCCCACCCTGGTGATTTCCTGAGATCTTGCCCCACCTGAGATGTTGAAAATTGGTGGGCCCCAATTTTCAGGTCCACCCAAGCCATTTCCAGTGACTTTTCCATACAAACTGCCTGACTCGGCTCCTGCTACAGATTTTCCTAAAAATCTCTCCAAGGTTCACAAACTGCAAACAAGCAGCATCTGGCTTTGGCATGTACCATTCCTCTTGCTAAATATCCAGAGGCCCAGACACTAGTGGCAGCTGGCCTTGGTTCACAGCTTGTCTTCTCCTGGGTATGTTCAAGCCTAGCACCAGCAGCCATCTACAGATCACTCTGTGGCTTGTGCTGAGTGGCCCCAGGCAGGGCACAGGTGATGGCTAACCTTGTACCTTCCAGGAGGCCCACAGCCAGTGCACCCAGTGGACAGCTTCAGACTATGCTGGATTACAACCCTGCTACCTACACAAGTAACACAATCAAAGGTAAGACTCAGTGAGCATCAAAGCCTCACTGAAGCAAGTCCTTCTCTGTAGGGTCAGTTCCTGCACAGCAGCTCCTCCACTGTAGTCACAGTGAGTCCTTGCACTGATTGACCTGGGAGCCATATCTTCCCAATGACACCAACAGCAATCAAGGCTTAACTACAACTGGAGAGTGCACACTACCCACACAGAAGAGCACCTAAAGTGTCCAGCTCAAATGACTAAGGAGGTTGCACCACTGGACTCCTACAGGACACCAGGATACCATGTCCAGGGGGCATAGCAGCTTTACCTAGTACACAGAAACAAACCTAGAAAAGCAGCCAAAATGTAGAGACAAAGAAACATGTCCCAAATGAAAGAACAGGAGGCATCTCCTAAAAGAACTAAATGAAATGGAGGCAAACAAAATTACCACATACAGAAATCAAAACAATGGTTATTTGTTCCTTTAGCAAGGCATGCTCAAGGAACTTAGAACTTCAACAGAATCAAAAAAAACATACAAATCATAAAAAGAACCAATCAAAAATGAAGGATACACAACTGAAATGAAGAATAATTTACAGAGAATCAGCAGGAGAACAGATGAAGCAGAGAATCAAATCAGTGATTAGGAATATGAGGAAGCAAAAAAATACCCAACTGGAACAGCAAAAAGAAAAAGGAAAAAAAATGACAATAATGTAAGGAGCCTCTGGGACAACTTCAAGTGTACCAAGATTCACATTATATGGGTCCTGGAAGGAGAAAATACAGAACAGGGGATTGAAAACCTATTTGAAAAAATAATGAAAGAAACCTTTCCTAACCTGGTGAAGAAAATAGACATACAAGTTCAGGAAGTGCAGAGAGTCCCAAACAAGATTACCCCAAAGAGGCCCACATCAAGACACATCATAAATGCCAAAGGTTAAAGAAAAATAGAGCTTCTTTTTTGCAATAGGTTTATACCCAGAACACAGGTGTCAAGAAAACCACCACTAAATCAAAGCTTAAATGGGAAAGGAAAAGACTTACCATCAGCATTCTAATCATTTGGACATGTAGATTCTGGTAAATTTACCACTACTGGCCATCGGATCTACAAATGTAGTGGGATTGACAAAAGAACCATCAAAAAATTGAGAAGGAGGCATCTGAGATGGGGAAGGACTCCTTCAAGTATAACTGGGTCTTGAGTAAACTGAAAGCTGAATGGGAGCCTGGTATCACCATTGATAGCTGTGGAAATTCAAAACCAACAAGTATTATGTGACCATCATTGATGCCCCAGGACACAGAGACTTTATCAAAAACATGATTACACCTGGCTGGTGTAGCTCAGTGGACTGAGCGCGGGCTGCGAATCAAAGTGTCGCAGGTTCGATTCCCAGCCAGGGTACATGCCTGGGTTGCAGGCCATAACCCCCAGCAACTGCACATTGATGTTTCTCTCTCTCTCTCTCTCTCTCTCTCTCTCTCTCTAAAAATAAATAAACAAAATATTAAAAAAATAAAAGATTATATTTAAAAAAAAAAACATGATTATAGGCACATCTCAGGCTGACTGCGCTGTCCTGATTGTTGCTGCTCGTGTTGGTGAGTTTGAAGCAGGGATCTCCAAGAATGGGCAGACCTGTGAGCATGCCCTTCTGACTTATGCACTGGGTGTGAAACAGCTAATTGTTGGTGTTAACAAAATGGATTCCACTGAGCCTCCCTACAGCCAGAAGAGATACGAGGAAATTGTTAAAGAAGTCTTTGCCTGCATTAAGAAAATTGACTACAACCCTGACACAGTAGCATTTGTGCCAATTTCTAGTTGGAATGGCTGGAGTCAAGTGCCAACATGCCTTTGTTCAAGGGATGGAAAGTCACCTATAAAAATGGCAGTGCCAGTGGAACCATGCTGCTTGGAGCTGAGGTGGCATCCTGCCACCAACTCATCCAACTGATAAGCCCCTGCATCTGCCCCTCCAGGATGTCTACAAAATTGGTGGTATTGGTACTGTCCCTGTGGGCTAAGTGGAGACTGGTGTTCTTAAACCAGGCATGGTGATCACCTCTGCTCCAGTCAGTGTTACAACTGAAGTAAAGTCTGTTGAAATGCACCATGAAGCCTTGAGTGAAGCTCTTTCTGGGGACAGTGTCGGCTTCAATGTCAAGAACATGTCTATCAAAGATGTTTGTCATGGCAGTGTGGCTGATGAGAGCAGAAATGACCCACAATGGAAGCTTCTGGCTTCACAGCTCAAGTGATTGTCCTCAACCATCCAGGCCAAACCAGTGCTGAATATGCACCTGTTCTGGATTGTCACACAGCTCATTTTGCTTGCACATTTACTGAGCTGAAGAAGATTGATAGATGTTCTGCAAAAAAGCTGGGAGATGTCCCAAAGTTTTTGAAATCTGGTGATGCTGCCATCATTGATATAGTTCCTGGCAAGCCCATGTGTATTGAGAGCTTCTCTGACTATCCTCCTCCCTGTTTTGACATGAGACAGATGGTTGCTGTTGGTGTCATCAAAGCAGTGGACAAGAGGGCAGCTGAAGCTGGCAGTCACCAAGTCTGCCCAGAAAGCTCAGAAGGCTAAGTGAATATTATCTGCAACATCTGCCACCCCAGTCTTAATCAGTTGTAGAAGAATGGTCTCAGAACTGTCTCAGTTGGCCTCTTAAGTTTAATAGTAAAGGACTGGTTAAAGATTACAATGCATCATAAAACCTTCAGAAGGAAAGGAGAATGTTTTGTGGAGCATTTGGGGTTTTTTCTGTGTTACAGTTTTTAAGTTATTAATTTTTTAAATCAGTACTTTTTAATGGAAACAACTTGACCAAAATCTGTCACAGAATTTTGAGAACCATTAAAACAAACTTCAATGAGAGAGAGAGAGAGAGCAAGAGTGAGAATGAGAGGGAGGGAGGAGATAGAATCTTAAAAGCAGCAAGAGAAAAGCAGATAGTTACCTACAAGGGAGCTCCCATAAGACCATCAGCTGATTTGTCAGAAGAAACTTTGCAGGCCAGAAGGGAATGGAAGAAATATTCAAACTGATGAAAAGCAAGTGCCTAAACCAGGATTACTCTACCCAGCACAGCTATTTTAAAATTGAAGAACAGATAAAGAGCTTTCCAGACAAGAAAAAGCTAAAGGAGTTCATCACAGCCAAACCAATATTATATAAAATATTAAAGGGCCTTCTTTAAGATGAAGAAGAAAAAACTAAGATCCAAAATATGAACAATAAAATGGCAATAAATACATATCTATGAACAGTTGAATGTAAAATAAACAAACAGTACAGAAACAGATTCATAAATATTGAGAACATTTTGATGGTTGCCAGATGGGAGGGGAATGGAGGGGATGAGTGAAAAAGGTGAAGGGATTACTTAAAAAAATAACAATAAAAATAAATTGACGAGTTTTAATGTGCCTCTTGACATGGGAGATAAAATAATGAGTTCATCATGGGCAAGTTATTATAAACTTTCTAAATGTTTGATAATTCCAGAAATATCTAGAGTATTGAAACAAATATTAAGAAATTCAGTTCACCCTGACCAATATGGCTTAGTTGATCAGGCATTGTACCACAAAGCGAAAGGTCACTGGTTTGATTTCTGGTCAGTGCACTTGCCTGGGTTGCAGGTTGGGTCCCCAGTCAGAGTGCATATGAGAGGCAATGAGTTGATGTTTCTCTCTCACATCTATATTTCTCTCTTTTTTCCTCTTTCCCTTTCCCTCTTTTTTTCAAAATAATTAAATAAAATATTTTTTTTAAAAAAGAAAAATTCAGTTCTCCCCTGGCCAGGTGGCCTAGTTGGTTGGTTGGAGCATTGTCCTGTACACCAAAAGGTTGTGGGTTTGATTCCCAGTCAGGGCACATACAGGAGACAACTGATTGATGTTTCTCTCCCACATCAATGTTTCTCTCTTCTTCTTTTCCTCCCCCTCTCCCCTTCTCTCTGCCATTCTCTCTCTCTCCTCCTTCCTATCTCTATAAAATCAATAAAAACATTCTTGGGTGAGGATTTTAAAAAAAGAAATTCAGTTCTAAAACTTGCTCTCATTTCCCCTCACTTTTCTCCCAACCCAAGAGATGCTGTGGCAGCAGAGGGTCTTTTCCTTTCCACTGCTCATAGAGTCTGTTCCCAAGAAGCCTTTATTGAATTAAAGCTGAGTCATGGTTTAGGGGAAATTTCTACAGAGAGCAGCAAGGTGACATAGAGCACTCCACCTATTCAAAATACCATCCCTAGGGTCCTCCCTGGTGTTGGAGTAGTGTTGGCCATAATTCTCTGCTTTTTGCCAAAACATTCTTCAATTCTCTCTACATTTTAGTAACTGTAGATATTTTAGTGGTAACCCTTGCAATACAGTATTTTAAAAGTATTTCAGTTAACATTTATAAGTCAGAAGTTACAAGTGCAGGTACACTCAGATCCTTCCTGCTTCGCTCATTTAAGTTATTTGCCTGGGCTCTCTAGGCATATAGTTTGCAGCCCTGATTTAGAGGATAATTTCCAAATGGCCCACTTTGCCTTGGTTCTTTAACTAAAACCTTTACATAGCCAGAGGCAGCAAATGAAGTTGACGTTCTTATAGCCACACCAATATGAATATTTATTATAGACCACTTACTATTCCAATTACCATCAAATGTTCAACCTTGCAAATAAAAGTTTTATTTTTCACATTCTTAATTATGAGGGATTCACTTTACCACTTAAATTACAACAATTTTTACTTTTAACTTAGGTTTTCAATGGTGAGAACAGTTGCAAAAATTAATAACCATCACATTAAATAATGGATATAGCCATTTAGTCAAGATTCACTGAAATCAATCTTCTTCTTTAAAATAATTTCAATTAATTGATGATAGTATCTGATGAACATCAATGTCTTGCCACCAAAGTATATATTAATGTTCAGTAAATTTAATTCCTTTTGAATAGAAAGTTCAGGTATGATATATCATGAGAATGAATCAGTCATAAGAGATATAAAAATAGTATGATAAATTATAATACTAAAATCTTTCAGTAGACTTTATAACTCAAATATCCAGTGTTTGTCATTCAAATAGATAAAATTGCTGTTTAGGAGTTCTACTTTCTTGAACTTTAATTCTAATGAAATATCTTTTATTATAAAGTGAAAGTGTGGTATAATGTTTTAAATTTTTTCCCTCACCCTGGCCAGTGTGGCTCTGTTGGTTGGAACATCACCCTGTAGACCAAAAGGTCACGGGTTCGATTCCTGGTGAGGGCACATGCCTAGGTTGTGGGTTTGGTCCCCAGTTGGGGCATGTGCTCCAGATGGGGTGCATACGAGAAGGCAACCAGTCAATGTTTCTCTCTCACATCAATGTTTCTGTCTCTCTCTCTCTAGCTCTATCTCTATCTCTCTGTCTCCCTTCCTCTTTCTCTACAAAACAATGGAAAAAATGTCCTCAAGTGAAGATAAAAAAAATTTTCCTTCAAGCATTTTTTTTCATAGAGCCAGTGATTTGGAGGTTGTTTGATTTTTAACAGTATTTCATTTATTGAGTGTCATCAAATGAAAAAGTAACAGAGTCTTTAGTTATATTTTATTTGTTTTGTTGATTAGGTTCCTGTTAAAGGTGAGATCATATGGTATTTGTCTTTCACTGCCTGGCTTATTTCACTTAGCATACTCTTTGCAACAGCATGGATGGAACTGGAAAGCAAAAAAAAATAATAATAAAAAATTTAATAATACTAGATAGGCAAAGTAGGGAAACATGATCCATAACAAGGAAAAAAAATCACAGAATGAAAAGCCAAGGGCTTTAAAACAACTATTGTCTATATATTTTGAGAATTTAAAGGAAATATATAAACATAATGGAGAAACAAATGGAGAACCTCAATAGAGAAATGGAAACTATGAAAAAATCTGAATAAATACAATATTGAAATGAAAGATTCATTGGGCAGATTTAACATCAAATTAAACACTACGGAGTATCATTGAAATTGAAGTCAGGAATATAGGAACAATTCAAGCTGAAGCAGGGAGAGGGAGAAAAATTCTGAAAAAAATTAGTATAGTCTGAACAGCTTGTGAAACAATATCAATTAGTCTAACTTGTGTGTAGTTGGAATATGGAAGGAGAGAAAAGACATTGAGCTGAAAAAAATTTATAAAAGTGATGTTTGAAATTTTTCAAAATTTGAAAAATATACCCACATATCTAATAAGCACAACCAGCCATAAGCTGAGGATCACTCAAACACCACATCGCGGTATGTCATAATTGAAAAGAAAAAAATCCCCACAAAATACACCATGGTGTGCCATACCTAAATTGCTGAAAATCAACAATAAAGAGAAAGTCTCAGCAAGAGGAAAAATCACATTATGCATCAGAGAACAATGATAAAATATGTCAACAGCTTTCTACCAGAAGTAATGAAAGTAAGAAGACAATGGAATGGTGCTAGAGAGGAGAAGGAACTAAATCTGTCAATCTGGAATTCTTTAATGAAAATATTAAATAATTAGAGCAAATGAAACCATTTTAAGACTGAAAAGCTGAAAAAATCTGTTGCTAGCAAACCTGAACTACAAAATATTAAAGTTCTGCATGCTGAAAAAAACATGTGCCAGACTGAAATTTAGATCTAAGTGAGAGAACAAAGAGTGCCAGTAAAGGTAGATACATAAGTAAATCTAAAAGATTCTTTATCATATCATAATTTCTTTAAAAGTATTTGATTATTGAAAATAAAAATAACAGTGTACATGCAAAGTATATTACCATAATGATAAAGAATGGTGGAGATGGTAGTATAATACCATTAGGTTCTTATCCATGAGATAGTCTATCAAAGTTAGATTGTGATAAGTTAAAGACTCACATTGCAAACTCTAGTGCAACCATTGGGGGAAAAAATAAAGAAATATAACTAATCAGCCAACTGAGGAAATTAATAGGACACTAAAAATATATTTAATTCAAAAATTGTAGGAAAGAAGAAATAAACAAAGAATCAATGAGACAAATTGAAAGCAAATAGCAAAATGGTTGCCTTAAACACATCAAACTAACTACAGTAAGTGGAAATGGACTAAATAAACACTTTAACTAAAAGACAAACTGTTAAATTGAATGAAAAGCAAGAAAAAAGTGCTTACTGTTTGGAAGAAGTGTACATCAAAGCTAAAGACACGGGTAGATTAAAACTTTTTAAATATAAAAAGATTTACCACGCAAACACTAATCATAAAAATACTAGAGTGGATATATTAATACCAGACAGAGCAAACTACAGGAAAGGAATATTATGTAAGGAGCCACATTTCTTATAAAGGGCCTCTATGAAGGAAAAAAACCTACAACCAAAATTATATACTTAATGGTGAAATACTGACAACTTATCCCCAACCTGAAAACAAGGGAAGGATATCCACACTAACCATGTCTATTCAACATTGTATTGGAGGTCTCAGCAAGTGCAATAAGATATAAAAGAGAAATTTTTAAAAAATCAGATTGGAAAAAAGAAGTAAAACTTTCTTTACAGACAACGTAATCATCTATGTAGAAAATATTAAAGAATCTAGAAAAATTAAACAAAACCTATCAGAATAAGTGAATTTAGTAGAGTCACAGAATACAATGTCAGTATACCAAAATTAATTATATTTCTATATAAATTGTTTATAGAAATAATTAAAAATCTGAAGTTTTTAAAATATTTACAATAGCATCAACATTATGAAATACTCAGGAATAAATTTAACAAAATATATGCTAAATCTTTACACTGAAAACTATAAAACATTGTTGAGAGAAATTGAAAATACATTGTTTATGACTCAGAAGAATGTGTTTGCTAATGTTCCTTCAATTGACCTAATTGATCTAATCCCAATTAGAACACAGCAGGCTTTTTTGCAGAGATTAATAACCCAATTCCAATATATATATAGAAATTCAAAGGACCTAGAACATCCAAAAATTTTCAAAAAATAAAAATGATATCTTGTGATTTCAAGACTTAGTATAAAGCTGTAGTAACCAGGGCACTGTGTTATTGGCATAGATAACAATAACAAATTTAGAGATAGACCCACATATATGTAGTCAGTTGATTTTCAACCAAGGTACCAGAACAATTCAACAGGAATAGGAACATCTTTTTTTTTTAAGAACTGGAACTTCTTTTTGTTTAATTCTTCAATTACAATTGTCATTCAATATTATTTTATATTAGTTTCAGGCATACAGAATAGTAGTTAGACAGTTATATAATTTATGAAGTGATCTACTCGATAATTCTAGTACCCATCTGACACCATACATAGTTATTACAATATTATTGATTACATTCCTTATGCTGTACTTCACATCCTTATGAATATTTTGTAACTACCCATTTTTACTTCTTAATCCCTTCACCTTTTTAACCCAGCCCCTTAACCACCCTCCCCTCTGACAACCAATAGTTCTCTAAATCTATGAATCTTTTTTCTTTTATTTGTTCATTTATTTTATTCTTTTAGATTCCAAATACAAGTGAAATCATATGGCATTTCTCTTTCTCTGCCTGACTTATTTCACTTAGCATAATACCCTCTAATTCCATCCATGCTGTTGCAAATGGTAAGGTTTCATTTTTTTATTGTTGAGTAATATAGTCTATATGTACCATGTTCTTAGCCCCTCATCTGTTGTTGGACACTTGAGTTGCTTCCATATTTTGGCTATTGTAACTAATGCTGCAATGAACTTACTAGGGTGTATATGTGTACGTGTATTTGAATTAGCATTTGGGGAGTTTTTTGGATGTTTACCCAGAAGTGGAATTGCTGGGTCATAAGGAGGTTCTATTCCTCAAGAAGTTTCTTGAGGAATTTTCATACTGTCTAACATGGTGGGCTGCACCTATTTGCATTCCCACCAACAGTGCATGAGGGTTCCCTTTTCTCCATACCCTCTCCAACACTTGTTGATTTATTGATGTTAGTCATTCTAACAGGTGTGAGGTGATAAGTCATTGGTTTTAATTTGTATTTCTCTGATGATTAGTGACATTGAGTATCTTTTCATCTATCTATTGGCTCTCTTTATGTACTCTTTGGAGAAGTGTCTATTCAGGTCCTCTGCTCATTTTTTAATTAGATGGTTTGGTTTTTTGTTGTTGAATTATATAATTTCTTCATAAATTTTGGATATTGGCCTCTTATCAAATGTATCATTAGCAAGTATTTTCTCTCACTTAGTAGGCTGTCTTTTCATTTTGTTGATGGTTTTCTTTGCTGTGCAAAAACTTTGTAGTTTGATGTACTCCCATTTATTTATATTTTATTTTATTTCCCTTACCCAAAGAGATATATCAGAAAAAAATATTACTGAGAGAAATGTCAGAGAGTTTACTGCTGATGTTTTCTTCTAGGAGTTTTATGGTTTCAAGTCTTACATTTAAGTCTTTCACCCATTTTGAGTTTATGCTTGTATAATGGTATAATTAGGTGGTCTAGTTTCATTTTTTGCATGTATCTGTCCAATATTCCCAACACCCTTTATTGAATAGACTGTCTTTATCCCATTATACATTCTTGCCTCCTTTGCCATATATTAATTGGCCATATAGGTGTGGGTTTATTTCTGAGGTCTCTACTCTGAAGAACTAGAACTTCTGAGTAATTACATAGAAGAAAAAGAAAGAACCTTAACTCCAACTTTGCACCATTCATAAAAATTAATGTAAGATGAAGCACAGAAGTGAATGTAAATAGTAAAAATGTAAAGCTACTTTAAGAGTTATCTTAAGAACCTAATAAAAAGCATTAACCCTAATAAAAATTGCAAACTGGGTTTCAAAAAATTTTAAACTGCTATCAACAAAAAAAAATGAATAAGAAAGTCACAGACTGGGAGGAAATATTTCTAAAACATGTATTTGACAAAAGGTTTGTATCAGAATATACCCCACAACTTTTAATAAAAAGACATAACTTTTTTAAAAGGCCAAAACAATTAAACAAAGCACTTCACAAAGATCATACATTAGATAAATAACTTTATTAAAAAAAAAGAGCTCTACACCATCAATCAGGGAAATTCAAATGAAAAACAGTAGCACTACTTCACCCACTAGAATGTCTAAAATAAAAGAGACAGGAAATACTAAATGTTAGTGAGAGATAAGACAATTATCATATATTTTCAGTGGAAACAGAAAATGGTACAACTACTTTGGAAATACCTTTGGAAGTTTCTGATAAAGTTAAACATTGGTTCACCAATTCTACTACTTGGTTTATATCCAAGGAAATGAAAGTATGCACACAGAAGAAGACTAGTATGGGAATTTCACAACAGCTTTATTCATAAAAGCCAAAATCTTAAATGACCCTAATGTCTAAAAACAGCACAGTGAAAATCAAATTATGGTATATTTACAGAGTGAATACTACTCAGCAAAACAATAATAAACTATCAATATATGCAGTGGCAGTGATGAACCTCAAGTATGCTGAGTGAAAGAAACCATTTACTCTGTGATTCTATTTAAATAAAAATAAGAGAACAGACAAAACTAATCTAAGGTGAAAGAAATTAGTGGTTGCCCTTGAGAGGGATGAATGCTGAGATTGATTAGGAAGCTGCATAAAAGATCTGTCTAGGATGATTGAAATGTCCTATATCTTGATGGGGTGTAGAATGCAGGTGTACTAAGTGGTCAAAATTCATAGTACTCTACCCTTAAAGACTGCATTTCATGGTAGGAAAGTAAAAAAGATTATGGTTAACTTACAGTGAGCACTTACGATATGCTGGGCTCTATTGTAAGTGTTTATATGTATTTAAACATTAATCCTTGCAATTCTATGAGAGATGTACCATTATTATCACCATTTTACAAATGAAAAAAGAAAGATACAGAGAGCTTAAGTAACTGTAAAGATTGCATAACTAATTAATGGGTGCTGGAATCCAACCCCAGACAACGAGGCTCCAGAGCTCAAACTCTTACATTCCTGGGAGGAATATATTTAAAAGGAATTGCCATTAGGGTTTAACTGGAGAGAATTGCCAGATAGATTCAAGAATAGAGTATTGTGATTAAATAATAGAAAATTACTTCTATTTCCAAAATTTAAAAGTTAGTTATTTCATAAATCTCAGGATGTGGCCACTTGAGAGGATTACAGAGAGAAGAGGAGAGGAAGGTTTTTGAAGGAAAGGAGGTGAAGGGACTGTTGGGTTATTGAACAATGTGCTGGAAGATGAGATGAACCTGGTCCCAGCATGTTTCAGGAATGTGTATATAGGCTGGTGAGGGAGTGTCTGAAGCAGTCAAAGGAGTGACCAGAGAGTGGCTGGAAGATTGATGTAGCTAAAATGATAGAAGAGCTTGCTAGTGCACTGCCTCAAGCTTCAAAGAGCATTAGGGCATAACTTCTCTCAATGCCACTTGGCCCCATGGACTCAAAATAGGGGAATGTAGACACAGGTGTGAACTCCCTAAGTACACTTCAATTCCAGAGTTGAAGAGGAAGTAATATCTCAAAGAAAAGTTGGGTGTCAGTTAAGGTAAAGTGTGTAGGACCCTTAGACAAATAAAGAGGATAGAAGTACTTTCCAGTAGTAAAGGATTTCAGAGAATACAGTAAAAGGGTGAGCTGAAGATTAGCAAGAGAAAGATTGGGCTGCTGTTTCAAGAAGAGATGGCTTATTTGAGGCAGGTGGGAATTAGGAGGTAGGGTTCAATTGCTGTACAGGTATACTGACAATATTTCCACAAGGAACTTGCCTTCCTGTGGTTTAGCCAAGAGTTGCACCTAGGCTGTCCCAACTTCCCCTCCTCAGCTCCCCTCTCTCCATATAAGGACTTGTCATGATTTTCTTTTCCTGAGGAAATTGTTTTTAATACAGTAGTAATAGGTAATTGCTTCTGACCATGGTGATATGAAATTACTATTTCAATCTCTGCTTATACCATTTAATAAATACAGTATGATGATGATAGAGATTAATACGATCATTGTAAGCAGATTTTCTTTTGAGAAATTAAAACTAATATATGAAAAGTTCTTTTGAAAGGCACAATAAATATCTTAAAACATTGTTCTTTGTTATCATTTTAGGAGCACCAAAACTGAGTGAGGTTCTAAAATTCTGTAAAGAGATGTACTTTAGGATTGCTAGGTTATGAAATTGTAGTTTCTTGTCTGTTGTTTCCTTTTAAGAAGGTCAGTGATAGTGGGAGTTGTGTACTGTTATGACTTGCCCTCTTCCTATACCCGCAGAATGAACTCAATTATCTTCAGAGCTTTCATACAGTTATGGCTTGGAAAATGAGAAGAGTGCTGGGACAACCAAGAATATGCATTTTGTGTGTGTGTGTGTGTGTGTGTGTGTGTGTGCAAGCATCTGTGTGTGTGTTCACAAAATATGCTGTCCTTTCATTGGTAAAATAAAGCCACATTGCCAAAATATGAGTCAGTATGAACTAGAAATTCATGCTTTCAATAATTCATTCACTCTTTGCCAGTCAATTTTTTCATGCAAAATTATATCCTGCAAGTAAGTAATATAACCTCTCATTAATCCAAGCAACATACTAAACAGAACCACCTTTTCTCTATCACATTGCTATCTTTCTGTTGCAAACTTATTAAGGACCCATAATTATAAATATTTTAGACTAAGAGCTCCTCCATGCTGTATTAGAGTTGCATATAAAATAAAGTGATCACAGATCAAGAAAAATATCCAAAAGGTATATTTAAGAATGGATGATATCACCAAGAATAATGGAAGTAATATTTTATAAAGATTAACTGTAATTCCAATAACCTACCTGTTGATAGTAGAAAGTTTATACTCTTTACCAAACTTCAGAAAATATATCACAACATTTGTATAAATAATGAATTATTTGTTGGAGCTTATGAAAATTAGAACCTTTATAAATATCAACTAAATGAAAAAATAATTTTTATTTCCTCTAGCCAAGGGAGATTTGTGAAAGTTATTCCCACATTTTTCAGGAACTACTCCAATCTATACTTCTGAGAGATGGATTCACTAAATATGTTAACATTTCACACACATTTACAGAGCTTGTTGAGTGACTATACAATGAAAGATTGAAAGTGTGTATAGGCATGTATGTAATCATGCATGTCTTCATATATTAACAAACAGGCACAAACACACACACATATGCATACCATTATTGGTTGAGTAATTTTTACAAACCATGAGTCCAGGTAGAGGGAATAAAAGCAATTGTACTGTGATGGATAAGAAAAGTGTGTATCAGGTAAGGGCCTGATTTTCTGGGACTCACAAGAAGGTGGACACCAATTCCTCATCAGAGCTGTTGGGAGTGTTCAGGTGCAACCAACTAGAGAGTTCATCAAAGCAGGGTATAAAGGGGCAGGGCCCTGAGAAAAAAATGCCTAGCATGTTTGCATGCCTCCCTGAGCCTGGAAATTCTAAATCATTTTTCACAACCAAACTCAGAAGTCACCCACAAACATTTCCTAGATGTAGAAAGACTTAGATTCAAAGAAAATAAAGCAAATAATTAAAATAGCAGTTGTTAACTAGAAATACAAAAAAGTTGTATAAGGAAGGAAAGATATTCATAGAGCATCACTTGGCTTGGTTGTATGCAATATTTACATAGTCACAAGGAAAACACAGAAAATTGATTTTTTAAAACTTTATTTTTAGAGAGAAGAGGGTAAGGGAGAGAGGAAGAGAGGGAGCAAAACATCGATGTGAGAGAGAAACATCAATCGGTTGTCTCTGTACATGTCCACACCTGACCAAACTCTGTGACCTGACCAAGAATCAAACCAGTGACCTTTTTCTTTGCAGGATGATGCCCAACCAACTGAGCCACAGCAGTCAGGGCCATAAAATGGATTTTTTAAGGAAAAAAGAATAAAGAAAGAATGAGATAATTTTCTAGGGGGAGGAAGTTGGGGAAGTAGTCTGTGTAAGTAATAAGCTAGGTCTTATCTACCATAACAGGAAGTCAGCAGATGTCTAAAATTGATGAATCAAGAAGTATTATTATTTTAAAATATACAGAGAAGAAAGTTAAGAGTTAACAATATGATTAGAGGAATGTAGAGATGACCAGGACTTCATTTTGTATAAAATCTTTGTATAAATTGTATGCTTATATATGCATATAATATCATGATATAATTTAAGATTTTTTTAAAAGATGGCTTCTCTGAATCTCTCTACCCTCTTACCTTGAGCCCCCTCCATACTAACTGTATGTAATAGATTCCAAATGTCTGTCTCCCTTCCCAGACTAGAAGGACTGCCTTACTCCTTGCTGTATCCCTGAAGCCAAGACCAGTGTCTAACACCTGATAAATGCTTACTTAGCACCTGTGGGAAAGGGTGGATGAATGCAATTACTGAATGATTGGAATTGGGGCATAATGTTAATTAAGTGTTTTAGGAATAAGAACAACATTTATAACAATAATAATTTACTATTGTAATGATAATGTTAATCTTTATTATTGTATAGCTGGAAACCCCAAGACCTTCATTCCTTGTAACCTGGATTTTACCAAGTTATGGTGTTTTGCCCTATGGCATGCCTATTGGATTTGTCCCTTAGTATTCCACTTGCTATGCTAGCCTACTAACCAGACAGACCCTCCTCACTTTATGCTTAAATGACTGACAAGAGACTAGTCTTTCTGTGCCTCCATCTGTCTCCACTATACCTCACCCTCCCCCATAGACCCCTTGTACCATCCCAAAACAGTTCTGCATCAAGATTAGTCCAAATTTCCCAATATTCTTCTTTCGTTTCATTCTCCTTCAAGAACCACAGTTACACTTTACCTTCTGGAGCCCAAGGTTGTCTTCCCCATCTCCCATCTCCTCCAGAACCTGGCTTCACTGGCCCATCCTGTGTTACTTCCCACACCTCCCCAGAGCTTGCCATCTTACTTGTCAAGCCAGTCTCTCAGTCCTACTTTTTACCTTTTATTATTCCAGACACCTTTTCCCAAAAAGCCCAGAGCATCCCCATGGCCTGGGAATATAATTATTCTGTTGAGATATCTACAAAGAAAATAATCTTTATGTACTTAATAATTTACTGCAATCTCTTCCTTTTCTGCTGTGGAAACAACCTCAGCTTTTCCTCCATATTAAAATGATTTCTAAATAGAATTGCCTTTAAAAATGTCATTTTATTTTCTTTATTAATGAATATAGCTTTTGATGTTATGGATTAATAAAATGGACCTATGTAAATTGTGCTTCTAAACAAATAATGGAAGAGGCTGATATTTTTTTAAGCACAATTTTAAATACTACTTTTCTTTTAATTTCAAAAATTATTTTCCTGCTTTTTTCTGCAGCCTTAAATATGTTTTAATTTCTTACTAAATGATTCTTTTCTCCTTTTCTTTAACTCAGTTAGACCATTAAAAGAATTTATTTGATGAGGCATTGAGGGGTCTAATTGTTTAATAGTCAGAAATTAGTCCCTGCAAGAGTATTTTAAAAATTGGCAAATATCAGGCATAATCACAAATTTTTTAGAAAAATCTACTTCTATACAATAGGTTAATTGATTATAAGTAGACAGCACTGGCCACAATTTAAATCCAGCTTCTAATTTCATCCATTCTTTTTTTTAACAAATATAAGTGGCTAATTGGGATCAGAGTAGTCCCCTTGAAGGAACAATTGGCTGCTTATCCCTGATTTTCAAGATTTCAGTGGTCTAAGGCACCTTCAGTCAGCTTCCCACCAGCACTATTCCTACAGATCTAGAGTTTTTCCCAAAGTTGTCAAAGCCTTGTCTCATTATGAGAACTCTAGTCAGATGACCACTGTATACTTTATGATGATTTCTTTGGAAGAATCAAGGCAGTTCTTAAGATAATTGAAGCCAAAATGAGGCATATTTGCCTAAAAGGGAAAAATTGTATGGGACTGGTTGATTCAGATAATTGTCTCAACTCTCTGGACTTTCTACATCAGACAGCTTGTCCGTTTGTGTGGTTATAGAAAGTTCATTCATTCATTTATTCATTTATTCACTTATTCATTTTTTTCTCATCTTTATTTTAGTGGTGCAACCTCTGCATTGACTTGGTAGCATTTACCACTGAAATATTCAAGGGAGCAGTTTTCCAATCATTAGACGGAATTATTGTCTCAGCTAACTGTAAGCTACGGAAGATCTTCACATTAAAATCCAAACCTCAAGATACCACGGATAAAGATGGTATGTTCAAGTTGCTATCAAGATTTTTAAATTCTCCAATATGTTTTTAAAATTAGACATGTCTTTGGGAAATGTATGAGTCAATAGTAGTGTTTTTTTAAATTTTATTTTATTTTGGAAAAATACTTAACATGAGATCTATCCTTTTAATAACTTTTTAAGTATACAGTGTGTAATTATTGACTGTAGGTACAACATTGTGGGGCAGACCTGTAAAGCTTATTCATCTCCACTGCCCCTTGATTAGTAGCTCCCCATTTGCCCCTCCACCCAACCCTGGAAATTCTTTGAGTTCATAAATTTGACCATATTAGGTACCTGGCATGAGTATAATTATATAGTATTTGCCTCTCTGTAATTGGTTTATTTCACATAGCATAAGTTTTCATAGTTCATCCCTATTGTAGAATGTGTCATTCTTTCCTCTGGATTACATGTTTATTTTTACTGTAGCAAAATGTTACAAAGATACATTTTTTATTTTATTTGTAAGAAACACTCTATGTAGCTGGGGGTGAAAGAATTTATTTAAGGAAATTAACTGGTTTATAGAATCTCAGGGAAATTCAGAAAGTCATGTTTGGGGGCTACAGCCAAGATCACACCCAGCCCCTGCCACATGACTATTCCAATGAAGACCCCAGTAGCTACTGTCCCTGAGCAAGGACTCCATAATTCACACCATAATGCTAGGCTCTGGGTTCCAGAATTTCTGTCACTGCTGTTCCTGAAAATTTGATGTCTTCTTCATGCTTCTCTACTGAACAAAGGCTGACATGGCTGTGTCTGGTTTGTAGAGCCTAGGTTGCATGCTACAAGAGCTGGCAAAGCAAATGTCTGATTCCTGACTAGGGAGAGAGGACTTGTACAGCAAAGTGACCAAATTAGGAACATTCAGAAGATACTGGACATCCAAAATGCTCTACATTTCTCCACTACACTATATTTCTCTGTTTATATTTCTTAAAGTCATTTCGGAAAAATATTATGTGTCTATTAATTTTTTAATGATCATGTTAAAATGGAAAGATTTTTAAGTTATTTCTCATAATATTTCTAGAAGGACCAGAAACATATATATTAATTATTCTTTCTATGATTGATAACTAGTATACTCTGCAGGTTACTGAGCCATCTAGAACTCATAAGACACCACAAACTCTCCTGCTAAGATAGTCTTAAACAACTGAAAGTATTGGGAAAATACTGATGCTTCCTTTTGATTTTCATCTGGGATTATTTTTAACAAGATCACTTCTAGAAGCCCAGGAAATAGGGCTTCATATAAGATGCCAAAGGTGACTTCTTAGAAATTTGTATGTAGACTTTAGACTTCTACTCCAATCTGGATGAGTGTATGAGAAATCTTTGTTTCACTCTGTGGAACAGGACACTGTGCCTATAAATTTTATTTGATAATAAAACGCAGCAGTACATTAACAGCAGCTCCCTAATGAAATCACAAGCCAAGAAGTATGGCCAATAATTTATGTAGCACTTAAACTAAAGTGTAGGTGAAAAAATGAAAGATTCTATTTTTTAAAAATAGCACCTAACTAATAAGAAACCTCAAATTTATAGAAATGTATGTGCATTCTACCTCAGATCATAGGCAGTGAATTATAAACTGATTAATATTTTTAAATAAATATCAGGAAAATTTATAGTGTGGCTCAGTAGACTGAGTGCTGGCCTGAGAACCAAAGAGTCACTGGTTCGATTCCCAGTCAGTCAGGGCACATACCTGGGTTTTGGGCCAGGTCAGGTCCCCAGTAGGGGGCATGTGAGGGGCTACCGTGCATTGATGTTTGTCTCCTTCTCCCTCCCTTCTCCTCTCTCTAAAAATGAATAAGTAAAATCTTTTTTTTAATGTCAGGAAAAATAGCTAATCAAAAATTGGCAGGTTAAATATATATCTTTTTCTAACTAATTCTTCTTCAAACCTGCTAAAATTAATATAAAAATAAAATAGGTATATGTGCACCAAGATGAAGAGGAGGTACCAACAGACAAAAGATATTGATAAATCTTGTGAGATTGAGGACTGACAACTGATTTACAAGAGCAGAGAAAGCTGAAACTTTTGGGTTTACAGAGAGGTTTACCAATGAAATTCATAACATAGAACCTCAGCAGGGATCAAGAACTGGCAAGCCCAGGTACCGCCAAAGGCAGGGTAAATGGGTATGGCTAAAAACAGGGAGATTGGTTAAAATTCTACATAGGTTTCTATAGAACCCCAGATCCCTCTCCACCTCCATATAACCAGGAAACAGGAAATTTGTTCTCTTGAGAAACTGAACCACTGAGTTTCTGAACACAGGTAGATCAGGTACATGGTATATACCAAAACTAATACAAAGAAAGAAAGAAAGAAAATAGAAAATAATACGTGTTTTTCTCAGAGTTAAGAAAAGATACCTGCATCTATAAAATGAGAGTAATTTGTTCTTGGTTTATTTCAATAAAAATTTTAATCAAATAATTATTATATTATAACTTTTTATATGTATGTAGAAACATTCACAAATCAAGAGGTCAGCTTGAGGGATTACCACAAAGTGAATACATTTTTGTAACTATGACCGAGATAAAAAAATATAGCCCTACAAGCATCCTGGAAGCCCTACTTCTGTCCTCTCCCAATAATGACTCTCCTTCTCTTCTGAGAGGTAACTGTCCTAACTTCTAACACCATGATTAATTTCAGCTTTACATATTAACAAATGGCATCATGTAGTACATCTTCTTTCACACATACATCATTTCAGAAGACATTGTGTTTTGAGATTCATCTGTGTTGTTGCTGTTTCAGTACTGTATAGTGTGCCATTGTAGAACAAACAACAATTTATTTATACATCTTAGGTGATTTTGTTTTTTTATTTTGTTTTTTTTATATTTTATTGATTATGCTATTACAGTTGTCCCATTTTTTCTCCCCTTTATCCCTCTGCTCTGTACCCCCTCTCCCACCATCATTCCCCCACCTTAGTTCATGTCCATGGGTCATACATATAAGTTCTTTGATTCTCCATTTACCATACTATTCTTAACCTCCCCCTGTCTATTTTGTACCTACCCTTTATGCTACTTATTCCCTGTATCTCTTCCTCCATTCTCCCTGCTGTCCTCCCCACTGATAACCCTCCATGTGATTTCCATTTCTGTGATTCTGTTTCTGTTCTAATTGTTTGCTTAAAAAAATGAACTAAGCTTTGTTTTTGTTTTTGTTTTTGTTTTAGGTTCTGTTGTTGATAGCTGTGAGTTTGTTGTCATTTTACTGTTCATATTTTTATCTTCTTCATTTTCTTAGATAAGCCCCTGTAACATTTCATATAATAAGGGCTTGGTGATGATGAACTCCTTGAACTTGACCTTATCTGGGAAGCACTGTATCTGCCCTCCCATTCTAAATGATAGCTTTACTGGATAGAGTAATCTTGGATGTAGTTCTTGCCTTTCATGACTTGGAATACTTCTTTCTAGTGCCTTCTTGCCTGTAAGGTTTCTGTTGAGAAATGAGCTGATAGTCTTATGGGAACTCCTTGGTAGGTAACTGTCTCCTTTTCTCTTGCTGCTTTTTAGATTCTCTCCTTCTCTTTCAATCTTTGGTAATGTAATTATGATGTGCCTTGGTGTGTGCTTCCTTGGGTCCAACTTCTTTGGGACTCTCTGAGCTTCCTGGACTTCCTGGAAGTCTTATTTCCTTTGCCATATTGGGAAAGTTCTCCTTCATTATTTTTTCAAATAAGTTTTCAATTTCTTGCTCTTCCTCTTCTCCTGGCACCCTTATGATTCAGATGTTGGAATGTTTAAAGATGTCCTGGAGGTACTGAAGCTTCTCCTCATATTTTTGAATTCTTGTTTCTTCATTCTGTTCTGGTTGAATGTTTATTTCTTCCTTCTGGTCCAAATCATTGATTCGAGTCCTGGTTTCCTTCCCGTCACTTTTGACTCCCTGTACATTTTCCTTTATTTCACTTTTCATAACCTTCACTTTTTCCTCTATTGTGAGCCCCCATACTCAACCAATTCTGTGAGCATCCCAATTACCAGTGTTTTGAACTGTGTATCTGATAGGTTGGCTATCTCTTCATCGCTTAGTTGTATTTTTTCTGGAACTTTGACCTGTTCTTTCATTTGGGACAATTTTTTTGGTCTCAGTGTACCTGTTACATAATAAGGGTTGGAGCCTTAATATTCACCAGGGCAGGGCAACCCAGGTCACTGAGTTGTGGCACTGTATGGGGGGGAGGGCTTCAAAAGAGAACAATGCTGTGTGCTCAGCTCTCTGCCAGCTTTCAGTCACTTCCACTACTACCCACAAGCAAATTGGACCCTTCTAGTGCTCATTTCCAGGCAGGTGGTGTTGTGTACATCCCAGGACCCTGTGGGTCTCTCCACTGAACTCTCCTGTGGGTCTGGGAGTTTCTCTTGCTACCTCAACCCCCACAGGTTTTCTCAGTCAGCGATTTTGAGACTTTATTTTCCCACACTGGAACCCTGGGTTGTGTGGTTTGTCTCACTCCCCAGTTGTTCCTCCTGGTTTATCCACCAGCAAATGTGGCACCACCTGGTCTACCAGCCGCCACCTTACCCACCCAAGTCCTCCAGCCACTGCCTTTCCATGAGTCCTTTCCACCCCAGTTGCCCATCTCTGCCCCTCCTGCCAGTCTGGATGAATGTTTCTTCTTTAATTCCTTGGTTGTCATGTTTCCATATAGTTCAATTTTCTGTCAATTCTCATTGTTTTTTGTTTTTAAAATTGTTGTTGTCTTTCTTTTGGTTGTGTGAGGAGGCAAAATGTATCCACCTATGCCTCCATCTTGGCTGAAAGTCCTGTCTTAGACTGCTTTGAATAGTGCTGCTAGAATCATTCTACATTTCTCTTAGAAGATCTGTGTACATGTTTCTTGGGATATTTATTGAGAATATGATTTAATACATATTTAGATATTCTTAATTTCAGTTATGGTTTTTTATTCTAGAATTTTATTAGATTTTTTTTATAAATTCCATTCCTCTGCTGAAATTTTGTATCTTGTTATTTGATTCCTCAAATACATTATCCAAAGTTATTTAAAGGCTATGGCTCATAACTCCAATATCTGGCTTCCTGTGGATCTGTCTGTTGCCTGTTTTTTGCTTGGTCTTGTCTCTTGGTATGCTTGCTAAGTTTTGCATGAATACTGGACAAAAACTGTAGAGATATTATGAGACTCTGTATTGTATTGTCCACTTCTGGAGATATGGAACCAAAAATATAAAATAAAAAAGAAGCCCAAAAAAACTAAAAGTAAAATAGAAATGCTTAAAATATTGGAAGTTAGTACAAGAGATCCAACAACATAGTTAATAGGAGTCCAAGATGAGAGACCAAAGAAAGCAGAACAGATGAAATATAAGATTTCCCAAAACTGAAGGCCAGGTGTTTTCAGATTGACTTAGCTCATCAGAAAAAAACAAACAAACAAACAAAACTTACCATTGTGTGATTTCAGAGCAGGAGAGGGGAAAATGATATGCTTTGAGCTTCCAGAATTTTTTTAAATTATCAGTTACATACCAAGGTTTGCAAATAAGAATGATGTACAACTTCATACAGCAACATTAGATGGTAGAAGACCTTGGAACTATGCCTTCAACAGTCTAAGGGAAGATTACTTTCAACTTAGAATTCTACACCCTTTCAATTTATCAATTAAATAAGAACAGAGTAAGGATATTTACAGACATGCCAGGTCTCAAAAATTTATTTATTTATGTCCTTCTCAGAAAAAATCTGGAATAGATTCTCCACAAAAAGTACGGAGTAAATCGAGAAAAGGGCACGTATTTGACCCTAGAAACAGAGGATTTCATGTAAGATAAAAGCAAAGGGAATTTCCAGAATTATGGTTAAAGGAGTTCAAAGGGTAGCACACACTTGTGCAGCACATCTAGAGGATAGTCAGTCCAGATTTTAACAGAAAATGGAGATCTCAGGAGGAAAGTCCCCAGGAAAAGAATATGTCTGGTAGAATATGATGTGTTTGAACATGGAAAATAAAATCAATTGTGATATTACAGTGTTAATGAGGGGTTTGGGAAGAATTACTCTTAAGAATGTAGAAATCCCATGACAAAGCAATAATAAATTTCAAGAAAAACAAAAAGTTGTACAATGAGTCCTGGCCTGGTGGCCAGGTTAGTTAGTGTATCATCTTCTACACCAAGAGGTTGCAGGTTCAATCCTCGGTCAGGGCACATACCTGGGTTGCAGGTACAATCCCCAGTTGGGCTGGGTATGGGAGGCAACCTATTGATGTTTCTGTTTCACATCTCTCTCTCTCTCTCTATCTCTATCTCTATCTCTCTCTCTCTCTCTCTCTCTCTCTCACCCCCACTAGCTCCCTTAAAACAAATAAGCAAATCCTCTAGTTAGAACTTATTTTTAAGTTGTAAAGTTGTACCATGAAAGAAATGTAATCATAGTATATTGTGTGGCTCAGATGTGCACAACTTTTTCTTTAATAGGCTTTATTTTTTAGAGAAGTTCTAGATTCACAGAAAAATTAAATGGAAAGTAGAGTTTCACTATGTCCCTATTTCCCACACATGCACCATCACCCCAATTATGACAACCTATACCAGACTCGCACCCTTGTTAAAATTGATGAACATACATGAACACATTATCATCGCCCAAAGTTCATAGTTTACATTAGAACTTCAAATGAATAATTACCATGTATCTACTATTGTAGTTATCCTACAAAATAGTTTCACTGCCCTAAAAATATTCTGTGTTCTGCCTGCTCATTCCTCCCTCCTAGTTACTGTCTGTTAACTGCTGCTCTTTTCAGTGTCTTCATGGTTTTGCCTTTTTCAGAAAGTCACATATTTAGAATCATGTAACCTTCAGATTGACTTCTTTCACTTAGTAATATGCACTTAAGATCCCTGCATGTCTTTTCTGGCTTTATAGCTCATTTTATTTTAGCACTGAATAATATTCCATTGTCCATGCACCACAGTTTATCCAGTCATCTACTGAAGGACATGTTACTTGCTTTCAAGTTTTGGCAATTATGAATGAAGCTGCCATAAACGTTCTTGTGCAGATTTTTGTGTGAACATAAAATTTCAGCTCATTTGGGTAGATGTCAAGGAGCATAGTTGCCAGTTCATATGGTACAAGTGTGATTAGTTCCATAAGAAATTGCCCAAGTGTCTTCCAACGTGATTGTACCATTTTGTGTTCCACCAGCAATGAATGAGAGTTCCTGTTGTTCCACATCCTTGTCTGCATTTGGAGTTGTCAGTGTTCTGGATTTCTGCCATTCTAATAGGTGTGCAGTAGCACACCTTTTTAAACATAATCTTAATTATATAAAGCATTTACTAATAACTTATCCCAAAATTATGAAAAGTCATATTTGGAAGATGTGGCTAGGGAAGGAAGGTGCAATGCTGGTATAACAGTGCTAAATACTCTTTTTTCTGAAATAGAAAGTTAGAGGTATTATCTAAAACTGTTAAGTACAGAAATGTCAGTATAAGGCTACTATTTATAAATATAGAAATAACTATAGAAGATTTAGAAGATATAGTTGAAAGGCTTGAAAATGATGCCTCTGCATTGAGGAAGTAGGGGATGATTGAAGTAGGAGGACAGCAGTTAGGAAATGATGGGATGGTGGTTTTCTTCTCATAATTTTATAGTACTCTTTGGATTTTTGAATAACATACATATATTTATTTTATAATTAATTTTTAAGTGAATGAATAATCTAAAAGATTCCAAAAACAAGCATGGGTGTAATTTCTTTTAGGTTTTCAGCATGCTTGAAAAGTAGGCTTATGTGTGGCATCTCAGATGACCTAAAATGTTCTGAATAGACTTGGGGAAGCACACTGCAGTTCAGGGTATTGTGGAATATAGCCTCATATTCGTCAGTTAGCTGCAAGTGCCAAGCCTTGTACACGTACTCACCCTATCCCTGTGCTTCATTTTCCTCAACAGTAAGGTGAGGATAATAACTGTTTCTTGATTAGAAAAATACTATTATTCCCAGTGAACATATGTGTATAAACCAAGTCATCTTTGTTTAAATTAAGTTAAATTGATTAAATGCATTATTTAAATTGAATTGATATTATAGAACCTAAAGATATGGATTACTATTTCCACAGTTAGTTGCCATGATCATGTACCAACTTTGTGGTTTTGCATGTGTTCTGAACATGTCTGAGTTTTGTTTCCTCAAAAATTGCTATAAAGATGTTGTGAAGATCCAATTAAATACAAAAATATATGTAAAAAGGCAAACTATAATGTAATGTGTAGATGCTGAACATTTATCTGCCTCCTGTACATCGGGCACTGGGATACACACAGCCTCTCCTTCAAGGAGCTGGGGGTCTCACTGAATTTACATGCGAATCATAATACCTGGTACAGACGTCCCTAAGGCTTTAACAAGCACTAAGAGGAGAATCTAGAGCACTGACACCTCACATGAGCCACTTGGTGAGGCACTTGGAGTTTGCACACCTGTTAAGAAAAACTTCAGCACTAACAAAAGGTTGCCATTTGGATTTGCCAAATTAGAGCATTAAAACAGACAAAAAGATAAGAAAAACTACAACTATTTTGATTGTTTCATTGAGCATTTAAACTCACACACTCAAACACACATAGGGAAGGTTGGTCTTAATTTCAGAATAAAGACTGACATTTTCACCACAGACCAGTAAAAACAACTTCATGGGTCAGAGTCTGTCTATATATCAGTGTTTGGTCTATATCAATGTAGAGAAATAAACTTTGGAAGCTATATTCTGAAGGAAAATGAATAATTTCTCAAATTATGAAAGTGGACAGTGGGAAGAAAAAGCATTTCAGGCAGAAGAAAGAGCATACATGTTTAAAGATGTGACATCACCAATGGATCCAATGTGTCAAAATAATGGAGTTCAGTATAGTACATGGCGGGGTGGGAGGCATCATGTAACATCATGTTGCATTACTAGGCTGCGTACTTGGGGTAACAAAGATATGGAGCCAAGTTCCTGTCCTGAGAATTCACTGTGTAACTATAGACACTAGAAAAGTTAACAGTACAAGAAAGTAGTATTGGGAATTGTTTTCATTCTGAAGACAATTAGATAAAAGAGGGCAAAAGAGAACATAGCGTGGGGCACACTGAGTGTCCCTGGTCAAGGAGATTGGCAACAGAAGTGATAACGGTGCTGATGACATTTATGACTGATAGCAGTGGCTGTCGTAAACACGATATATATGGACTTAATTAAATGTGCATAACAACCCTATAAGGCAGTTGTTGCTATTACCCTTATTTTACAAGTAGGGAAACTGTGACACAGAGAAGTCAGATAATGTCACACATCTGTTAAGCAGAGGAGGCAGGATTTGAACACTGGCAGCAGGACTTGAGTTCATGCTCCAACTTACTACAGTGCACCGCCTCTCCTGAGAGGATAGAAGAGGGGGAATTTATAATGAAAAGATACAAAAGTTGTCATGAAATAAGAGTGTCAGGATTTGGTGACTAACTGTGTCAGGATTTGGTGACTAGCTGTGTTTAGAGTGTTTGTATTACAATGAATTGGCCTATCTCTGTCTTTCTTACTGAAGGCAGGGCCCTTTTCCTCTGCAGAGACACATTAGTCAACCATAGTACTGAGACTTTTGTAACAGGAGACGTTTTACCTGTTCTTTATATTCCATTCTGGGATGCAGTTCATAAATACTGTATTAAATGCCTGCTTGTTGAACTCAGTACTGTGTTGTCTGTGGCTTTTTAAGTTTCTACCATTTTACTTTGAAACCTCTTAAACTCACCAAAGCTAGATAGTGTTGCCTAATCCTTTGCTGTTCTCTGTTTAAACAGTGAATATAATAGAAAGTGAATTACTAGAACCTTAAAACAGCAATTAACTAGTTTCTCACTTTTCCAGAAGAATGACTTATGCTGGACAAGTAGTAAAACAGGCTGATTTAATTTAGTTTGTTACTTTAGGACTTCCTGGGGGTACAGGGACAGGTATTTTTAGGTATTTGAATGACTGAGTTACTGACTAACTTGTATCCTATATTTTTGAAAAAGTAGAATACATGTGTAGATAGGTAAGAGAAAGAGGAGCAAAAAGAGAAGACAGGAAAGAGCAAGTGATTATCCGTTAAACATGGGTGTAAGCTATGCCAATGATGATTTTACAGGTTTCCTGACTCCCCAGTTCAGTATTCTTTCTAAATCAGCACTGGGAAGTTTGTGTTCTGTGTTTAGAGGTGCAGGAAGAGAATAATTAAAGGTGTGATTTGAGACTGAGAGACCCTTGAGGGCATAGGTTGGGTCTCCACATTTTTATCTTTCCCACATGACCTGGCACTGGTAATCTGTCATAAATGTTTGATGAATTAATGAAGTAAGGACTGGCTAATTGTTCATTCAATTATTCACTCATTTACTGTCTGTATTCAATAAAGCTTTATGGAATGTCAAGCAATGTGAAGAAAATTATCCCTTCAGAGGTCACAGAACAAAACTAGAATCACTGATGTCTCTCACCTTAACAGACTCATTGAGCAGGGAAGGGCCTTTCAAGGTCATCTAATCCAATGACTTAATTATACTTATGAGGAAAACCAGGCCCAATGTTATATTGTGCTGAGGTCATGGAGGTGGAATTCGAGGCCAAGCCTCTGATTAACCATTCCTTCCCCAACAGTACACAATTTTAACTTTTTCAACAATTGGAAAGGTTTAGTGTTTTTAATAATTAGCTTTATTGAGTGTTTTCCTACTTCTCTCTTTATCTTCAGGTCAGGTGAGTGTACATCAGACTCAATCTCATCAGTTTAAAGCTGCATTCTCACTCCTTTCTGCAGGGGAATTGAATTTAAACTGTCCTTGCCTAGCAAATAATGCAGGGCAAGACAGGGGATAATATCCCAGCATTGCAGAGGTGCCCAGCAACCAATAATCCCACAAATATGGGTCATGAATATCTGTATATCAGTACCTACAGTTATTCAATTAAAATATCAGTTTTATAATTAAATATTATAAAATATTCACCATATTTTTTGGACTATAAGACATACTTTTCCCCCGCAAATTTGGGAAGAAAGGAGGAGTGCATCTTATCATCCAAATGTAGCTTACCTGGCTCGCTGTAGCAGGGTGGGTGGGGGGTGCAGCAGTGGAGTGTGATCACAGGTTATTAAATATTTTACCACATTTTTTGCTTCAAAATTTTTATCCTATTTCCTCCTCTAAAACCTAGGTGTATCTTATGGTGCTAAAACTACAGTACAAAAATACTTCATATCTGAAAAATTCTGAGGATAACATTTTCATTTACAACAGCATCCAAAATAATTAAATAACTAGGAATAAGTTTACTGAGAACTATAAAACATTGCTACCAGAAATTAAAGATAACCCAAATAAATGGGAAGACATTCTGTGTTCATGGATTTATTGTGAGACCTAATTTTATTGAGATATTCAGTATTACCCAAAGAGATCTAAAAATTCAATACAGTCTCTCTCAAAATTTCAATGGCCTTTTTTGTAAAAATGGAAAAGCTGATCCTCAGATTTATATGGAATTTCAAGGGGATTCGAATAGACAAAAATAATCTTGAAAGAGAATAACAAAGTTGGAGCATTCACACTTTCAAATTTCAAAACTTACCTCAGAGTTACAATAATCAAAACAGTTTGGTCAGGCTAAACCAAAACAGTCAGGCTAGACAAATAGACCAATGGAATAGAATTGAGACCAGAAATGAACCCATACATCTGATTTTGACAGGGGTATCAAGAACATTCAATGAGGAAAGAACTTCTGTGACAGTTGGGACATCCACATGCAAAAGAATGAGATTGGACCCCTACCTCACAGTATATAAAAAAATTAAAATGGGTCAGTGACCTAAATACAAGGGTGGGCAAAACTACATTTACAGTTACTATACAAATAATACAGTAATTAATCAATAATAATATAAGAATAAACTCTGTGTTTCACATACTCACAAATGTACAGTACTTTTGCCCACCCTTATATAAGAGATAATAGGAAAAAATAGATCTAAATTTTCATGACCTTCAATTTGTCCAAGGATTCCTAAATATGATACTAAAAGTGCAACAACAAAAAGCTTTTAAATAGATAAATTGGACACCAAAACTTAAAGTGTTTGTGCATCAAAGGAGGCTATCAAATTGAAAAATCTATAAAATGAGACAAAATATTTGCAAGATAGGATATATATTCTGGTTCTATTTATAGGGAATATATATTCTGATATAATCTAGTATCTAGAGTATCCAAAGGGCTCTTCCAACTCAACAAAAAAGACACACAGCCCAATTAAAATTGGTAAAAGAACTTGAATAAACATTTCTCCAAAGAAGATATACAAATGGCTGACAAACACATGAAAATGCTTAACATCATTAGCCATATGCAAATTAAAACCAAATCAGATGCCATTTCGTACTTACTAGGATGGCTATAATGATTTGGAAAATAAGTGTTAGCAAGGGTGTGGAGAAATTGGAACCCTCACACATTGCTAATGGGAACACAAAATGGTCACCTGCTATGGAAAACAGTTCGGCAGTTCCTAAAAGCATAAACATAGAATTCCTATGTGACCCTGCAGTTTCACTCCTGGCTATATACCCAAAAGAACGGAGAACAGATACAGGTACATGAATGTTCATAGCAGCATTATTTCCAATAGACAAAATGTGAAAATAAGCCAAAAGTTCAACAGGAAATGATTGAGTAAACAAAATGTGGTATGTACAATACTATATAGATAGTTACAAAAGGTTACATATTGCTTGATTCCATTTATATGAAATATCCAGAATAGATAAATCTGTTGAGACAGAATACAGAGTTGAGGTTGTCAGGGCCTGGGGGGCTGCAGGGAATGGAAGAACCTGATCAGTGGGTGTAGGATTTTACTTTGAAGTGATGGAAATGTTTGGGAGCTATGAAGAGGTGGTGGTTGCATAGCATTGTGAGTTTGCTAAATGCCACTGAATCATTCACTTTAAAATGCTTAATTTTGTGTTACTGTGAATTCTTCAATAAGTTAGTTCTTAAAAAAACAACTGTATACGTATGATTCATTCAAGATAGCTAAGTTTTGGCTGTTACCCCTTTTAACATCAATACCTTTTATTATAGAAAGTACATACTAAGATGTGCTGGTTTTGCCAACATTATAATGAGATATTTTACATAAGTAAAAGATTAATATCTTTTATTAATAATAAATACTTATGAAGCACTTGCTATGTATCAGGCACTATTCTTAACCCCTTATATACATTAACTCATTTAATCATCACAATAGCCATACAGGGTAAATATTTTTATATCCATGTTTTACAGATAGGGAGAGTAGGACACACAAGGTAAACTACCATGCCAAAGTCAGACAGCTGATAAGTGGTGGAGCCTGAATGTGAACCTAGGACACCTTGCTCTATAAACTGTACTTTTAACCTCTATAGTACACTACATAGTAATGTCTTTGTTCATTATACAGTAAACTTCCTAAAGGTTGGGATTTGAATCCGTCAGGCCTAGAGAAAATCTGATAGTTATAGAAAAAATTAATTAACAAACAAACGAAAAAAAAAAACCCTAGACTCTCTATTAGTATTTTTATAGACTAAATGTTTGTATCCCCCTAAAATCCATATGTTGACACATTATCCCCAAAGTAATGATATTTGAAGGTGGGGCCTTTGGTTGGTGATTAGGTCACGAGGGTGGAGCCCTCATGAATAGGATTAGTGCCTTTATAAAAGAGACCCCAGATACCCTGGCTGGGTGGCTCAGTTGGAGCATTGTCCTGTGCACCAAAGGGTTACAGGTTCAGTTCCTGGTCAGGACACATACAGGAGGCAACTGATCCATGTTTCTCTCTAACATCAATGTCTCTCCCTCTCTCTCTCTTGCCCTCTCACTCTCCCCGCCTCCACCTACTTTTCTCTCTAAAATCAACAAACATATCCTTGGGTGAGGATTTTTTTTTATTTTTTTAAAAAGAGGCCCAAAGAGTCCCTCACCCCTTCTGCCATGTGAGGGTATAGCAAGAAGATGGCCATCTCTGACCCAGGAATAGGGCCTTCACTGGACACCAATCTGCTGCTGCCTTGATCTTGGACTACTCAGTCTCTAGAACTGTGAGAATAAATTTCTGTTGTTTATAAGCCACTCAGTCTACAATATTCTTTTACAACAGGCCAAACAAATGTTTTAGCAGTTAGAGAATTTTGTGTTTTCTGCTTGTCTCTCACTGGAATTTTAGAGAGGTGAGATTTTATGTAAATAAGGAACTATGCTGGGCACTGCAGGCTATTCCCATGTAAGTAAGATTAATATAATTGAGTCTGGGGCCAGTGAAATATTATAAAATTAGTCCTTATTTAAACTATATGAACTAGGAAAAGCCATGAACAAAACAGATTTATAAATATCCCTATTTTACAAGGCATCCATCCTTCCCCCAAAAAATGGGAGTGATGATTTTTATTGGATAAAGTGCTGTGTGTGTGTGTGTGTGTGTGTGTGTGTGTGTTAAACATGTCTTAAATTTTAAAGCTAGTTAAGATCCTCATCAAAGTTATTAAACACCTACAGAATAGTTCATTTTATGGTGACTTTATGGTGAACAGAGTTACAGTGTCACTCAAACATTCTAATAATCATACACTAACTCATACTGAGGGCAAAGACAGAAAACGCCACCACCTTGTTGTGTTTGGTTACTACATGAGCAAATCTGTCAGCTTTCCCTTCGTGTACCATTTTGCCATTCTGAGCTGACCATTACAACCAACATTATGTTCTTTCAAATTTGTTAACAAAGGCAGTTTAAATTCAATTATGTCATTTTCAGATGTTAATCAAGCAGTCTGCATGTTTCCATACAGCCTATTCCAGAAGACAGAACTCGTCTGACAAAACAATGCAGACAGGCCCTGGTCCTTTAATATCTGATTGCCAGCTTGATTTGTTATTTGCCATCTGGGGAGAAAGATGTGCTATCCAAATAGAATGTGTGGGGGGGTACTACTTTTCATGATATAGCTGTACAAAGAACAGCCAAAGAAAAATGGAAGATTTGGCAGCTATGTTTAATCTAGGTCAGCTGTTATTAAGGGGCTTTTGTCCATGACCCTTCATTGACCATCCACTTTGACTAAGTGTACCAATGGGATTATCCCACCATTTTCTTCCAAGCTAGCAACACTTTGGCAAAACAGACTTTCTTTCAGTTCCTAGAATGCACTGGAGTCCTTTTTGCCTTCAGAGTCTTCAAATGCTTTCCTCCCTTCGTCTGAGTGATCACTCATTCCCCATTTCACCAGGCCCCTTTCTGCTCATACTCTATGACTCAGGTTAAATGTGTCTTTATCAGAGACTTTCAGTGATACCCTATGCTGGTAGACTTCATAACACCTTGAACTTTTCCTTCAGAGCACTTAAAAGAATTATAGTTAAATAGTTATATATGTATAATTTGTTTCATATTCTCTGCTAGATGTAAGCTTCAAGAAGGCCAGGACAGAGTCACTCTAAATAACCACTAGATTCCCAGCAACTAGATAAGTACTCGACACATAATAGAGGCTTAATAATTATTTGCTGAATGATAAAAATGAGTAATGAATGAATGAAGACAGACCATGCCCTCTATTTATTTACAGTATAACACTGATTACTTTTTATTGTGGGATCTATGCTGTTTTCATAATTCTTATTTTTAAATTAAACTGTAAACACTAAAAAAACAACAAAATAAAATGACTTACTACTTGGACATGGTGGGGGCGGTTAGTGGTGAGGTGGGTGGTAGGGAGACGAGTTAACATCCATTTAGGTTTATCAGAACATCCAACTACCAGTTCATAAAGCTCCTTCATAGTTTTGTCTCACAAAAAAGAGACTAATTTTTCACGTATTCCTCCACAGAGTCTCAGAAAAAGTTTGAGAATCAATAGTTGCTAAATTAAATGGTCTAATGATTAGTCTTTATTTTAAAATAGTAAACCAACAGTTTTTTTTATTTTTTCCTTTTATTGAAGACTTTGTAATTCCTAGAGTTTTCCTCAAATAATAATCCAATAAGTAGTGAAATAGTTCCAGGTACGAAGGGGGAGTAGATGTACAGAAAGGGAAGGTGACACAGGGAATCTGAGCTTTTTCATGTGAAATCTGATTTGCGTGTCAGTCACGTTCCTGTAAGATTCAGATTGCCTGTGCAAATGTGCTTAGAGTTTACACTTACATAGGATGTTTTTTAAGGGATGACTGGTTAAATTTTTCTTACTACTTATATTCACATTTACATAAAACAAATTTTCCATTATATTTTAAAATTTTTATAAAGAAGAAAATACAGCCTATGCTTAAGCTAACCATCAAAAGTTATTTTACATTTTGGTATATTTCTTTATCTTTTTGCCATTCATATACTTTATTTATTAGTTTCCTACAGTGAGATGAGAGTTTTATATATATATCATTTTTATTTAACTTTTTATCATGAGTCTTTTCCATATCATTCAGCCATCTTCATAAGTATAATTTCTTGTGACTGTTTACTGGAATTTCAAGTTATTTTTCAGAAATTTTAAGCACCTATATTCATAGACCTTTGAGTTTTTTTGTTGTTGTTTTTTTACTTAGGGTAGACTCATAAACTGAACTTACTGAGTAAAATGGCATGTATCTTTTTAAGGCTTTTGATACATGTGGTAAAATTGCTTTTTGGAATGTTGATACCAGTTTAATCCCTACTTGCTACATATGATGAGCGAGGCTTAATATCTTTGCCATAAAAGAGATTGTACAAATAAATGAAAAAAATGTTCTAATAGTTAAGTAGATTAAGAACCTGAGCAGAAAATTTGCTAAAAGTGAAATTTAAATATCCATATAAATATATATCAACATTATCAAATCTCATTAGAAATACAAATTATGATAATAAATGTACTATTTTAATTATAGTAACTATTTTTCCTTTGAAAGTGTTCAGAGATAAGATGTTAACATTAGGGGAATCTGGGTAAAGGGCATGTAGGAACTCTGTACTATTTTTATAATTTTTCTATAGATTTAAAATTCTTTCAAAATAAAAAGTAAAAATTTTAATCTACTCATAAAATGACTACAGTGCTTATTTAATAATGTCATTGTACTTGTTGATCTTGTATAAATGAGTCAGTAAACTCCCAGAAATCTTCATTGGTACATACCTAATTAGCTCTTCTCTCAAAGTACAATCTAGTACTGAAAAACAAATATAAAATATTTCCAGTGAATGTTCTTACTTATTGCACAAGTCTCTGAACCAGCTCTATGTGGTATATACTCTATCTCATTCAATCCTTTCTATAGTCCTAAAAAACAAGCAGTAAAATTATCAGGCTTATTTTACAGATGAATAAACCAAGATGTAAAGTTGAGTAACTCATCCAAAGTCATATTCTAAAATGATTTACTTTGATTGGTTTCACTTATAAGATGCGTCCATTTGGCAGAAATGGCTTACATTTTCAGATTGAATGTCTTTATTTCCAGCTGGATATGGTGTTTCCTTTCCAACAGTTGAACATACAGACATTATTCCACGAAGCTGCCAACTAACGACAGATGTTCCACAAGTTACACAGCTGCTAAACATGACCAAACTCCGCCAAACTGTGATAAAATTTGGAGGTCATCCTCTAAGTTCAGCAGAATCAGGTATGCAGTTAAACACCTAAATTATAAGCATGTTTATTTGTAAGAACAAAATAAAGGAGAAAAACAGCATGTAATTAATCTCTATAACTTGAAGTTAAATATTATGACTCATGTCAGTGATAAATCACTATTTTGAATTTCTCTTTAGCAACTAAAATATTTTCTGGACTTGTTTACATGACAAATCAAAACATCCTCAATTATTCCCCTCCATTTCCTATATGCCAATTATACCTCTCAAACAGCACTCAAATCTGTCTCCTCTATGTATTTGCTATGTCCATTGTTCTGATCCCCACTGTCACTCACCTTAGCCTCTCAGTTAATTTGCACGTTGCTATCAGAATTATCTTTCTGATAATAGGAATAGAAATGTGGCCTTGGCTGTGTGGCTCAGTGGATTGAGCACTGACCTGAGAACCAGAAGGTCACCAATTCCATTCCCAGTCAGGGCACATGCCTCTGTTGCAGGCCAAGCCCCCAGTAGAGGGCACTCAAGAGACAACCACACATTGATATTTCTCTCCCTCTCTTTCTCCCTCCCTTCCTCTCTCTAACAATAAATTTTTAAAAATTATTTAAAAAAGAAATAGAAATATGATTCTCTCAGTCTTTAATTAAAGATTTCTAATGTCTTTCCCACTATCTTAGAAGACAACATGAAAAATCCCTTAAGAATGCACACAAAGCCAACTTCCCCATCCCAAACCTACTCCACAGTTTTATCTCCGACACCTTTCTGTCATTCCCCTGATTACTGATTTTCTGATTACTCTGTGGGCTTTCACATGTTCGTATTTTGGAATTGCTGTATCGTTGGCCTAAAATGGCTTCCTTGCCTTTCTGCTTAGAAAAGTTCCCATTTATCTTTCTAGACCCGCTCAAATGCCACCTCTTCTATGCAGCCTTTCCTAATTCTAACAAGCATTGTTCTTCTCTTTCCATGACTTTTCCCTTCTTCTTTGCTATACTTTTTAATATGTCTGCATTCCCCAATAAAGTGTGACTTCCTCATTCTTCTATTTCCCTAGTTTCTATCATAGTGCTTATCATATATTGAGCCAAGGACTGAAGACTAAGTTACTACAGAGGACAATCTAATAACATAAATAATGTGACCCAGATACCTGGATATTTGACACAGAGAAACATTTTCTACTTCAACAGCGAGCCTTATTGGGAGTAGAGGAGGCATTAGGGTAAAAGATTGAGATAGTACATCAAAGACCTCATTCTCTACTATCGATACAGTAACATTAACTACTATGCAAATGATACAATAGATGGCAATTAACACTCAGCCCCTGTGAGGGAACTCTAGGGAGTGGTGAGGACTGCAGCAAACTAGGAGTTCATTCTCAGTCTAGAAGGGGCAACTGCAGTTCAGTTTTAGACAAGTGTTGCCTTGCAGAAATGTAGGCCCAGTCTCATCAGATCTTCCTTTTTCTTATTTGAGGTTGGGTATCCCAATGTTTATGATAAATCTCCCAATTTTAATATATTATCTAAAGTCTAAATTTCTTTGAAACATTCTGCAAGCCTAACAAAACCTGCCAGTGTATACCAGTTTTCTGCCACTGGAGTAGTCACTCATCGCTACTGACCAAATGAATGGGTAGTACTTTACAAATCAAGAGCCTAATATTATTTAGATGAGTTATTCTCAACTTCCTGTATTCTAGAATCACCTGGGACACCTCAAAAATAACTGATTTTTTAAAAAATTTCTAATATCTATGCTTCATTCCCAGAGATTCTGATTTAATTGGCCTGGGATGATTTTTTCTTAAAGTCCCCCGCCAATTCTAATGTGCAGCCAGGGTTGAGAACCACCAGATCACTTTTCTTGACAAAGCTCATGTGGTTCAGATGACTCTTATAAACACTGAAGTGATTCAGAGGTAGGTGAAATGGCCATAATAGGGCACTTATGGAGGAAGTAGATCTTGAAAGTATTCAATAAATTATTGTATATATGTTTATAGTAAATAAATATAAGCTGTATGGATGTGTAAGATGGTACAGAAGACTGAGCAAAGATAAAGAGATAGCAAACTGCATGGATGAGTTGGTTGAGGGGATGCTAAAGGGAATGGCCTGAGGAGGCAGAATGGCTGTGTTGGAACTATAAGAAGAGTGTACTTCGTGTTTCTCAAGTAGAGTAATGATAACTTCCTTTTCAGGAAGTTGAAATTGACATCCGGATTCAATATGAACTTGTAAGTCAAATGAGAGCAGATATTAAGGATTACAACTAAGATGTCTTTGCATCAAGCTAGGCATTAAATGACAAGTGGCTGTGAAAGCCGCACATGAAGACCCTGAAAGGAACTGCAGAGAAACACTGGTGATTCTCAGACAACAGATGGGGAGGAGAGAGTGGTTAAAGTTTGAGAGAGGTCAGAGTAGAAACAGGAAAAAGATAATCTGTGGCGGACTCCAGGCAGCAGAGTCCACCTGTTGTGACTGAAAGAGAAAATAAATGCACAGGAGACAGCAATCCCATGGAGAAAAGAGAGACAGCACGGCTACTCTCTAAGCCACTCTAAGAGGAGAGTGTCTATGAGTGTCTCGGCCACTCCCTCAAGAGGAGAGTGCCTCGACCCTTGCCTAGACAGGCTTTTATTGTTTTTCTTGGGTCTTACATCAGAGAAAGATTTATTATCGATTATGTAGAATATTGTTGTCTACATTTTAGGTACAATCAAGGAAATGAAAATAATGTGCAGAGGGGAATGGCAATGAGCTATTTAGCTCTGTCCTTGGGAGAATTCACACAGGCTTTGGAAATTACCTTGAAGACAGACAATACACATTTGTTGTTTTAAACCAGGGTGATGGAGTTTTAGCAAGGGCAAGCCGTAACAGTCAGTGTGCATTTTCTAGGCCTGATTCCCACGGGAAGACTCGGTTTGAAGGCCTGGCTCCTGCCCACCACTTTGCTTCTATAGGTTTTCCATACAGAGCTGAGTCACATTTGCCAGACTAAAACAAACCAGTCCCCTACAATAATCAGGATGAAATGAGTGACTTGCAAAAATGGACTGTTTTACTCTCTCTATTTATCCTATGTTCATTTAGTCAGTGATTTTTGTATGTATCAATCTTCATCAGCATTACATGCCCTCAGTCATATATTCCTAAAGAATTGGGATTGATTTTGCAACTTTTTCAGTATAAACCCTGGCAGAGGATTATGTGTAAATAGGCAATACATTTTTAAACTTTTTGTTGTGAAATTTCTAAAATTACACAATAGTAAAGAGAATATATAATGAACCCCCATGTCTCCATCGCCTGCTTCCACAATTACCAACTTTGGGCAGGACTTTTTGACAACGAGGGCATAAATAGTCAGAATTTGTATATTTATTATGTATACTATCTCTAGATGGGGGCTGGGGAGAGAGACATATACAATCCATTTTCATGAAAGGACCTTTAGAAAATATATAAAAGGATGAAAAAGATCCCATGACCCAGATAGCCACTATAAACACATTGTGTCACAATTCAATCTTAATGGAAGATTTGTCACAGAATGGAATGAGTAAGAGTGGTTGTGGTAACCAAACGGTCTAGCTGTAACTAATAGGCTGTGATAGTTTTTGGTAATAGTTTTTGGTAACAGAAAGGCTTAAGCTCTAAAGCCTATCAGATAACCCTCAGCAACTGTAAATGCTATTTGTCTTCTCTGTATCTTAATTTTTTTAATCCTCATCCAAGGGCATTTTTCATTGCTTTTAGTGAGAGAGGAAGGGAGAGGGAGAGAGAGAGAAAAACATTGATTGATTGCCTCCATAAGTGCTCCTACCAGAGACTGGGAGTAGAATCTGCAACCTAGGTTTGTGCCCTGACTGGGGATAGATCCAGCAAGCAATCTTTCAGCCTGTGGGATGATGTTCCAACCAACTGAGCCATGCAGGCCAAGTCTGTATCTCAAAGTTTTAAGTATTAATTATGTCTTCCAAAGAAAATATAAGTCTATAATCATATTTTAATTGTCTTATTTAAAGTTCAAGGACACACGATGCCTGAGATTAAAGAGGAATTTAAATAAAATTAATTACAACATTAATCCAATATTATAATTAAACAGAAATTTTTTCATAGGCTATATTTGATCCCAACTTGTAGAAGAGGATACTAGTTCATATTTTGCAAATTTTATAAATGGGCTCTCAATACATAATAATAGTGAACTTGGGCTATATATACAGAAAATTAATAATCATCTAATAGCATATTTCTTCTGCCCTGTAAATCCCAATTATATTTATATTCATTTATAACCATAGAGTTATGATTGTTTCTCTTAAGTAAATCTCATTGCACATGTGTGACAGCTAAGATTATGTGAACATATATCAAACTTTGTGGTTCCCTTCCTATAAATAATTTTCAATTGCTAACTTTGACATATGCAGGCTTTGAAATTTACTCTCGGTGAATATAATAATAATTATAATTTTCTGTGTAAGATATTTTATCTGAAAGGGGTAGCTAATGAATAGAGCCTAAGGACAGACTTTTTTAATCATAGAAAAGCCAGGAGGTATTTCTTAATTTGAACTATGTGTTTTTGTGTCTTGCTAAAAAAAAATGGATTCCCCATGGTGAGATTTGAATTGCATGAAAAATGGCTGTGTGTTTTTGTAATTGACTGTACAGTACTCATGTAAATTGTATTTTATTATAAATGCTCGTATTGAGAGATCCCAATGAAACTGCGACAGGAAGAAGTAGGTATTTCCTATGGTTGCTTTCTAGCGTGTTTACCCAAACAAAAAAGGAAACATTGAAACTTCTGTTTTAGCGTGCATTTTGTTGAAGATCATAGAACTTGATCAAGATTTGACAAAATTGATAAAATAATTGTGTTTTCATAAAGCCAGCGTTATCAAACATTTTCCTGTTCACTTGGTCAGTTCCATTCCTGGTGCACATTAGCTAATGAATGTCAGTCTGCAGATGACTGTGAGATCCGATTATCTTATTTTCATTAATGGGACCCTAGTTTAATTAAACCAGAGGATCAGGTCTGGTTATTGAAGTTGATCATTCAGCTACTAATGACAAAATGTAATGGTCCACTAGGTGCAAATCAAAACCAGTAATTTACTTAAAAATTAGGAGGCAATTCTCTTAATCACCCTTCTTTCCACAGCAGCAGTCTCATTGTATTTTTACTCCTTTTTAAATAAGAAGAGACTGGCATCCCTATCTCCTAGCACAATTGCAAATGGGTAAATTAATGCATCTAGCAAAACCATGCAGTAATCTTTTAACTGTACTTGGCATTTGTGCAATCCTTATTAAAATTTCTTCTTGGGTTCCACATTGTGAAAGCAAAATTCAAGTCATCAACAAAATCTACTGTAAAGTAGAACCTAAAAGAAAAAGGAGTAAGATTTTGACTTCAGAAAAAAACAAGACAATCTTTTAATTTCTTCTTTTCTAAGATCAGACTTTGATAAACCTTGTCTTAGGATTGTTAGTTAAAGAAATGCCACAATTTCTAGTTGCAATGTCTGATAATAATTCAGAATAAATTCAGCCAGCCATATCTTATATTTGAGATTCACATCTTTCCCTGTCTTTAGTAAAGATGAGGGATAATTGATCACATTCCTTCATTTAAAAATTTTTTAATATGAAAGAAATTTAGCCTGGGTATTGATCCAGTGTCATTATAACATAGATGTCACAATTCATTTACACAGTGAACTTTAAGTTTTCTTTGGTATTTCTGCCAAATGTTGAAAAACTCTTTGATATATAAAACATAATATTGAATAATGAAAACACATTTAATCAGTTGATAATTGTGCTAATTTTGCAGGATTGACTCATTTCAACCTTTATATTACTCCTTTAGAGGTCTGTTACAGCATCTCTTATAATAAGAAAAACCTAGAGACAAACTATTTGTGTACAATAGGGAATTGATTAAGTATTCACACAATAAGATATCACGTATGCAGGTATATAGATGACCTTATCTTCTTGTGATAGTGTGGAAAGGTCTCTAAGCCATGTCAGTCAGGAGAAAACAGAAACTGAGCCCACAGGTATTTGCTTAGGGAAACTGGTGTATGCATACATTTTTAAAGGAAATTACCTTTAGGAACAGGGACTAGTAGAGGCAAGGAAGGAAGATGAAACTTTTATTTCTTGTATCATATCTTTACTAGAGAATTTTAATTTTCTAAATATATTTACGATTTATTATGTAAACAGATGTATTATGTTACAACAATTATGAGACATTTCTAGTTTCTTCTGTATATTTTACTTTTAAAGCTCAAAGAATTGCTATACTATTAAAATATATTTCTTTATTTAATATCACTATTTGCATTTAAAACATATAATGGGCCCTGGCTGGTGTAGCTCAGTGGATTGAGTGTGGGCTGTGAACCAAAGTGTCACAGGTTCGATTCCCAGTCAGGCCACATACCTGGGTTGCAGGCCACAGCCCCCAGCAACCGCACATTGATGTTTCTCTCTCTCTCTATCCCTCCTTTCCCTCTCTAAAAATAAATAAATAAAAATCTTTAAAAAAACATATAATGGGAAGAAAAGCCAGAATTATTGGCAAAATAAAATATTTAAATATATAGTTAAATATTAAACTTATTTATGGTAATAATAGGGAATATACTATATAATAATATATACTATATCAGTATGAATTATACTGACATACATTTTCACTAATAGTGAACATGGGACTATAATCATCAATGATCTCCAGTAACTCTCAAGACACTCTGTAGTATCACTGTATTTTTATTTTCATCACATTATTTATCATTACCTGACATTTTCTTGTTTACTTGTTTGCATATTGATGTCTCCCATTCTAGAATTTACACTTAAAAACAGCAGGGTCCTATTTATTGTTGTATCCCTAGCATCTAGCTCAATGCTGTACATCTGTCAGGAGTTCAGGAAATATTTGTTGATTAAGTGATCAAATGACTGAATAAAATGCTAGACAAATAATTAAGCAACAATCTTCATCATCATAGCTAACACTTGTTGAGTTCCTACTGTGCTCCAAGCACTAAACCCTTTACATATTGTAATAGTTAAAGTTCTATATATATCATATATTTATATGAATGAGAGAGGAACAGACAGGCAGACTTATAATAGCAATTGGCTCACACAATTATGGGCACTGAGAAGTCCCAGGATCTGCAGAGACCCAGGAGAGTCAGTTGTATAGTTTCTGTCAAAGTCTAAAGGTCTGAGAACCAGGAGACGTGATGGTGAAAGGACCAGTCTGAGGACAAGAGAAGATTAATCAATGTTCCAGCTCAAGGAGTCAGGCAGAAAGATCACAGTTTCCTTTCCTCCACCTTTTAGTTCTGTCCAGGCCCTGGATGGATTGGATGGTGCCTATCCACACTGGAGAGGGCAGTCTGCTTTATTTAGTCCACTGGTTCAAATGTTAGTTTCATCCAAAAACACTCTTACAGTCACATTCATGTTTCATCTGGGTACCCTGAAGCCCAGTCAACCTGACATATAAAATTAGCCATCTCATATAGTGTACCCCATTGAATCCCCTGGTAGACCTTTTAATGTAGCAGTCATCATAATCACCATTTTGTAGATGAGGAAACTGAGGCTCACTGAGGAAGTGAGTCATAGAGCTGAGATGACCAGGCAGTCTCATTTCAAAGATGCATTCTTAATTACTGACCCCCATTATGATGCAATTCTCACTACTACTTTTCAGGGTTATCTTCTGGGGAGCCTTCTTGTGTTTTGGAAACTTAAATTTCCAAGCCTAAGTGATGCGAGTTATCTACCAAAGCCTGTATTATAACTTTTTAATAAATTAAGACTTTGTGAAAAATAGTAATATATTATACTTTATTAAATTTTTTTTACCATTTAATCCCTTGTATCTACCCCTACTCCCAGAAATTACCAATGCTTTTTATCTTGTTGACATATCTGAACTTAACACACAGGTGGTGTTCTTACATTGTCTCAGATTCTACTCAAGTTCAGAGAAGAAAGAGATGTTCTAATTTTACTTTTATTGCCTTTTAAAAATGTCTTAAACTTTTTATTAATGAAATAAGACTAAGTACTGGTTTTAATATTTGCAAAAGTTAAAATATGATTTTACTCACCCAGGGCCTTTTCTGCATTAATCGTTTACCTAAACAGTTGTCTTTTTAAAATATATTTTATTGATTATGCTACTACAGTTGTCTCATTTCCCCCCTTCACTGCTCTCCTCCCTCCACACCCCCTCCAACCCACATCCCCTCCCCCTTTAGTTTATGTCCATGGGTCATACATATAAGTTCTTTGGCTTCTCCATTGCCTCTACTGTTCTAAACCTCACCCCCCCTCCATCTATTTTCTACTTACAATTTGTGCATCTTATTCCCTGTACCTTTTCCCCCATTCTCCCCCCATCCCCCACTGCTAACCCTCCGTGTGATCTCCATTTCTGTGATTCTGTTCCTGTTCTAATTGTTTGCTTAGTTTGTTTTTGTTTTTTTTTTTTAGATTCAGTTGTTGATAGTTGTGAATTTGTTGTTATTTTACTGTTCATATTTTTACCTTCTTTTTCTTAGGTAAATCCCTTTAACATTTCATATAATAAGGGCTTGGTGATGATGAACTCCTTGAACTTGACCTTATCTGGGAAACACTTTATCTGCCCTTCCATTCTAAATGATAGCTTTACTGGATGGAGCAATCTTGGATGTAGGTTCTTGCCCTTCATGACTTGGAATACTTCTTTCCAGCCCCTTCTGCCTGCAAGGTTTCTTTTGAGAATTCAGCTGATAGTCTTATGTGAACTTCTTTGGAGATAACTCTCTCCTTTTTTCTTGCTGCTTTTTAGATTCTCTCCTTATCTTTAATCTTGGATAATGTAATTATGATATGCCTTGGTGTGTGCTTCCTTGGGTCCAACTTCTTTGGGACTCTCTGAGCTTCCTGAACTCCCTGAAAGTCTATTTCCTTTGCCAGGTCTGGGAAGTTCTCCTTCATTATTTTTTCAAATAAGTTTTCAATTTCTTGCTCTTCCTTTCCTCCTGGCACCCCTATGATTTGGATGTTGGAATGTTTAAAGATGTCCTGGAGGTTCCTAAGTCTTTCCTCATTTTTTTGAATTCTTCTTTTTTCATTCTGTTCTGGTTGAATGTTTATTTCTTCCTTCTGGTCCAAGCCATTCAAGTCCCGGTTTCCTTCCCATCACTTTTAACTCCCTGTACATTTTCCTTTATTTTACTTTCTATAGCCTTCACTTTTTCCTCCATTTTGCAACCATATTCAACCAATTCTATGAGCATCCTGATTACCAGTGTTTTGAACTGTGCATCTGATAGGTTGGCTATCTCTTCATTTCTTAGTTGTGTTTTTTCTGGAGCTTTGATCTGTTGTTTTGTTTGGGCCATTTTTTTTGTCTCAGCATGCCTGTTACCTAATAAGGGACAGAGCCTTAGGTATTCACCAGGGTGGGCAACCCACATTGCTGCCTTGTGACACTGTTTCTGGGGGAGGGGTCCAAGAGGGAACAGTGCCACTTGTTCTGCTCTCTGGCAGTGTTCAGTCACTTCCTCCACTACCCACAAGCAAATTGGGCCCTTCTGGTGCTGATTCCCAGGTGGGTCAGTTTGTGTATATTCTGGGACCCCATGGGTCTCTCCAGTGAACTCTCCTGTGAAGCTGGGAGTTTCTCCAACTGCCACCTCAACCTTCACAGTTTTTCTCAATCAGAGGACTGAGGCTTTATTTCCCTGTACTGGAACCTTGTGTTGTGTGGTTTGTCTCACTCCCCAGTTGTTCCTCCCAGTTTAAACCCCATCAGTCTTCATCATATACATTAATTATCACACTTATGAAGTTCTAATCTTAATCTATATAATCATTAATAAAGCATTTTTCAGGTAGCTAAATAAAAGTTTTTCACCAAAATGCCCAGAAAATAAATATTGGTTATAAGAAGAATCCCTTGTGTTGCCCTCCTGGGCTACCAATGGCAGCATCATGTGTAGGAAAAAGAAGACACAAAAAGGCCCTGGGACATGGGTTCTGAGCCCCTGCCCTGTGTGGACAGTATATAAACATTGTGAGTCCCAGTTTGTTCAGCTGTAGAGATGAGATAATATCCCACAAAGGGATTGGAAGTTGCACAGAGATCATGTATGCATTATCACATCTATCATCCTTTAAATCTCAAGTTGACTGTCGTCTCCCTGACCCCAAGGACAACACACCAACACTCTGTTACATATACTTAAAATGCTTTGAACTTTTCCTTCATAGTTCTTATGACAGTTGTAATTATGCAGTTATTTATGAATTGCTTGCTTTAATATCTGTCTCCCCCATGAGACTGGGAGCTCCTTGAAAAAGGTGATGTGTCCACCTTACTCCCTGTCTTACTCAGTGCCTAAGGCAGTGGCTGCTCAGGCTGGGTGCCCAGTCACTACTGAAAGAACGAATAATTATTAGTGAACTTTGCCAATTATTAAATGCTATTCAAGAAAGAAGATATGGAGGCATAGGTAGATACACTGTGCCTCCTTGCACAACCAAAACAAGTACAACAACAAATTTAAAAATAAAAAACAACCAGAACTGACAGAAAACTCAACTGTATGGAATCCCAACAACCAAGGAGTTAAAGAAGAAACATTCATCCAGACCAGTAGGAGGGGTGGAGATAGGCAGCCAGGCGGAGAGGACTTGTGGCAAGGTAATGGCTAGTGGACTCAGCGAGGCAGCAGATTGCAGACTGGGAAGTCCCACAGATAAACTGGGACAAACAACTGGAGAGTGGGATGGACTCCGCAACTCAGGGCCCCAGCACTGGGAAACAAAGCCTCGAACCACTGATTGAAAATACCTATGGGGGTTGAGGCAGCAGGAGAAACTCCCAGCCTCACTGGAGAGTTCATTGGAGAGACCCACAGGGTCCTAGAACATACACAAGCCCACCCACCTGGGAATCAGCACCAGAAAGGCCCAATTTGATTGTGGGAAGTGGAGGAAATGACTGAAATCCAGCAGAGGGCTGAGCAAGCCCCATTGTTCTCTCTCAGACCCCTTCCCCATGTACAGCATCACAACACAGTAACATGGGTTACCCCACCCGGAAGAACACCTAAGGCTCTGCCCCTCATATGTAACAGGCGTGTCAAGACAAAAAAAATTGGCCCAAACAAAACAACAAAGTTCCAGAAAAAAACACAACTAAGTGATGAAGAGATAGCCAACTCATCAAATGCATGGTTCAAAACACTGGTAATCTGGATGCTCACAGAATTGGTTGAATTTGGTCACAAATTAGATGAAAAAGTGAAGGCTACACTAAGTGAAGTAAAGGAAAATGTACAGGAAACTTATAGTAATGGGAAGGAAACTGGGACTCAAATCAAAGGTGTAGACCAGAAGGAAGAAACAAATATCCAACCAGAAAAGAATGAAGGAATAAGAATTCAGAAAAATGAAGAAAGACTTAGGAACTTCCAGGACATCTCTGAACATTCCATCATCTGAATTATAGGGGTACCAGCAGGAGAAGAGGAAGAGCAATAGGTGGAAAAGTTACTTGAACAAATAATAAAGGAGAATTTCCCCAATCCGGCAAAGGAAATAGACTTCCAGAAAGTCCAGGAAGCTCAGAGAGTCCCAAAGAAGTTGGACCCAAGGAGGAACACACCAAGGCATATCATAATTACATTACCCAAGATTAAAATGAAGGAGAGAATCCTAGAAGCAGCAAGAGAAAAGGAGACAGTTACCTACAAAGAAGTGCCCATAAGACTGTCAGCTGATTTCTCAAAAGAGACCTTGCAGGCAAGAAGGGACTGGAAAGAAGTATTCCAAGTCATGAAAGGCAAGAACCTGTATCCAAGATTGCTCTATCCAGCAAAGCTTTCATTTAGAATGGAAAGGCAGATAAAGTGCTTCCCAGATAAGGTCAAGTTCAAGGAGTTCATCATCACCAAGCCCTTATTATATGAAATGTTAAAGGGGCTTATCTAAGAAAAAGAAGACAAATATTTGATCAGTAAAATGACAGCAAACTCACAATTATTAGCAACCACACCTAAAACAAAAACAGAAGCAAACTAAGCCAACAACTACAACAGGAACAAAACCACAGAAATGGAGATCACATTGAGGGTTATCAGCAGGAGTGTGGGGGGCGGAGAGAAGGGGAAGAGGTACAGGGAATAAGTAGCATAGATGGTAGGTAGAAAATAGAAAGGGGGAGAGTAAGAATAATGTAGGAAATGTAGAAGCCAAGGAACTTATATGTATGAACCATGGACATGAACTAAAGCGGTGGGAGGGGGGTGTCAGTGGGAGGGGGTGTGCAGAGTGGAGGGGAGTGAAGGGGGGAATGGGACAACTGAAATAGCATAATCAATAAAATGTATTTTAAAAAGAAAGAAGATATTAATAACATATTTACTAAGTGTTTACTGCCTGCTAAGGATAGTTTTTAGCATATTATATGCATGTTTCATATAATCTAACAGAAACGCATGACTTTGGTACTATTATTATCCCAGTCTTATTACTGAAGAAGGTGAGGTTTAGAAAGGTTAAGTACCTTGTCTAAAACAATATTGCTCTACTAAATAAGCCTTTCATTTGTAATTTTCAGATTTTTTATAACATTGCACATATAGTAAAATAAAAATTAATCTTATTCAAAGTCTGGATTCTGGTAGAAGTTTAATTCTGATTTGATTGTTAGATAATAGATGTAAGTCTTGAGCATGACCCTGCAATGATTACAGTTGAAAATTCAGCATGTGTTTTGGTTAAGCTTTGAAAGCCCTGCAAAATGAAACGACTGTGATAATTACAACATTGTGTCTTGAGACAAAAATGAATGTTTATTTTTCTAAAAGACAATTAAAGAGTAAACCCTCAGGTTTTATAATCTATAGGCATGTACCCCTCAGTAAAAATAGTAAAATAATTAATGGTAACATCTCTGACCTACACCAAGTTCATTTTGCACAAACTCAAGAAAATGAAATGCCTAGAGCATGACTTTAATCTAATCTTGATTTTAACCTTATGTTATGCATATTGATGCCAGCTCTTAAAAGAGCTCTATTTATAATTCAAAAAGCATGTATTTCTACTTGTGTTTTATGATTTCTCTCATAAAAGCTTTGTCCCTTCTACTTTTTATTTTAGAAACCAAAGGTCTAAATTACTTTTCCTTATATCTTTCAATTAGGACCCTATCATAATAGACACACAGTATAATATATGTTTATAGAGACAATTATGACATATGATTATAAACAGAGTTATTAAAGTGAAACAGGCTTTAAGAATGTGTGTGTTAATTGTACTAAGTTTAAAAAGCTCTGTTCATTAAAGAGATACTAAATAGTGGAGTCTTGGTATACTTTGTGGGAAAAAAAGTGTACTAAAATTTGTAAAGTTAAAAAATAAATTTAAATTTAAAAACATAGTGGTATATTACTCTTTGAAGAAAATCTGTAACACAGTCTTATAAAAAATAAAGAAAGCCTACTTTTCTGTGATTAGGGGATTATATTAAATCAGGTTTTGGTATGTCTTTTATTTTCACTGGGTAACTACTGCTAAACAAGAAATTCTAAAGAATTCAAGGTACTTAGGAATTTTCATTTTTTAAATAACTATGAACTAGTCGATCTGTTTATTTTATTGGAATTATAGCTGATTGATTTTTTTTATTTGATTGGTATAATTTACATAAACATTATTATACAGGGTCCAACAGAAGTAACACCTGCTTGAGTGTGGTTGGTAGGGTAATAATATGGGTGTAATAATTTATACTTTTAATTTGAACATTTCACCTAAAATGTCATATGGTGTGCTTGAGTGTGATATTGTATGTTACAGAATTACATGCTTATGATTTTGTAATAAAATTTTTTGTAATAAAAAGGGGCACTCTTTGTGCTGGACTTGTATGTTAGTTTCAGGTTGCCACATAATGATTTAATATCTGTATATATTGTAAAATGATTACTACAGTAAGCCTTGTTAACATAGTTACAAAAAAGTTTTTTCTTGTGATGAGGACTTTTAAGATTTACTGTCTTAGCAACTTTCAAAGGTGCAGCACAGTGCAGAACGGTGCAGACTGCTACAGTCGCCACGCTGCACATTGCATCCCATGACTAACATATTCTACACCTGAGTAAAATCCTTTTGAGTAAAATGCACTTGAGTTTGTACCTTTTTCAGTAAGATTTTTTCAATACTCCCTCCTCCCCAAAATCTTCTTTTTATCTTGAATACTGTCCACAATTTGGATGAGATTTATCCTTTGTCTACCACATCCTATGCTGGGTCAGCAAGCAGGGGTATGTACAGTACCCAAAAATGGTCTCTCTACTCAAAGGAACTTAAATTAACTGGGAGAACCTGCATATAGATAAAGAAGAAGAAAAAAACATCAAGGAAATTGCCACTGTAAGATGTTCGAACAGAAAGCTATAACCATAGGCTCATGGTTCCCATCACTGGAAGAGAAAAAAAAGCTCTTTTTCTGGTACTGAAAATTCCCATCTAGGCCTAGGCCATATCCCATACAGCCCTTCACTACCTTCAGTGGCTACTTCTTTCTGGGAAATCCACATTTGAGAACAAAATCAATAGTCCAGGATTTGTTTTACTGGTCACAAAAGGTACAAATGATCAGATTCTGATAGAGTTTTCCAATTGACCTGGAATTTTTGTGCCATTTCTTCATATTATTGATCCTGAGAGACTAACAGTGTTTTGTTGACTCCAAATGGATATTTATAAATGACTGAAAAAAATTCAGATTCATACATAGCCAAGTCTATTTGTTAAACACTACAAAATTTTACCTGTAACCTGACTAGGCACCACAGCACTGCTGTTTTTGAGAGTCACACCATTCATGTAAATATCAATGTCCTGGTCATTGTTGACCCTTCTCTTTCATGCCCCACATCCTGGCAGTTTTTCAGTTCTGTTCAGTCTTCCTTCTCGATTTACACATAACACCTTCTACTGGATTTTCTTAAAATGAAATCCTAATCATAGTTAGAAATATTTAGCCATTTAATCCAACTTCTCTTCTGGTCCATTACATTTAATGATCCACTCATTTTCCTCAGCAAAGATTTATTATGTACTCTGTGTCAGGCACAGAGCTAGGTGCCACAAATTAGGGGTGACAAAACAGGCTGCTGAGTTTATATCTACTGAAGCACATGTTATCAGAGAAACGCATAAACACATATGAAAGTACAAGTCTGACAAGTTCTGTGAGGGAAAGTTTATGGAAGTACCTATACTAGGGGGAATTTACCCCCAATCAAAATGGTCCAGAAGATTGTCTAAAGAAGTGATACATGAGTTGAAACATATAGCCTAGAAGAAAAAAGAGAGTCTTCTAGCCATGAGGACCAGCATGTACAAATGCTCTGGTAGGCAAGAAGAACTAAGGAGGCCAGTCTGCTGAGAGGGCAGAAAATGAGGGGTGTAAGGTGTGAACTGAAGACGGACAGAACACACAGATTTTGGTAATTTTAAGGGCTTTTTTCTTAATCCTAAGAGTAGCAGGGAAGCCACTGAAAAGTTTTAAGTAGGGAAAGTAAATGACCCAATCAGATTTATGTTTGAATAAGACCACTCTGTCTGCATTTTGGAAAAGGCATGGGGAAAGGGAGCCAGAGCAGATACAGGTCACTTGAGAGACTTTGAAATCATTCAGGAGAGGGATGATGGTCACTTGCAATTCATTGCTGGTGGAGGAGATGGAGAGAAGCAGCCAAGGATTGGACATGAAGAGGATGGAGAGAGGTGTCAAGAATGACACCTAGATCCTGGCTTTTCTAACTGGATGTATTTTGGTGCCATTCATTAGACCAGGTTTTCAGTTTGAGGTGTCTTTGAGATATCAAAGAAGGCCTGTTCAAGACGGCCAGGGGATACAAAGAGTGGAGCTCAAAAGAGAGCACCAGGCTAGAGACAGAAAACAGGGAGTCATCTGAAATCTGAATCTGCCTTGCAATATCCAGAATAGCTTTCCACACTTCTGCTTGAACACCTTCAAAGTGACAGAAAATTCACTGCCCAAATTCTACTCATTAGTTCTGATTCTGCCATTTGGGCAAATGAAATGTCTTCTACTTAATTAGGGCTTTGGGAATTTGAAGAAAACTGGAATAGTGTACCTTCTCACCACTTAGCATCCACGCGAGATCTCTCCAGCAAAAAAAAAATCCAATCAATTCAGCAATCTAGCTCTGCCCATCTCTTAACTTCATCTATTACAAACTCAAAAACAGGTCCTAAAAACACCCATGTACTCACACATATTCCACTCAGATATAAGTATTTGGAGCTTCCTAAGTATGATATGTTCTCACAAATTTTTATGCCTTTTCTCATTCTATTGTATGGAAAAGTGGTTTTTAATACCACCACATGTAAAAGTACAGCTCTACAGCAGAGGCTAATGAGACCAGCTAGCTAACAATAAGAATGTTTTCAAAGGCATAGCTCAGACAGAAAGTGGCCAGTAGCTCTTAAATGTCCAGGACTGTGGAACAAATGTGGACTCACTCAGAGCCAACATCATAATACCCAGGTTGCTCACAGCAGGTTTTCTAGGTTGTGAGCAGTGTTTTGAGTTAAGGGACATAACCCTCATCTCCTTTATCAGAATGAGGAGGCTAACTACAGTCACAAAGAACCCCACAGTTCTGGTCTAATCAAGAGTTCCTTAGGAAGCCTTCCATAGGGAAATTCAGAGACTTGGGATCCTTTCATCTGGTGACTCCTCTGGTGCCTTAAAGCCTTTCCCCAAATCTCCTGCATCTTGTCCAGGAGTGAAGAAAGAGAGCACAGGAGATTTTGCAGGAGATTTTAGGGGCCAGGAAGTAGTTTACAGTTCTCCCATTCCATCATATGGCCCATGTAGTAACTGCAGGGAAGATGCCAAAATGTCATTCACTTCTGTTCCCAGAAGGAAAGAGCAGCAGGGTTTGGTGATCACACTTGCCTTATCCTGGAGGTGATGCCCATTTACTCTCTTTCTCTCCCAAACCTGTTGCCTAGCAAGTTAACAATAGGCTCTAAGCATTTTAATGCTCTTTGCAATGTGACCCCTAGTCGATCCTTCCAGCTAAACTGGTAATTTCATTATTCCCCAAGCATACTCAACTCTGTTGCTCTTCCATGCCTTTATTCAGGCACTTTCCCCAGCCTAGGGCACCCTGCATCTCTAATTGACTGAAATCTTACCAGTCATTCCAGGTCCACTCAAGAGGTCATTTATGCTTCATTTCCACTGATCTGCCTCATATTGTAGTCACATTTACTTGTGCTGTCACCTCCTTTAAGACTCCCTGAAGGCAAGCAATATGTCTTATCTATTTTGTGTCTCTGACAACCTCTAGGAAATGCCCAAGAGTGCTCAAGCAAATATTTGTTTAGCTGAGCTGAATAGTTTTGTTTAAATTATTTCCTTAAAGAGAAAATAAGATGTATTTTTAGTAGTTTTTCATTTTTTTTCCTTTTTTTTCTTTGATGAAAAATATTTGTGGTAGTAGCTCTCAAATGATAGTGACCTTGTTAAATAGTACTGGAACTTGTTAAAATTATAGGTTTCTGCCCAGATACCCACCCCTGCCCCACACCCAACATTCTAATCCTACAGATCTGATAGAGCTGATATTGGACCTGGGTATCTGCATTTTCATTAAGTGCTTGGGGGGAGGGATATTCAGAAACATTACAACATGATGTTACCATTACACGTACTAATGAGCCATTATTACCTTCCTTTAACAAAACAGATCAATTTATTAACAGAGGAACAGGAAGTGTGAGGAACAGTAAAATCAAGATGTTTGTCATATTGCCTTTGGATCCAAAGTTCTTGGACCACCTCCACTCTCTGGCAGGAGAAATAACATGAGGATATCCACTGAGGTAGGAAAAAGGTTTGAAGAGCTTATCTACACATGAGTGACATGGAAAGGGAAGGGTTTTTTCCAATGCGGGGTTGAGGGGTGGTAGTGAGACTACATGCCAAAAGCTGAAGGCTTGAATACATTTTGATCAGAGATTCTGGACTTTCAAAGACCTCAAAACTGTTTCCTTTTTGTCATGTCAACATAATTAACATTTTTGAGTATTCTTTTTATTAAATATGGTCACAAAACTTAAATGTATGGGAACACATTTTGTGGTCTCCTTCAAGAAGGAGTTGGATCATCACCAGACACCTTACAACGAACAGCTTCTCAAATGTTACCTGTTTATTTTTAATTTCCTCTTAATTTCTGATGTACACAGTGATTTTCAGTTCTACTAAAGATGAAGTGCAGCAAATAAGTGCATTTTGACTTACATGTCTGGGAGACTTGTCTTCTGTTCTATCTAACATTATTTTTCTCCTTCTAATTTTCCACCAACTTTTTAACCTCATTTCCTCTTTTTTCCTCACTCTTTATTTATCTAAATATTATTTCTTCTGCGTAGAGTCTACAGAAAATAAATGCAGTTCCTGTATTTTAAAACATGAAGATTAATTTCTTGCCTTTATAGACAACAAGAGCTGTTAGGTCCAAAAATAACCGACCGTGCCAAGGGTCCACAGTAGAGAAGTGTGTCTGTAGTGTGGAAATGTCACCCTTGCTGATATCTGAGTCCGAGGAGCAAGGAGATAAAGAAAATATTCGCCAAGTAAAGCAGACTGTACCTATTCATGGTAAGAATGAATCATGTGTAAAGACTGATAGCCACTGAAAACAGTGAGAAATTTCCTTGTTGAGATAAATCTGAAGTTATACTCGTGACAAGACCCTAAGTCCAAATACCGCTTAAAAGTGAAAGTATCATAGATATTGAAATATGTTTAGGATTCTTATATATTTATTATAATCTTCTGGAATCTATCATTCTATTTATTATATTATTTCAAATTCCTATAGTATCCTGTGTTTTTACTTTATGAAGACTAGTACAGAAATAATATAACATCTTTTTATCACTATATTTTGGGAACTTCATGTGCATTTTAAGATTTTTTTAGCCCTGGCTGGCATAGCTCAGTGGATTGAGTGAGGGCTGCAAACCAAAGTGTCGCAGGTTTGATTCCCAGTCAGGGTACATGCCTGGGTTGCAGGCCATGACCCCCAGCAACCGCACATTGATGTTTCTCTATCTCCCTCCCTTCCCTCTCTAAAAATAAATAAATAAAACCTTTAAAAAAAAGATTTTTTAACGTAATTTTATCTTTTAATTAATCCTTTCCATTTGTAAAATATTCTTTATCTTCTCTAATTAATACTGAAACAACACTACTGGTGAAGAAAAGACTTTGTCTAATTTTATAGATTGAGAATTCAAGGTTAACAGAGAGGTAAAGTGATTTGCAACCTGTAATTTTTGGAAAGAATTGAGATCAGAACCCACTTCCTATCAGTTTTTTCACTCTTACCAGTCTGACTTTTGTGAGAGTTGAAACAGAGGCATTTGGGTTCACTTTATTTGACTTAGAAATTAATGAGCACTATTACAAACTATATCTCCCATGGAGTATAAACCTGAGTAAGGAAATAAATAACATGGATATCCAATCCCAGCCCAACCGCTATCTGTGAGACCTTGATCAAGTTTCTTAAGCCCTGTAAGCCTGTTTCCTCATCTGTCACATAAGGCTGTACATCTATTACTGGTGCTAGTAGTAGTGATGAATAACAGCTGCTTGAAAGAGTCTTTGTGAGGTTTCAATGAGAAAAAATCAGTCAAGCATATCATATTGTGCCAAGAAATTAAGCATTCAGTAAATATTAAATGCTGTCATGAATATTATTATTATTATTGCTATTACAGAATTAAATTATACTTAAGAATTCTTTAGGTTTCCTAGTCTTCCAGTGTTCTTTTGAAAACTACCCTCTAAGTTCTTACTGCATCATACTTAACTATGCTTCCTCTTTTAAAGAAAGCAATAATTTTTCAGTATTGGCTTGTCAATTTCATTTTTTTATATTTTTAATATAGCATGTTGTATGATTAACATTAATTAAATTACTTATAGCTTTCTATAAGTTATATTTCATGTATAAAATGTATTAGTAATTTTGAAAGCCTGATAAAATCCTAACATTAGAATGGGAATAAATATCTATTTCCTGTGAAGGAATAAGTTTTTGATACAGCTTTACAAATGTCAAAATGATACATGAACATTCTCATTATAGCTATAATTATATTTACTGAGTCACTTCAAACCATATAGTACTTTCTGTTCTGGCTTTTTGTTCTTTCAACCGAAAATGTACCAGCCAATCTGCATATTATTCATCCACATCCTCCTCAAGAACCATCAGCAGATAAGAATAATAACAGGAGAAGATTAAGGTTAAAAAGCACCAGCAGAGAAAGGACAGAGACACCCAGCGGTATGGCACTAATTCAATACTATCTTATATCTGTTTATTATTCAGAGCAATGAAATATGTCTCTGCAGGTTGTAAATTTCAAAGGATTATGAACTGATTCATTTAAAATATAAATGTCTGTTCTACAGGGATTATGAAAATCAAATTTCCTGCAAAAGAGTTGCTCTAGGGTCCTAACAGAGATTTTCTGGATTAAATAGACAGTACCACAGAAATAAAGGACTTTCTACTTCTATTCTCGAAGGCTGAATAAGTTTAAATTACAGTTTTTTAAAAATAGCCCATATTTGATAAGGAAGTTTCTGCCTATAGACTTTACTAAAATTGAACTTAACCTGTAATTTTTCATGTTTCATTTATGTCTCTTCTTTTTACATTGAGCCCTTTACAGATTGTTTTTGTATTTACTGTCTCCTGTTTAAATTCCTGGCCATCCGATATATTGTAGGTTAAAACTTTGACTCTTTAAAACCATGAAAGCATTAGACAAATGTAGGTGGCTATTATAGTTGTTCCTTTAGTAATGGACTTGAGGCATGTATGTGTAGATTTGTACCACATCCATTAGTCTGTCCTCCATTAAGCCCAGAATGTATCATGTACATATCTGTTAGCATAATTTCTCAAAAATGTAGGGTTCTAAATAAATAAATAAATAAATTTTAAAAAAGAGAAAAAATAGGGTTCTCGGGTAGTTATAATTCAGCTTGCTAGATTCAATGTTATTTTTATAAAATGGTAGACAGGAAAACTAATTCTGCAGTAATGATGCAGATGTTTAGGTGATCATTCTTGCCTGTTTTCTTAAGGTGCTGAAAAAGAAAGAGCTTGCTTTAAGATTGGAATTCAGTAAGAACTGTAATTTAATAAGACCTTTTAAAAATTATATGGGTTTTAGAATTCCTTTTATTACATATTGTAAAACAAATGTTCCTATGCAGATATCCAGGAATTATATGATGAACCTCCACAAAAATACAGCTGAGTTCATCTTAAAACATCCTACCAAAAAACTCATAATCTACAGTGTCACCCTAACATGCTTTACAATAATCATTCAGAAAAGTTTACCCAATTAATACCAACCTTCAAAAATTAATTTTTGTAAACACTAAAAAAGTAACATAGTGGAAAATATTTATTCTAATAAAGGCAGCTCTTCAGGAAATAACAGGAATGAAGATAAAGCGGCAACCCTCACCACTGCATCCCAACAAAAAGCAGAGACATTGGACCTCAGCACTCCAGCACCCCAGTCTTCTCATGAAGCAGGTTTGCATCTTTATTATGCCATAATTGTCAATAATTAATAAGGTATAAATGTGTTAAATATTTCAAACCCCATTTCAAAATTTCATTTTGAAATTTTATGATGCAGTCATTTGCTAAAATCTGTCATTTTTTGTAAATCCCTTTTTAACCTCAATTTTACATCAAACTTTAGTGGATGAAAGAGTATTTTTATTTTCAAATTTTAATGCACTGGTTGTCCTGTCCAGAATGAAAGTTTCAAATTTTGAAGTTTTTCCATGATATTGTCACCCTCTCCTAAGGTTATCTATTGTTGCATTCTTCAGCCCTCTTTCTAGTGGAGATGGTTGGATTGTAGAGCATTGAGCCCATCAATGTATCTTGCCCAGCAGGTGTGTAGTACTTTTACAAAGGCAAATTGTTGTGGGTTTTTTTTTTTTTGCAAATTGTTTTTGAGCAAGGGAAAAAAGAAAATAAATTATAATTGTTTGTAGTTTGTCAGTATTATTTATGCAATGTTGAAACCTTCATTAAAATGTTAAGCGCAATTAGTGTCTCTAGCATAAATCTGACTGTGTAGAAAAACTAATTAGATGTTTAGGTGATCATTCTTGCATTTATCTTGTTTGCTGCAATATTGTGATTACACAGTAATTTACATATTTTCCTAAGAAAACACACCAAATTACTCATTACAATTGATATGGAAATATTGGAAGTAAAACTGCAAATTCCAAAAAAGTGTGTGGTAGTGAGATAATTAGAGTTTGTTTGGTGTAAAAACACTCCTTTTACTTTGACTTTTTGACAGTTAATAATATGTTTGGCAGTAGGTCATACAAGTTGTCTAATTGCATAACGAAGATTCTATTATCTTGTCCTCCACTATTTTTTACATATCTATGAACATAATGCAACACATTGGTTTTTATAATCTTTTTCAACCTTTATTAAAGCACCTACTTTGTTTACAAAGCAGCTTCTATGTGCTTAGCACCCTGCAAAGGGGTTTGCTGTCCAAAAGAGGACAGCTCAGTGCCACTATTCATTTCACCTGCTCACAGCTACTCAGGTCCCTCCAAGACCCCATATAGGTGTTCAGATGAAGTAGATTCAGCATGCCTTTGGCCATTTACCTGGACTGTGCCCCTGAATATATGCAAGCCTTATCCCTAATAGATTTTTTCTAAGAAGTGTACATTTATTGTCCTTTTTTAATAGACAAGTTCTGTTATATTGTGATACTCTTAGATTAAGAAATAGAATACAATTGTGATTAATATAATTTTATCTGTGCTATCAATGTTATTTTTACTAAAGGTCTTCTTGTTCGTTGCTTGTGTTTTGTAGTATAAGCTTTAAAGTTTCAACTCAGCAAATCTTAAATATCTCTGGGATACTTTTCTTGTGATGATAAAAATATAATAGAATTCAAGAGTCAGGGATAAAATAACCATGTCCACATTGTAGTTCTGCAGAACACAGATTCTAGTAATATTTTCACCACTGACAGAGTGCGGCAAAATTAAGTTTCAAGAAAAATAGACCAAGTTAGAAAAAATGCTCAACTCTTTTTTAGTGTCCTTCTAAAAAAAAGTAAGCATGCTTTTAATGATATTCATTATAAAGATTTTTCATTTCTAGTTTGCCTGGATTGTAGTTATAAAGTTTATCTCAATGTTGAGTACAAGACTATAGTTTTTCAGTTCTGATAAAATGTAACTCAGTGGTAATACATAGTATTTTTAAAGAAAACAAACAATGCTGTGCAAAACAAAATTCATATCAAAACATTCTCTCCTAAAATTAAACAGAAAGGTCTTTTCACCCACAGAATTCACCAGTCACATTAACAAATATTTCTATACATTTGCTATTACTTGAAAAGTCTACTCAGCTTAGTCTGTGAATTTTCCTGTTTCAATCAGCAGAATGGAGAGAAAAAGCTGTCAACCTTGTCATGGTTTCCTCCCCTCCATGATGTATAATCTAGACAATGCCCAGATACTTTGTTTAAAGAAACTTGTTAAGTATTCTGTCCTCCTTCAGTTAAAAAAGATATTAGTAAGTCAGCCCTTTTTAAGTTGGAAGATTTTCCCCTCTGGAATGTCAAGTTAATGAAGCTGTGCTATAAAGAACTTGCTGCAAGATGGGTGATAATTATTTCAGACATAAATCGCTTGGCCAGTGTTTCAACTCAGATGGTGAGGAAGTGCACGTGAGTTGCCCATCGCCATAGGCACTGATCTGTGGGTTAAATGTTGGTAGATTGCAACATGGTGAATAAATTGCCATCTTGACTTTTACATTATTTAATAAATCTGTTTCAACAACAAGAAATTTTAACCTGACTACCTGCCTAAAATAACACTTATGAAACGCTACTAATTTTTGTCATCTTTTTCAAGTGTCAGATGAATGGATATTTCCCGAAAACGATGATCACATTTCCCATTTGGCACCCAGCAGACAGTCTCTACTTCTGGATGACGACTCCTGCCACACTTCACAGCTGTGGCTGGAAGCCAGCACGGAAAGTAAACATGACCAACAGGCAGAGGAACCCCCGATTGTTCCAAAGGACATTTTCACTTTTTCATCAAGACCACGATCAGCGCCTCGTGGAAAGACTCAGAATATGTCCCCAGAGGGGTGCCCATTTATTTTGGATCTAAAAGAGGACACCAGTGTGACCCAATTGGAGGATGACTTTTATGGCAGTGACAGCAGCGAAGAGGTACACTGTTTGCTGAGTGAAATAGTTTTAAAGCACAGTGGTTCCATTACCTCCAAGAAACAGTAAAACTAGTTGAAATAAAAGAGGGGAAATCAACTGCTATTTATAAAAATGCAACAGATTGCAATGTCACTCAACAGTTGCCTCAGGTTGTTATGGTAACTCTAAATTGCTGCCTTTTTTTATTAACAGTCAGCCAATTTCATTTTTAATTATAGAAACCAGTTTTGCTTTGCTTTCTGTCTTTTCATTTTAATCGTTGTCTCACAGAATGAGAAATAATATTCGGTTTAGTTTTATGATAGCGAAACCAGTAAAACATTGAGAACACATTGTTCTTGATCTCTGGGGAAATGGTGTTGCAGTTGCTAAGCATTCTGAGTTGATGGTTTCCTGGCTTCCTTATTCCCTGACATCTTTTCACCTTAGACCTAATAGGACTCATTATTTTCCATATGGTCCCAGAATTTCAAGAGTTGTGCCAATTAAAGTTTAGATAATGAATCATGAATTACTTCTGGGACTTGCCTCTTGTAGGAGGTTTTTTGTTTGCAATTATTTAGAATACAAATATATCTTATAAATTAGTAAATGTATAAAAAGTTTGTTTAAAAAAACTTATTAAAAACAAACTGAATATAGGTCTTAACATTTATTTAATAAATAAACATGATGATACACCTTTCTTCCTCATATGAAATGAATTTATCTGTGGATTTTTTAGCTTTATTCTTAAATGTTAGACATGAATATTTTCTTGGAAACTGTATTTTAAAAGCAAATTACAGTCAAGTTATGGTTTAGTAGAATTATACAAATCCTTTCTATGCAAAAATTATAGAAATAATTAGAAAAACTCGTGTATGCTTACAAAACTTTGTTTTAAAAATTACAACTGATCAAGAATCCCCCTTTGGACAGTGGGATGTAGATGAAATCCATAGCTCCAGTTGAGAATATAGTGAGATTGTTCAGGCAGTAATTATGGTTTTTTGCAACTTTTAATGAGTTTCTGTAGCAAAGTGCATGGGGAGATCCTTTTTTTAATAATACCCTTGTTTCTGCATGTGATGAAAGTATTAGTTATACCAAACATGAACCTACTACAAAATCCTTTATGCATAAAACAGTACATTTGATAACAGCATTTTAAATGTTGCTATGGACATCTCTGTTCCTTTCACTCTGAATAACCTTAGGCTATAAAACTGTAAAATGGACATTTGTCTTCAACATCTAGTATTGTCCCCACTCCAGCAGTCAGTTCTTCTGCAGTATTAATTGGCTAATGTGATAAATTAATGTGTGCCATTTCATTAGTGGGTTACATCCATTGTCTTGTGCACAGCACCATCTGTCTTTCCTAACCCAAAAGAATCACTGTGATGGTAGGAGTTTCATGGCAGGTGGGAAACAGTAGTTCTCTAGAAAACTTTGAGGGACGTGTTATGAGGAAACTGCCCTTTAAATAACACCATGGGAGGCTAAGCATTGAGAAGAAGCAATAGAGCTGCACAGGAAAATGAGGAATATTAGTTCTGAATATTTAAATTTATTATTACTTCTGTGACTTTCTTTTGCTACTAGCTACTCTACTTCTGGCATCCTTCAATGCTTATTATGCACACTTGTACTTATTACCAACTACATTAAATTGAAAACAAACTGATCGTGCATTACCGAAGCTCTAACTGGCATAGCTACTTAATCACACCTGTGCCATGACCATCAGAATGACCAGCAGTGTGTGGCTGGAGTCTGTAATGGGACCATCTCATTGCTAACACCTGCCCTGGCAGCCAGAGAGAGAGAGAGACAGAAGCCTTGCCATACTCTACAAGTTTTGGGGTTTGCTGTTAGAGGTGATAACAAGACAAAAACTAAAAGACAAAAATATGACCAACAAAAATGCCAGGCTATATTTAAAGAAGTTCTAGAATTTGTAATGATCTCTTCTTTATCAGATTGTTTTGTTTGGAGTTTTGTTTTGTTGGCAAATTCTTTTCCTGTAAGATTACTTCTCTCATTTATTAATTTTAAAAGTCAATGGGAAATTGAGTTACAAATTTAAAATATTTTATATATAGTCTTTGGGCAAAAATCAGTTTTATTGATTTAGGCAACCTTACTACTACTTGCATTATTTTAGAATGTTGTAACCTTACAGTAACAAAATTATACTTAAAAAAAACAAATGTTATAAATAATAATGGATGAATGAGTAATAATTACATGACTTGTTATGCTTGAAGTTTATAATTTGTAGTTAAAACACTTAATTTGTTGTAGGACCATTGAGTATTTTTTAAGGGAAGTTAGATGTATTCAGTAGCATATAAATTAGGCAAATTAAATTGTGTTATTATGATAGAGTAAAAGCACATTTGATAGTAAAGGCTAATTAACATAAGCTTAAAGTGATACATTGTCTTTGTGATTTAAGTTGCTAAAATAATTCACATCTCAGATCCTCATTAATGTGAGAGCCTCAAAAGTATAAAATTTTTTGTATTCATTCTCATCTTAGTCTCTACTATACTATACATTTTATTCCTTAGGCAGTCATATATATTAATATTACTGATAATTAATTTTGAAGTTGTATATCGTATTTGAAAAGCAAAGTATGGAAATGTATTTTGTGAACAGCTATAAAACCAAGACTACCGTGGAAGATGAATTATCTTAGGACAGCTGTTAAACCAGAGTGTCATTCACACTGTTACAACATCTGAAAGAGAAAAAGCATGTTACTATCACTGTCTCTGCACCTTGTGCCATTATTCTCAGTGTGGCTTCTAAATACATACATCTGCTTTGCAGCTTGAAATAGTTAGCTTTGTATTAATATTTTATTACTCCCCTAATTTAATTTCTTATGTAGAAATACTGTCACTTTCCCCCAAAACTCTGTCTGTGTATCACTAAAGCAGATATTTTCAAGGACAGGTAATTTGTCTTGTATAACAGTCCAAATTGGAACATTTGAGCCAAAAATTACCCATATTTGGACATTAAATTTGTGTGCTGACTATGTATAGCATTCAGATTAGCTAGGAAGCTTTCAGATCTTCTCTCCATCTGACTTTTTGGAAGCCTAAAGGACAAAATTACAAATAGATTAAAAGCACCATTTTAGTCCTTCATCTCAGCATTACTGGTATTGTTGCTTTCAAGGTATTTTTTTTAGCATGCAGCAGTTAAGCTATTTCATTTTATTTTTTCCCTGATAGCATATATTTCTGGGTTATACTCTAAACCATTCACCCCTACACACTTAACTGACAGTTTTGAATTACTTTCTCACACACAGCTACATGCACAGTAGAAGGGATATCTGGTCCACATGAAGCTGCTTATATTTCTGTGTAGCCTTTAAAAACTTTTAAATGTCAATTTATGTGTTTGAAAAAATATAGAAGGACTCTATTTTTAATATATTGCCTAACATTTTTGTTCCTGTGTATTATGAATTACAACATAATATACTACCTAAACCTACCAGCCAAATGTAGTATCCTGTGTGAGTAATTCTTTTGGGCCATTCATATCCACATGTCTTCACTGTTATCCTTCGAAGCTTGGTTCTTTGAAAAAGTCTCAAGCCCCTTGGCTGTGACTTGGCTTCTCATTGTTGTACGCAGATAAAGGTTATAAAACTCTTGTCTGCCAAGAATAGCATTCTACAGCTTCCGCCAAAAGATAAACATCTTGCCCTAACCAGTGTGGCTCAGCTGGTTGGCCATTGTCCCACAGAGGGAAAGGTAGCTGGTTCACTTTCCAGTCAGGGCACATGCCTGGCTGCAGGTTCAGTCCCTGGTTGGAGCGTGTAGCAGAACCAACCAATCGATGCTTCTGTCTCCATCCATGTTTCTCTCCATTTCTTCCACCCTCCCCCCACTCTAAAAATAAATAAATCTTTAAAATAAAGGTAAGTTAAACCTTTAAACAATAATAATAAAAAATACACCTTACAGATAAATATGTGGTATGGATAGTTTTCACAAGAAATCTTTAAAGTGTTATTAGTTAAAAGAGCATGAAATCTAACTTAGATAAAAATATGTTTTTGTACTGAATAATCAAAGAAGTATCATCATCTTTCTCAAATATTCACATGATGATGTTTGCCAATCACATACAATCCCTGTAATTTCTCTGATGATTTTTGTATGAAGCCATCACTGGCTACAGGTTAAAGATGTTCACGAGAATAATTCACCCAGCCTCTTTTAATATCAAGCATGCTGTAGGTTAGTTACTTGTTAGAAAGCCACATCTTCCTTTCATTTTATTTGTTTATAAACAAGTAAAATGCATTACAAGACACTACTATCCAGAGAAAACTGTATTACTTTTATAGTTTCCTATAAAAATCAAGAGGTTAAAATAGATATACTTCTTGGGGATGATTTTTAGTAAGGACATTTAAGATATACTTGAATGGTCAATCTTGCTATCATTAAAGAAATGATTTTTTCATTCTGTTATGACTAATATCTTTAGCTATATTTATGCAAGTAACTGTGCTCTTTGGTTGTCATTAGAAATATGCACCTCTATCATCTCTATTGTCTGCTAGCCTGACTAAAAGGTGCTGTCGGTTCACACATTTAGTTGTGGAAACATTGGACAAAAGAAAAAACCCCTGCTGACTCATTCTAAATTACAAAGCCAATACTGCCATGAAAGTGTATTTGGAATATTACAGATGTGTTCTGTTACAGAACTTTTAAGAATATTATGTAAGACATTATTCACAGTGGACTGAATTAAAACATCAATTGAAATATAAATAAATATAATCATCCACTTTTACAAAGGCTGAAACAGGGTTCTATCCTGACTCACTCAACATTAAAGTTGTGATACAAAAAGCCGAGATCCCATCTGCTCCAAGTAGATGGCCCTCAAGAGTCATTAAAATTATCTTTTAAAATTGAAGCTCAGCAAGAGCAATCCATTTTGTGTATCCACAACTTGTCCAAATGCCCATCTGCATGTCCTTATAAGAAACGTAGTTCAACAGAGGAAGTGCTGGCTCCTTGGGGAAATCATTCTCATCCTCAGCGTACATATGCTGTGCTACAGTTAATCAGGCAAACTCTATTGATGTTCCTGGCACTGAGGCGTGATTGAATATTTAACAAACAAATGCTTATGATCCCAGAAGACAAACAATTCAAGAGATTTGGGATTTTTTAAAAAATAGATTAAGTTAAATCAAAATCTTTTTGTGTTTGTTCTTCTGAAAAACAGATGAACAGATGATTGGGGTGTGAAAATGGCTTGACAATTTCTTTACTATTCTGACAAATTATACGCAATTGCTGTACAGGTTTTCAGTAGCTAAATCATAAACCAAAGGGGAAAAAGTGGTTGTTTTTCAATCAGATCATAGTAAACTAACTTCTTATGCATATAACAAATGTATGTTATACAGAGAACATTAATCTACAAAACATATTGAGCCCAAATGTGTTACATATGTGAGATCGATAAACATCACCTATACCTATACCATCTATTTTACTAAGGCAAAACCATTACTAAATAAAAGGAATAGGGTTGAGCCAGTGCACCACTCCCAGAAAACACTACACTATTTTTTATTCTCCATTTATTTCCTCTCTAAAGGAGAGGCTGACCCAAGTTAAATCAAGATATTAGTCTCATATGTCATCTTGCCTTTCTCATTTATCCTAATTCTCCTGTCAGAATCTGGGATAAACCTATTTAGTGGTTCCGGGGCAGCCAAAGTAAGCTAGCCTTTTGTACCCTGTCCACATTCTCCAGTTATTTGACTTTTCCATTTAAAATAGTATGGAAGCATATTATTGCAGAAATACAATACAACCAAGATAATGCTCATCAGGGAACACAGCTAAACCTGTCAATTTCCTGATCCATCTCCACTTCTTGGTCCATCACAATAGGAAATGTGTGAAATGAACGTCCATATACATACTCATGAGTATCTCTGTGTATATAATCACTGCTCATGCCAAGCAAAAAGAAAGATTTTTTATCTGAGTAAACTACTTGAAGGAAGAAAAAACTTGACTCTGACCCACCACAGGTAGAAAAAATAGACTGCCTAAAGTGTCTTTTTAATGATATAACAGACATTTGGTTTTCCATGCATTCCTCAAAATTCTCATAATAGTACACCTGAGACTTTTAAAATTACAGTTACTACCTTCCACCTTATGAAATTGTTACCTCTGTAGGTCTCTCTCTCTCTGCTGTTAGATTCTATTTCTCTTGAGGGCAATGTTCCTATTCTTCTAACTGTGTATCTTATGTAGTGCTTAGAACACCCCTTAAACGTAGCAGGAGTTTAATAAAGATTTTCTGAATTAATGTTTATTGCAAAAGCTCTTAATTTCTGCCTTTGTCATATATAATATGGAATCCCCAATTCTTACAGAGATTTGGGCCCAAAGAGTCATAATTATACCTTTTTCACTCATCCACCTATTTTTAGGTCCAATATGTTTTAAACCCACAGTGTATGTCTTTATTATGAAAATATGATAGAAATGAATATGTTGGGAGGCTTTTGGTCACAGAAATCCCTCTGACAATTGTGTATAACAATTATAGGAAATTAAACTTAAATTTTTTTTAAAGTTTGGAGAAGACAGAACACTGTCTAGTAGCCAGACTAAATTTAAAACCAAATCTGAGTTCCACCCATACTTTCTCAGAACTAAGACTTGGAAGATACTGATATTCTCCATTTACCTTCTCCAAATAAGACTAAACTTGTATTTTTTTATCTTTATGAAACAAAAATTGCAAGATTCACTCCTCAATTCTCTGGTAATTTGGGGCAATAGGCATTGTTTAGGTTCCTGGCAGTCTCCCATTTTTGCATGAAGGCAGCATTCTTCATCCATATGAATTCCCTCAGAGTTGACAGAATGGTGGTGAAGGACAGCTCACCAGTAAGTGACAGCAGACAGGGCTGTCCAGTGCCTGCAGTACTGTTGGAAGTGCAAAAATATTCTTGCCCTTCTTATGTGGATTGACACCCACTCACCATCTTCTCTTTGCTTTATGTGGGACTCTGGAAAATTAGTTCATCTATCATTTATAAAGAAATATATGTATCAGAAGATAAAGCCAGCATAGACAAAGAAAATGTAGGCCCAGAATGAGTACCAAGAAGACATTTTCATAAGATATCCTTGAACACTCTGCAGTTTTCATTCTTTACTACACATAGGCAAGCTGTTTCCTAGGAGAGGTTCTAAGACCTCAGTGGACCTTTCTTGAGAGCCCTGTTGTCTGCTAAATCCCACCTGCTTCCAGCAGGAAGGGAAGATTATAACTCGACAGGATTAGGGACCTCAGACTCCACGTGAGAGCTTCCCAGAGTCACAAAATACAACATATTGTACCTCCTACAGAATTCTCGAGTCAGCCAGCCTCCCCATCATCACCATCACTGCCTCAACACAGCCACCTCTGTGTTTCCAGTTATTACAGTTCGATTGTCTCCTAATTGACTTCTCTTTCTACAATCTCCATAAAACTCACTAGACATCCCACAAACAATATTCACACACACTCATCCCCCATGCCTTCTATTTTGTGCCATTGTGGCTTCCCTCTGCCTCATATCACCCTATGGCTCCTTGCTGCCTTCAAAAAGAAGTCCTTGGATGGCCAGGTTTAAATTTCTGGCCTACCATTATATTCTCAGCATCTGTGGTGCCTGGAACAATGCTTGGCCATATCTTGGCTATTGTAAATAATGCTGCAGTGAACATATAGTTGCATGTGTCTTTTTAATGTAGTGTTGGGGTTTATTCAAATAAATACCTAGAGGTGGAATTCCTGGGTCCTTCTTTGTATCTTGTTATAGCCTTTGTTTTAAAGTATAATTGTCTGATACAAGTATTGCTACCCCAGCTACTTTTCCCTGTTTCCACTTTCATGAAATATCTTTTTCTATCCCTTTACTTCCAGTCTGTATGTATCTTTTGATCTGAAGTGAGTTTCTTATAGGCAACTACTCTGTGTCTTTTGATTAAAGCATTTAATCCATTTATGTTTAAGGTAGTAATTGTTGATAGACATGTAGTTATTGACATTCTTTTCATATGGGCTTTTTTTTCTTCTTCTTAAAGAAGACCCTCTGACATTTCATGTAATACTGGTTTGGTGGTAATAAACTCCTTTAGCTTTTTATTGTCTGGGAACTCACATTTTTTAGTATCGAATAAAATAAATGTATAAATTTGATTTACTCATAGAATATATAAACTTATTAAGAACTGTACTCAGTAACTTACCACACATTTTGTCTCAAAATTATTTCCACTTTGTTCCCCTTTGTAGGGTAACCACAGCATCCAGAGTTCTCCTGATACAACAACTAGTCCTTCAGGGCTAACTCAGTTAACATTAGAGACCGTTCTGGGGAAGGCTGCAAGGTGGACAAGTAAAGAATATCTGAAAAGTGCCTACACAGAAGCAGGAGAGTCAGCAAGCCAGAATTCCTTGGTGAAGCAGATAGATATAAACAACTTGCAAACAAGTTTGGTGCCTAGAGCATGGCTTTCTCCCCCTGGAAGAAGGAGTGAACCCTCTCAGAAAACTCCAGATCCCATTATCAAAACAAAGGACCCACCGGCCCATCAGGTGCCAACTTCAGTAAACAAAAGCCCCCTAAAGGAAGTCTCAGAGAAGTTGAGACCCATTCCTGAAGTATCAGTAAGTGATTTTACTCTGGTTTGCCTGTGCAGACAGTACATCCTGCTGTGCTCTGTTCAGTTCCACTCTGCACACATTTTCAGCAGTATCTATTTTTCATCATTTGGGTGATCAGTAATGTATTTTCTTTTCTATTCAGATGTGTTTTAGCTCAGTAACAGCAGCTGTTAAAAGAATATTGCACATCCCAATGATAATAGAATGCCTCATGTTTTTAATGAGAAAGATAATTATCATAATAGTTATTTTTTATTTCCCAGTTACTTCTCATTATTTTAGTTATCACTGTTTGCAAATTATAAATGAAGATCTTATTCCTGAGCCAAAGACTTGCCAGTAAAATTGACAGATTTTCAATAACAATCTACATTAAGAGCCATAAAAACATCATTATTCTATTCACTTGTGGTCTCTTTGCAGCAGTTCCCAAGTAATAAATGATATGAGTGAGGGTTAACAGTAAAGCAGAGTCATTGAATAAATCCCTAGGCTAGTTTGGTGGCTGCATTCACGTCCATCAGATTGATTTTTTCTTCCTGTGTTAGTACTTTTCTTCCTTCAGTTCCCCCACAGCTGCACTTAGAAGCCAGAGGCTATGCAGGACAAATAATACTTATATTCCATTTTTAAATATTAAAGATTGTCTTTATTTGTCATGTCCTAAGTATTCTGTATGTGTTACAAAGTAAGGCTTTGATTCAATTATGTTCTAAGCAATTTAGAGTAGATTAATTGTTACCTAGCACAGGTGATAAATATCTACATCATCAGCAACAAAATAGAAATAGCTAATATTTATTAAACATTTACCACGTGTAAGTCCTTGTGCCAAGCCTCCTTCCATGAAGTATTTCACTTAATCCTCACAATGACTCTGAGAGGCAGAGACTGTCAGCATCCCCATCATCGTTCAGAGGAGGAAACTGCAGTTCTGAACAGTTGTGCAGTTTGTTCAAGGACCACAGTTCGTTTGGGAGTCAAAACTTGAACCTAGATTTTCTGCATCTAGAACTACTGCTGTGTCCACCACACCTTTCTGCACAAGCATGTGCTGAGTCATAAAAGCAATGGTCTCTCTTTAAGAGACATCCAGAGATAAAACAAATGTGTTTTCCTCTTTTGGTTTCTCATGCTTGTGCGCATGTGTGTGCATGTAAGAAAATAGTAGATCACTTCACCTGATGAAAATGGATTTGTCTTAGGGAGACTGAAGATAAAAGTGGTCAATAATATTTTTTAAATATTTTATTTTAAATATTATTTTTGAAAATATTTCTAAAACAAATGTTCTTGTTCTACCTGTCATTTTTTAATAATAATTGCAATACAACTAATAAACTAATCTTATGGATGTATAGATTCAGTCTGCAATGCCAAGCTGCCAAAAACAGAACAAAAGCCAGTCAGGGAGAAGCATTCCACTCCATTTTCTCCCTAATTTCTTTGCCACCACCTTCCATTGGGTAGAATCTGTCATCCTCTATATCCAAAGATTGTTTATTTTCTTTTTTTTTATCTCCTTGTAGAAATAAAACCAGAACATCAAAATCAGCTTATGAGCTTCAGGCACAAATGGTCTTAAAATACCTGGCCACTCAGCTAAGTCCACTTCCTGAAAGAATAGTGCTGTCTGCGATACCTGGAAATAGTGAAAGGAGCAGAGGAGAGAGAGCAGGGGACTTTTCCCTCACCCATTCTCTTCACTTAAGAAGCTTTTAGGATAAGACAGTTTCCAGGAAACGTTTCCATTATCTCAGGAGACACTTCTTACAGCTGCACACTTCAGACTTCACAGCACAAGCCTGATGCGGGCCTGTTCTGCACAGCAGCCCTCTGCCTTTGACCTACTGCTAGTCCATTTTACAGCTGAAGAGACTGACAGAGCGATGACTGCAGAAAGACGAAAGGGAGAGGCGCTTTGTCTTTGATGGGGGGTAGAGGCACAAAAGCTGTGCTTCACATTCATGCAGAGACATTCGACATCAGTGTCAAAACTCAGACTAATAAAATTTGACTGTAACAATCCACATGATTGCTACAATTTATGAATGTGATCATCTCAGTTTAACAGGATATAAAATTATTGAAGGCATAGACAGCCTACCCCATCTCAAGGTAAATTTACAATGAAAATGGAGAGTTCTTCCAGAGACACAGTTTAAACAGGAAATTCACGGTCATAGTGAGAACAGTTCTAATAATCGACATTCTCCCCACAAGATGTTTGCAGGTACGAATCTGTGGAAACAAGTTTACTCCAAAGAGTGTTGTGTTCATACTAACTCCACAAAGGGATTTTTCCCCAGATCCCAGAAACCTACAGGGGTGACTCTTTAATGACTACTAAGATTTAATTCACACAATATAGAATTGAGCCTTTTTTATTATATTCACAAGTTGCACAACCATCACCACTTTCTAATTTTAAATCATTTTCATCACCCTGAAAGAAACTTCATACCCATTAACAGTCACTCCCCATTCCTCCTCTCCCCCTAAACTCCTGGAAAACACCAGTCTATTTTTTGTGTCTACAAATTGGCCTATTTTCAACATTTCATATAAATGTAATCATACAATATGTGACCTTTGTGTCTGACTTTTTCACTTAGCCTAGTGTTTTCATGGTTTATCCATGTTATAGCAGCTTATTCCTTTTTATGCCTGAATAGTAATTTATTATATGGAGATGCCATATTTGCTTATTCATTTATCAATTGATAGACACTGGTTGTTTCCACTTTAGAGCCATTATGAACAAGGCTTCCATGGACATTCATGTGCAAGTTTTTGTGTGGACATATGTTTTAGTACTCTTAGTGTATACCTAGGAAGAGAATTGCTGGTTCACATGGAATTTTACACTTAACTTTTGAGAAACTGCCAAACTGTTTTTCAGTATGACTGTGCCATTTTATATTCCCACCAGCAGTGGGGCTGGGGTTCCAGTTTCTCCATATCCTAGGCAATACCTATTGTCTCTTTTTCATTTAAGCTATCCTAAGGTATGGTATCTCATTGTGGTTGTGGTTTGCATTTCCCTGGTGCTAAAGATGTTGAGCATCTTTTCATGTGCCTATTAGCCATTCATATATATATATATAGAGATAGATAGATAGATAGATAGATAGATATCTATAGATAGATAGCTCCTTTAGAGAAATGCTTATTCAAATCCTTTGCCTATTTTTAAATTGGATTATTTGTCTTTTTATTGTTTAGTTATAAAAGTTTGGATACATGATTCTTGTCAGTTATGTGACATATGAATGTTTTCTTTCATTCTGTAAGCTGTCTTTTCATTTCTTTTTTTTTGCAATTGTTTTTTTTATTTAAATTGTTGTTGCAGTACAATTTTCTATCTTTTACTCCCATCCCAACTCACCCACCCAAACTTCCCCTCCTCCCTCCCATTTCCACTCGCCCCTAGTTTTTATCCATGTGTCCTTATACTCGTTCCTGTAAATCCTTCCTCTTTTCCCCTGAAATTCTCTCTCCTCTCCCCTCTGAACTCTGTCAGTCTGTTCTTTATTTCAGTGTCTTTGGTTATATTTTGCTTGTTTCTTTGTTTTGTTGTTTAGGTTCCTGTTAAAGGTGAGATCATATGGTATTTGTCTTTTACTGCCTGGCTTATTTCGCTTAGCATAATACTTTCCAGTTGCATCCATGCTATTGCAAAGGGTAGGAGCTCCTTCTTTCTTTCTGCTGCATAGAATTCCATTGTGTAAATGTACCATAGTTTTTTGATCCATTCATTTACTGATGGGCATCTAGGTTGCTTCCAACACTTAGCTATTGTAAATTGTGCTGCTATGAACATTGGGGTGCATAGGTTCTTTTGGATTGGTGTTTTAGGGTTCTTATGATATAATCCTACCAGTAGAATTGCTGGGTCAAGAGGCAGATCCATTTTTAGTTTTCTGAGGATGTTCCATACTGTTTTCCATAGTGGTTTGTACCAGTCTGCAATCCCACCAAGAGTGCACTAGGGTCCCCTTTTCTCCACAACCTCTCCAACACTTGTTGTTTGTTGCTTTGTTTATGATGGCCATTCTGACTGGTGTGAAGTGGTATCTCATTGTGGTTTTAATCTGCATCTCTCTGATAGCTAGTGATATTGAGCATCTTTTCATGTGTTTCTGGATCCTCTGTATGTCCTTTTTGGAGAAGTGTCTGTTCAAGTCCTTTGCTCATTTTTTAATTGGGTTGCTTGTCTTCTTAGAGTGGAGTCATGTAAGTTCTTTATATATTTTGGAGATTAAACCTTTGTCTGAGATATCATTGGCAAATATGTTTTCCCATACAGTTGGTTCTCTTTTTATTTTAATACTGTTTTCTTTAGCTGTGCAGAAGCTTTTTATCTTGATGAAATCCCATTTGTTTATTCTTTCCTTATGTCCCTTGCTCTGGGGGATGTATCACTAAAATGTTGCCGCATGAAATATCTGAGATTTTCCTGCCTATGTTTTCCTCTAGGACTTTAATGGTGACATGGCTTATATTTAAGTCTTTTATCCACCTTGAATTTATTTTTGTGTATGGTGTAAGTTGGTGCTCGAGTTTCATTTTTTTGCATGTAGCTGTCCAGTTTTCCCAACACCATTTGTTGAAGAGACTGTTTTTACTCCATTTTATGTTGCTGCCCCCTTTGTCAAATATTAATTGACTGTAGAGACTTGGGCTTATTTCTGGGCTCTCTGTTATGTTCCATTGGTCCATGTGCCTGTTTTTATGCTAGTACCAGGCTGTTTTGATTACAGTGGCCTTGTAATACAGTTTGGTATCAGGTATTGTGATCCCTCCTACTTTGCTTTTCTTTCTCAAAATTTCAGCAGCTATTCAGGGTCATTTATGGTTCCATATAAATTGTTGAAGTGTTTGTTCTATGTCTGTGAAATATGCCATTGGTACTTTAATAGGTATTGTATTGAATCTGTAAATTGCTTTGGGTAGTATGGACATTTTGATGATGTTAATTCTTCCAATCCATGAACATGGTATATGTTTCCATTTGTTTGTGTCTTCCTTAATTTCTTTCTTCAGTGTTGTGTAGTTTCCTTTATACACATCTTTTACTTACTTGGTTAGATTTATTCCTAGGTATTTTATTTTTCTTTTTGCTATGTTAAATGGGATTTTTTCCTGATTTCTGTTTCTGCTGTTTCATTGTTGGTATACAAAAATGCCTTTGATTTCTGGATATTGACTTTGTATCCCGCTGTTTTGCCAAATTCTTTTATTAGGTCAAGCAGTTTTTTAGCAGAGTCTATAGGATTTTCTAGGTACACTATCATGTCATCTGCAAACAGTGACAGTTTTGTTTCCTCCTTTCCAATTTGGATGCCTTTTATTTCCTTTTCTTGTCTGATTGCTGTGGCTAAAACTTCCTCATTTCTTTTTTTAAATATGTTTTATTGATTATGCTATTACAGTTGTCATCCCATTTTCCCCCTTGATTCCCCTTTGCCCTGCACACACCCTCCCACCCACATTCCAACCTTAGTTCATGTCCATGAGTCCTACATATAAGTTCTTTGGCTTCTACATTTCCTATACTATTCTTAACCTCTCCCTGTCTGTTTTCTACCTACCATTTATGCGACTTGGTCCCTGTACCTTTTCCCCCATTCCCTACCTTCCCTTCTTCGCTGATAACCCTCCATGTGATCTCTATTTCTGTTATTCTGTTCCTGTTCTAGTTGTTTGCTTAGTTTGTTTCTGTTTTTGTTTTTCTAGTTCAGTTGTTGATAGTTGTGAGTTTGTTGTCATTTTACTGTTCATATTTTTGATCATCTTTTTCTTAGATAAGTTCCTTTAACATTTCATATAATAAGGTCTTAGTGATGATGAACTCCTTGAACTTGACCTTATCTGGGAAGCATTTTATCTGCCCTTCCATTCCAACTGATAGCTTTGCTGGATAAAGTAATCTTAGATGTAGGTTCTTACTTTTCATTACTTGGAATACTTCTTTCCAGCCCCTTTTTGTCTGCAAGGTTTCTTTTGAGAAATCAGCTGATAGTCTTATGGGAATTCCTTTGTAGATAACTCTCTCCTTTTCTCTTGATGCTCTTTAGATTCTCTCCTTCTCTTTCATCTTGAGTAATATAATTATGATGTGCCTTGGTGTGTGCTTCCTTGGATCCAACTTCTTTGGGACTCTCTGAGCTTCCTGGACTTCTTGAAGTCTACTTCCTTTGCCAGATTATGGAAGTTCTCCTTCATTATTTTTTCAAATAAGTTTTTAATATTTTTCTCTTCCTTTTCTCCTTCTGACACCCCTATGATTCAAATGTTGGAACGTTAAAGTTGTCCTGAAGATTCCTAAGCTTCTCATTTTTTTGAATTCTTGTTTCTTCATTCTGTTCTGGTTGAATGTTTATTTCTTCCTTCTGCTCCAAATTGTTGATTTGAGACCCGATTTCCTTCCCATCACTTCTAACTCCCTGTACATTTTCCTTTATTTTACTTTCTATAGCCTTCACTTTTTCCTCCATTTTATGACCATATTGAACCAGTTCTTTGAGTATCCTAATTACCAGTGTTTTGAACTGTGTATCTGATAGGTTGGCTATCTCTTTGTCACTTAGTTGTATTTTTTTTCTGAAGCGCTTATCTGTTCTTTCATTTGGGCCATTGCGTTTTGTTTTTTGTGGGTTTTTTTTTGGTCTCAGTGCACCTGTTATGTAGTAAGGGGTGGAGCCTTAGGTATTCACAGGGCGGAGCAACTCACATCACTGCATTGTGGTGCTGTATGTGGGTGGAGGGGTCCAAGAGAGAACAATGCCAGTTGCTCAGCTCTCTGCCAGTTTTCAGTCACTTTTGCCGCTACCCACAAGTAAATTGGGCCCTTCTGGTGCTCATTCCCAGGTGGGTGGGCTTGTGTACATTCTAGGACCCTGTCGGTCTCTCCAGTGAACTCTGTTGTGAGGCTGGGAATTTCTCCCACCACCTCAACCCCCACAGGTTTTCTCAGTCAGAGATTTTGAGGGTTTATTTCCCCACACTGGAACCCTGGGTTGTGTGGTTTGTTTTGCTCCCCAGTTGTTCCTACTGGTTTTTCTGCATGCAAATATGGGACGGCTCACTCCACCAGTGACCACCTCATCCAATCCACCATTGCTGCTTTGCCTTACCCCAGTTCTCCAGCCACCACCTTGCCCCAAGTCCTGCCCACCCCGGCTGCCCATCTCCACCCCTCCTACTGGTCTGGATGAATGTTTCTTCTTTAACTCCTTGTTTGTTAGACTTCCTTACAGTTCAAGTTTCTGGCAGTTCTGGTGGTTTTTTGTTTTTAAATTTGTTGTTGTCCTTCTTTTGGTTGTGTGAGGAGGCAAAGTATATCTACCTACACCTCCATCTTGGCTGAAAGTCTTCACTGAGCTGTCTTTTCATTTCTTGATGGTATCCTTTGAATTTAAAAAGTTTTTAATTTTGATGAAGTCAGTTTATCTATTTTTTTCTTCTGTTGTTTGTGCTTTTGCTATTATATCTAAGAAATCCTTGCCTAATCCAAGGTCACAAACATTTACTCCTACTTTTTTTCTGAGTTTTATAGTCTTAGTTCCTAAATTTAGTCCTATGATCCATTTTGACTTAGTTTTCATATATGATGGGAAGTTCAACTACATTTTTTTGCATGTGGATATCCACTTGTGCCAGTACCATTGGTTAAAAGACTGTTGTTCTTTTTCTATTGAATTGTCTTGCACCCTTTTTGAAAATCAGTTAACTATTACATGTCAGACTTTATTTTTGACCTCTCAACTCTATTCTGTTGATCTATATGTCTATTCTCATGCAGTATCCCACTATCTTGATTACTATGGTTTTGTAGTAGGCTTTGAAATGAGGGCCTATGAGTCCTCCAACCTTATTCATCCTTATCTTGACTGATTCTGCTATGCTGGATCCCTTCTGTTTTCTTATGAATCTGAGGATTAGCTTGTCAATTTCTGCAAAAAAGGCAACTGGAATTTGGGGAATGTTGCCATCTTAACTATATAGTAAGCCTTCCAACTTATGGGACGTCTATTTATTTATGTATTTAATTTCTTTTAGCAATGTTTGATAGTTTTCATTGTTCAAGTCTTGCACTTCTTTATTAATTTTAGTCTTAAGTATTTCATTCTTTTTGATGCTATGGTGAATGGAATTGTTTTTCTTAATTTCATTTTTGACTTTTTCATTACTAGTGTGTAGTAATACAATTGATTCTTCTATTGATTTTGTATCTTGCAGCCTTGCTGAACATTAGTTCTAATCATGTTTTTGTGAATCCATTAAGATTTTCTATATATAAGATCATGTCATTGCAAATATAGTTCTACTTTCTTTCCAATCTGGATGTTTTATTTCTTTTTCTTACCAATTGCCTCCACAAATAGATTTAATTTGATTGGAAACTTTTCTATCTTTCAAGATATTTAAAACTCAATACTTTAACTAGTGTGGGCCCAGTACTGAATTCTAGCACAGACATGATGGCTCAGTCAGACCTACAGGGATTCTACTGGTACGACTCATAGGAAATGTACTGATGCAAGAAGAAAATTTTGAGAGTTATCATGGGACTAGAAGTCTATCTGATATTAATATAAGTATAGGTGTGAAATTACCTTGGCTGGCTAGCACTGTAGTCCATATATGCAGAGGACTGACACATAATGGTGGTTTCTGCCACCTAAGCTGGGTCTCTGAAATAAGGGACCTCCAACTGATGGGATACAGCTATTCTGGTTCTACTTCTGAACTAAATAAGAGAATTTCCTCTTCCATAACACCTGTCAGACCAGACACTCTCCCAGGTGCTAGAGATACTACACTGACCAAGACAGATAAGGCCCTTCTCCTCAGAGGTCTATATCTGTTGGGAGATGCAGACAGTAACACCATATACATAAAATAATTGTAAACTGTGAAAAAGGTGTGAGAAGAAAAAAACAGGGTGATATAATAGAGTGGTAGGGTTGGGCAGAATGGTGGTACTTTAGGTATATCTAACTGAGTAGGTAATATTTGAGTTGAGATGTAAACTTTAAAAAGAAGCCAGCTATGCAAAGAACCTGGAAATTGTGCTTTAGACATCAGGAACAGTAGTTAGAAAGCTCCTGACAAGGGCATTTTTGAAGAATAACATAGCTGGGACAAAAGAGGTAAGGAAAGTAGGAGAGGATGAGGCCAGAGAGATAAACAGAGCCCAGATCATGAAAGGTCAAGAAGGCCATGGTGAGGAGGGTGGCCTGTATGTAGTCCAAGTCTTTGAAAGGTTTTAAGCAAGCAATGACATTTATATTCAAAAAGTTTCCCAGCTGTGTCAAGAAGGATGCAACAGGGCAGGAACAGAAGCAGAGAAAGCAGTGGAGGCATCACTGGTAGTTGAGAGTGGAGGTGAAGAGAAGTGGCACACTGCTGGCATATTTGAGAGGTAGGACTGGCAGGATATAGGGAAAAGGAAACAGGACGAATTGAGGAGGACATTAGGTTGGAAACTTCAGCAACCAAGCGAACCTGGGTTGCATATCACTGTGGGCAGACCTGACCCATCCACTTAGCCATAAAGGTACTAGAGTCAGGAATTATAAATGGACAGAACACTGAGAATTTGAGCTCTCTCAAGTGTAAACATGAAGCAGTTTTATGACAAAGGAAAATTAAAGGCTCTTACAAAAAAAAAAAAAAGAAAAGATACAGGACCACTGTCTTTCCAATCCTCTGATATGGAATGGAAGGGTACTAGTTATTCTTAAGGAATGCTTACTGAAATTCATTTGCTAACTCCTTGGTAAACTTCTTCCTTGCAATGTTTTATTCATATTTTAATAAAGTTCAGATATTTTTAATTAAGAAAGAAGGACAACCCTCTGGGTAATATTGCAACCATGTAGATAGCTGGTAATTAAAATTTTCCACATGTATAATTGCACTCAAACAATTTTGAATGAATCATTTTAAACCTACAAATGTCATTATGTGCATCTTTAAATAAACCAACAAATAAAAAAGATGTATATAATAGGCTTTGTGGCTCCAAACAAAAAGTTTGAGCTTATTGAAGAATGGTTATTTTTATAAAGAAAGAAAAAATAAACTACTAGTTATAAATTGAGATATTCTCTTTAGGAAAAAAATATATAACTTTTTATAGGAAAAAATTGTAAAATGATCCACATATAACTTTTGAGTTTAATTTTCACATTTCCATTTTTGAAAACCAAAACTGAATTATAGGAGAACACCTTTAAAGATATTTTAGGCCATGAGATAATGTGAGAAAATTTTTTCCTTTAATTGTCAAGCCATTTAGTTCAGATAATGAAAAAAGATGAGTTTCATTGCCTTCCTGATGAACTTGAGCTCAGTATTGGAGTGGGGCATATTTATCATCATATTTTTTTAAAGTAATGAAAGTTCACTACTCTGTGCAATTGATGCTCTACAAAGTTAGAGAAAAGTGAATTTGTAAATTATTTTAGAATTTTAAAAGCACTGTTCCATTATACAAAGTTCACCATTTTCAATGCTATATAATGCTTTTTGTTCAAAGGGAAGCCATCTGTCTTTCTTTGAACTTGCCACTTGGGTATGCCTGTGCAGCTGTCTTTTCAACAATACTCCATTGTTTAAAGAATTCCTAAATGCCTTTCTGACCCCTGACTTGCTCTAGCTACAATAATACTGCATTGTTGCAAAACACCTGCTTTGGGGTCAGGTTTCCCTGTGTATTTTACATGTGCTTATTGCTCTGGCCCGATAGTACAGGTTCACTTCAGGGTGACTGCCTCTCCTTACACCCCAGCTCCCCACTGGTCTCATCGCCTTGGGCCATCTGGTATACAGCCTCCCCCTTTGCCACCCTCAGGGCCTTCCCCAAACAGAGCTGTATGTCAAATATATCTACATTTTCATTTTTCAAAACCAAGAAGTCAAGAACAGTGGACTCCCACATTCAGAGCACCAGCTCAAATCAGTCCTAGATTTGAGTCCTGGTTGGCTCCTTACTTAAGTGACCTTGGTTACATTTCTTAACCTCTTAACTTCTTTGAGCCTCAATAATTAGAAATGTAACCAGTATTCCTAGCATGCTGAAGCAGATGAAACCTTTTCCAATTTAATAAACTTCCAGAAACTAGTTCTAGGTAGTGTTCAGTAAGTGCTGGCTGTGTGTGCCTCTTCTCCTCTGTTTACAGTTGAACAAAGTGCTAATGTCAGAGTGAATTGACATGCCGCTTCCACCAGGTAACACGTGGTATTTTCTCAGGGATATATTGAAGAGAGAAAAATATTCAGAAGCAGGATATGATGTCTCTCCAGTCATTCCCCAGAGACCAGCCTCTCTGTGCTTCCCATGCCCCAGAGCTCAGCTGTAGATGGGAGCTTCAGGGTTGATAGAGTGAATTGAACCTGGACAGGACTAGATGCAATTCATAAACTATAATATTAAATATGGTAAGAAAGTTTTGTTTATTGAAATGGATACTCCTACCAATTAATAACCTTTGGAAAAGGGTGATATTTGATGTTTTCTCAAAACAGCACTCTTTCCTTTTCTCAAAAAAACAAGATCATTATCTCAGTTTTATCTGTCAGCATACTGCTGGGTATATTACTGAAGCTGTAGAATTTTGTAATTAAATAACATTTGTACTACCAGTAAAAAGTGTTCACGTTAAGCATAGAAATTTCTCAGGTGGAACTTCCTCCTAGCCCTCTGTCTTCTTTTTGAACATTTTTCAGTCTAAACTCCTGTTCATGCTACCAAATGGTTTGTTCCTTTCATTTTCTTTGTACTAGTGTCTAATTTAGTCATTGACCAAGGCAAAAGTGGTCTAGAGCAGACGTATGTTAAAATAATTTAAAATGGAATTATGGTCCAAAATTTGGGCAATGATATGGAGTTGCAAAAGTCATTAGAATATTTTGATATCTCCATTTCTAAGCAGGTAGGTACGCAAAAAATATTCCAGTTATTCTATTGAGCAACAATTTCAAGTTCTCAAAAGTTTCAGAAATTGTAGATAGAAAGACTTGACAAAAATTAAGAGACTATCAGAAGTATGAATCAGTGAAAATGCGCTGGCTATTTAGCCAACACTCTTAACATTTCACTGTCAGTTCTCCAATGTTCTAATACATCCTCCTAGTCAAGTGTTTATTGAAGAAACGAAATGTTTGTCAGAGACATTTCGGTGGTGGCATTGGAGCTGGTTAAGCCTAGGGCTCATGAATGCCCTTGACATAAAACATTACCTAGATTTGGACCAGTTGGTTCTTTCTAGCAGCCTGACTCCTGATTTATGCTGTGTACATTGCATCCCTTAAGTTTAGCAAAGTTTTTCAAGTTGTACTGTGACTTGGTCTTTAAGTTTTGATTTATATCTTTGCAGGGTGAAACACATGCTGAAAACTACCATATGTTTTGAAGGAGTTATGTCCTCAAGTATGTGTCCCTTACAGCTCACTTTGTGGCCTCTGTCTTCTCTTCATTCTTGTTGTCAGTGGGCCTGCACCCCAATGAATCAGGACCAGCTCTTGTGTGGGGTGTGTAGCTCAGGAATTTGAAACAAGTCTTCAAGGAGCACTAGTTGTTGAAGAGATGCCCTGAGACACTAATTTACCATCAGCTATTATTAAAATGTCAGTGTAGAAATTAAACACTGTCTGCAAATAGCAATGGAAGGAGATTAATCTTCAAATCAAATGCCAATTAGAGTTTAAAATTAGCTTTGTAAAATGGACTTATACTTTTCTTGCTGTCATTTTGGGGCTCAAAAAACTTTCAAAACTTTCTAATTACAGCTTCAAAACTCTTAATAATAAATACCAGTGATACCCACTCCCCTGCTACATTTACAAAATGCTTTTTTCTCCACTAAGACAGCCCAGAGTAAGTGCCAATGATTAATCACTTCCCAGGATCTACTGGGGTTTTTTGAGTCTTAGACTTTCATGCTCTCATTGGTCATGGAGAAGTATGCATATCAAACACATATACTTTGGTGAAGTTTCACAAACTGAACAAGCCTGTGTGACCATCATCCAGATCAAGAAAGAGAACAATACCAGCACCCCAGAAGCCCGCCTGTACTCCTTTCCTGTCACTGTCCCCTCACCCTCACCCCCGAGACTAGTTTTACCAATGTACACTCTCTTCTATCTGATTTCTGTCACTCAGCATTTTGTTTGTGAGATTCAATATATCACTCATTTCATTGCTTTGAGTTTTTTACTGTGTGACTGTTACACTATTTATTTATCTATTCTACTCTTCATGGGCGTTTGCATAGTTTACATTTGCAGACTCTTAAGAATATCTTTCTGTAGAATCTTAGATTTTTCATAAAACTTGGGCAAGGGAAGTGGAAGCCATTTGGTCTTACAAGGTTTCAATTAAATTTTAGGTATTTTTACCCTTAACTTTTGAGACCCAGCTAAGAGACCATCTTATTCATGAAGCCTTGATTGATCCTGCAAGTGGCCTCTGTGGTATGCCAAAGACACCAGGCTCTTCGGTACATTTCCCTTTTTTCACATTGCCTTTTGTATTATATTCTCTTGTAACAGCCACCATCCCCTTTGAGTATTGCTGTAACTTAAAGGAATACAGAGTCAGGGATTGCTTAGTAGACCTTTGATTAAGAGTTTTTACAACACAATGTTCCCAGGTGTCAGGTATTGTCATAGTGCACACCTGATTTAGAAGGGGAGTCTCTGAGAGTTTATGGGCTCTAGAATGAGAATAATGACCCACTTTCCTCCCAGTTCTATTACATGCCCATCCATATAGAATAGAATGAGTTTCTTCATATGATCTTGCTAATGGCTCTGTCTCATTTAGGCTATATACCACCTAAATTTAGCCTTGTGTCAGCCACAGTTCCTATCTGAGGATTGCAAAAGTCTGTAGGCTGGTATTTGATTAAGCAAGTCTGTCTTGAAATCTTGAGAAGATAGATTAGGTAAAGGGCATCTAGTTGAAAGGTTGTTTTGTTGTGTTTTATGATTTTGCTGGAGTTATTAGTTTTCCTTTTAATAATTAGCAGGGTTCTGCTTGATTATTAATACTGTACCTCAGTATATTCTCCCATACTGAATGCTCATTTCTTGATAGCCTGACTTGCCCTACTAGATTGTAAGGCCTGTGAGAACAGAGACCACATCTTGTGTTTGTACCTTCACTGTCTTAGGCTCCTAATGGCTCCTAATGGCTGAAAAAAGATCAATGATACAAAAGGCTTGAGTGGCTTCCTGACGGAAGAGATTGCCTGGAATCTGAGCACAGCCAAATTTCATGGCCCTGAGCCTGTTGCCTTGTTCCAAGAATATCTGATCAATAACATCTCCCTTCTTCCCTACAAGGATACTGTGAGATGAAATTGGGTTATACATAGCATTTTGAGCCTTTCAGAGATAGAATTACATAAAGCACTTTGCCTCTCAGCAGTTGCATAATTTAGTTAGATGACATCTTGTGACATCTAGAGTCCACTTTAAGGTGAAGACTTTATTACAAACCTTTTAAAAAAAATGAATAATTTAGACTTTCTGGTGATTTAGGTATGATTTAAGAGATTGCAAATCATGAATGTATCAACGGACTAAGTTAATTACCAGTCCCCACCACCAGTTGCTCTACTCATGACCCTAGAGAAAGTCACTTCTTTCACTCAGCTCATTTTTGGCTGCCCTTCCAGGCTGTTGTCAAACTCTGTATACTACTATTGTATGAAATAAAATCATGGAAATAGAGTCCTAAGCAAATTTAGCACCAACAGTTTCTGGCACATAATAGGGTCTCAGTAAGTATTTGTGAAATAAACTAATGAATGAATCAATCAATCCATTTCCACCACAGCAAATTACGGCAGTGTTCCAGCCAGCTATTATTTGCCCAGCCGCTGCTTCAACCCGGTCAGTGGTGGAGAGAACTCACTCACTCTGAAGGCCACTCACTCCATTTGTCAATAAATTTAATTACTATCAAATGCCACTGTAAAGTTCTATAAGGCTCTTCCTAATTCTACTGGGCAGTTACCATATTTTGCTGTGTATAATGTGCACCCATGTTTTTGTGTGCATTAAACACAGGATTATTATTCCCATGGTAGGTAATCATTATACCCATATATAATGTGCTTCCTTATTTTCCCCTCAAAATTTAGGTAAAATAGTATTATATGCAGTAAAGTACAGTGGTCATTGCTATGCTGATTTCCTCAAGCATCTTAGACATATCTCTGTTGTAGTGTTGATAACAGCACATTTTAGAATAATTGTTATGCCTCCCTTTCTACACTATGAGCTCCTTGAGGACAGATATGTGTCCTATTTTTTGTGCTCCCAGCTCCTAGTATAGTATGGAATGGATGAAAGACTTGACAGAGGGGGACAGAGAAAATAAAAAGAAAGAATAATATTGTAATAACAGGGAGCATAAGTATTGATTACCAACTCAGTGGTCTCCTACTACGGTTGTGCTCACCCTAGAAGATGTATCCAAAACAATCCACTGGGCTTCAGCAGCAAAATTTTTAAACTATTTCCTTTTTTTTAAGCCTAGCCATTTTAATTTCAATTTTGTGTTTTTATTTTATACATACTATTTTAATGTAGTTGTACATATGTTTAATTTAGAAATAATGATATATTGGAAAGTACATACTTAAGCACTTTCTGATAAAAGAACAAATCATAAGTTTGAGGACCCTTAGTTTGTCAGGACTATGCTAAATGTGTGATATACATCATTTCATTTAGTCCACCAAAAACTCCATGAGGTGTATACTATGGTTTCATTTTATAAGTGAAGAAACAAGGCACAGAGAGGTTAGGTAATTTGCCCAATCACATACAGCAGGTGAGTGGCGGAACTGGGGCCCAGACTCGATCTGTCTGGCTGAACCATTGCCCCATTCTCCCTTGGTTTTCCATCCTGGCACCTGCAATGTACCTCAGGTACAGTACAGGCTTGTGGATTAAATAAATAAATTGAATGGGTGGATTACTCATACTACATGTCAAGGCTTTCTTAAGTAAATTATAAAAATTAAAATGAAATTTTCATTTTCATTATAAAAGCATGTATTGGTAATGACAAGCCAAATAATACACCTATTTGGCACAGAACATTTAGTTCCATTTCTTGACAGAAGAAGAACAGCAAGTCACTTGATCACGGTTGAGCCCAAAGCCAAGTGACTTGTCTCATTTCACACCTGATTACTACTTCTTTATTGAGATACAATTTATATGCCATAAATTCACCCTTTTAAAGTATACAATTGAGGAATTTTTAGTGTATTCCCAAAATTCTGTAATCATCACCACAACCTAATGTCAGAACATTGACATCACCCCAAAAAGAAACCCTACACCCATTAACAGTCATCCTCCATTCCCTCTCCCCTACCTCACCCCCAAGAGACAAATCTACTTTCTGTCTCTGGATTTCCACATTCTGGACATTTCATGTAAATGGAATCTCATAATCTGTGACCTTTTTTCTCTGGCTTCTTTCACTTAGTATAGTGCTTTCAAGGTTCATCCATGTTGTAACATATATCAGTGCTTCATTACTTTTTATAGCTAAATGATATTCTATTGTGTGGATAAAGAAAAACTAATTCATCCGTTGATGGACATGTGCTTGTTTCCACTTTTTGGCTATTGTGAATAATGCTGCTATGAACATTCATTTACAAGTTTTCATACGAACACATTTTCAGTTCTCTTGGCCGTATACCTAAGAGCAAATTGCTGGGCCACATGGCCCATGTTTAACATTCCGAGGAACCACCAAGCTGTTTTCCAAAGTGGCTACACCATTTTACGTTCCCGCCAGCAGTATATGGGGATTCTGATTTCTCTGTGTCCGTGCCAACATTTGTTATCTTTTGTATTATGGTATCTCATTGTGGTTTTCATTTGCATTTCACTAATGACAGTGATGTTGAGCATCTCTTCTTGTGTTTGTTGCTCTCCCAACTATTTCTTTTGAATCTTAATTATTTCTATTGTCCTTTCCCCCCCTTTTCATGTTTTTCTTTGGGATATAAATTTCATTCATCTTCTTGTGATATCTGTTTTGTCCCAAGAACTCTCAAAGCATATTAAATACTCCTGAACTCTCCTATTAGAGATTGCATGGCCTCTCAGGGTGCCAAGCTGCTTGGAGCCATGAACTATAAGCATTTAAGTGAGTTTCCATTGGCAATTTTCCAGAAAATCTCCACATCACATTATCAGATCATATGCTTTCATAACCTCCAAATTATGATGACAATAATGCTCTATTAAAAAGCTTTTAGTGTCATAGAAATGCCAAGATTTTTTTTCAAAATTATACTTTTTTAACTTCCTATATTCCTATGAGGCAGAAAAGAAGAGAAGGCAGGCTCTGTCTCAAAGGGTCCACTGAGAAAGTAAGTATAGAGATTATAATGTCTAAAAACTTCTAGTGTTTCATGGCAAAAAGAAAAACTTTTTAAGTACAACCAATTTCATATGTGTACAAGAAAATTTCAAGATTGTCTTGAAATTAGTTATATGCCAGTCCTGAGTTAAATCATAAAGCTAATTTATGATACTAACATTTTAGTAATGCTGAAATTAACATTCGTTATTGAATTTGGTTTAGTCCAGAGAGAAAGGAAAAGTTTTGAGAATTCCATATGCCAATTTCTTCCCTGTACAGTGAAATAACATTTATATTAGGCTCTAAAGATTTGTAGTACTATTCTTGAGGGGGAAAATGTGCCTGAAAGATTACATATATATAATAAAGCCCATGTCAGTAAAAGTGTTTATTGTAGCTGCAAGGTCTTTCTGGCTTTCAGATCTTACACATTCCACCTTGAGTTCATATTTTATTTGATGGCTTTTAACAGCATTAGTCATTTTCAGTCTTAACTGTAAGTCAAATGGATTTGGTCATAATGTTGACAAGGATAAAATTCATCAATTTTCTTGTAAAGTGGACATTTTTATGGGAAATGAGTTTTCTTTTTAAAACAAACTGCTTTGAATTTTTGTTTATTTCGTCATCCTCAAATACTGGTTGAGCACCAGACATGGGAAGCACAGTGGGAGTAAGTCATGGCGCTTCCTTTGTAAAGCTGATAGACCACCTGTGACCACAAAGCCAATTACTCACTGCAGTTGTGATAGATGCTAAAAATAAACACTTCAAGCATCTATGCAAGCCTATAATGTGGAGGAGCTGGCCCAGTTTGTGGTTGTCAGAAAAGGCTTCCACAAGGTTGTAACATAATTTAGGACCTAAAAATCACCTAGGAGTTAGCCAGCAGATGGGGCATCGGAGACTAGCACAGGCACAGGCACAGGCACTAAGGCAGACATGAGTCTGATGCTTCATTTAGAGAATCGTAGTGAAGCACCATGTGGCTGACAGGTCAGAAACAAAAAGACAGGCAGGTGAGATAGGCACTGTATAAAGGAACATTAAGGGTGTGGCTGTGGCCTCTGTCCCTGGGGAACCATTGAAGGGATAGGGCTGTGGAGTAGCATTCACTGGTAGCTATAAAATTAAGAAAGGCCAAGTGACCCTTTGCTCTGTCACTTTTTTCCTCTCTTGGTTAGGAGTATGACTGGAGAAACTATCAGCCCAGCCAGATGAGTGAATCTGAGTTGCAAATGCTGGCAAGCCTACGGCGGCAGCAGAATGAAGACCTGGAGGACACCGGGGCTTCCCATGGCCTGAGCGCATCCCAGGTTGACAACTGTAATGTCAGCATAAGTACCAGCAGTGACGACACAACCACCTGGAACTCCTGCCTGCCACCTGTGAGTCCAAGGCTTTTCGCCTTTGTTGATTGCCTTAATGAGGAGCAAGCAGCTTCTTTCTAACAAAGCCTAGCCTTGCCTGGGAAAATGAGGGCCAAAATGAGCACACTTTCTATCAGAAATACTCAGAGCCCATTCTGAAGTAGTCTTTTAGGTATGGAGGCATTGATCTTTCTTAACTTGTCATATTTAACTTCAGATAATGTATATTAATTGTGTAGTAATATAAAAAACCATACATTGAAACAATAAAAAAGCTGTGGCTGGTGTGGCTCAGTGGATTGAGCTCCAGACTGTGAACCAGAGGGTCACCGGTTCAATTCCAAACCTAGGACAAATACCTGGGCTGTGGGCCAGGTCCCCAGTAGGGGGGTGCGAGAGACAACCACACCAAGATGTTTCTCTCCCTCTCTTTCCCCCTCCCTTCCCCTCTTTAAAAAATAAATAAATAAAACCTTTTTTAAAAAGAATAAAAAAAGAATAATTTTACTATAGATTCTAGGTATCCCATTGCATCCCCAGCTCCTAATATAGACCTTGAGGTCGATATTTGTTAAATGAACAAAGAGAAAGAGACTATAGATATACTAAGTATTGCTCGGATACGAGGTAGAAAAGAACCCTCTGTAGAAATCACCAGACATTTACTGACTCTTGCCTGTGCCTAAGGGCCATGATAGGCACTGCAGATGCTTCCGGGGCTTATATTTGCCCATAGGCTTACACAGGGAGAGCACTTCTAAATATGGCCGTTGTCCTCATTATGCACCTGCAGAGGAGTTGGAGCAGGTCAAATTTCAGGTGAAGAAATTAAATCCTGAGCCCAACTTTCCACACCCGGTCAGTGTTGGATCCCAGAACAGAGCCCAGCATTTTGGCAGTCCATTCTCCACAATGCTTTCCTCAAGGATCTTCTGGCTTAATCAGAAATACAAAGCAGAAACTTTGACAAAATAGTCCTGTACAGTACAATAAATATAATGAAGCAGAATAATAAAATCATTAACATAGTAAATGGTAAATTATTAAGCACCTAGAGACATTTTAAGACCTGATTAGGCCCAAGGAACATTTACTTATGAGGTACATTCAACATCAGATCGAACATATTAAAACAGACTTTCATCCAACAGTAAATGTAACTTTTACTATGCAGTTTTTAAAGGAAATATAAAATTGTGTAACTTTATTCATATTAATATAAAACACTAAAATAAAATATGTAAAGATTGAGTTCAAATGAAGCTGACAATGGATAACTTATGGTATTAAGCATTTCAGTAAATATTTATTTTAGAATTTTTTTTTAACTTAAAAACCAGGTTTTTTTCCAGGTCTCCAGCATCTTTGTGGATCTTAAACAGCTCAGAGCCCCTGGCGCTAGGCCTTACATGTGTTATCTAATTTATTCCTTCCTGCTATCCAGTGTGGTAAGCACTACCAAGTTCTCATTTCCAGATGAGAAAATGGAGACCCTGAGTAAAGTGATTCAGAACTAGTATGGCATGACTCTTCAGTCTGAGCTCCTAACTGCCACGATATGGTGACTTTTGGTATGGGATTCAGTTGTCAAATGAGTGCTGCCAATGTCCAGCAGAAGGTGAGATTTCTACTCTGGAGAGGACTTAACAAGACTTCACAGAGGAGAAATTCAAATTGGTTCTAAGGACATGAGGTGGGAGGGATGGTGTTCATTTTTCATTAGTGTCCTTTCTCCTCATTAAATTGAATGACCAAGCATGCATAATGCCTTCAGTAGCCTTGGTGCCAAAGAATATCCACCCACCCATCAAAAATACCCCTGTGTGCAGAGTGTCCCTGCAGCCAGAGCTAAAATGTCAGAGTAAGATGCAGATTTTTGCCAATGAGATTTAAAATAGAATCAAAATATTGCCTTTCTTATAAAATATTCCTCAGCAGGCATTTAAACCAAAGGAAAGAAAGAGAACAGTGGCCTCCTGAACAAGCTCATTCTGTCACGAAGTAGCTCAGAGACCAACATTACAGGGGGCAAGCTGAGGCATGATTATTTATGGACTGAAAAGGCTGAACTCTCGGTTGCCCTGGATACAGTACTCTCATCACTGTCCTGTTCTGGCAAGGACTGAAGTCCTCATGCATGACAACTACTCCTCTTGAAAAGTATACAGCCAAAAATAACATCATTGGTAATGAACTTAATAACCCCCTATTTGACCAAATGAGATATTGAACACTCTATTTTTTAGACAGAGAAAATAATTGAAAAACCTACCTTTTGTATTCATTAGATATGATTATTATTGAATCAAAGTCAGTCTATTTTAATATTGGAACTATCACCAAATGGAATATTGCATTCCTTAATGATCTTCTGCATCTTGTTGCTCCTAGAGAGTTTAAATAGAGCAATTTACAAGAACTATTGTGGTCCTTCTGAGAGCTCATGTCTTTCTCTTTAGAAATTGTAGAGGAGCTGTGAAAAGGAACAAAAGAACTCGTAACTGTATTTATCACAGTAATATTCTGCATTCCTTGTAGCTCAGTGATGGCACCACCACCCATGGTTTGCCCTCAAACCAGAAATTTGGAAGACTTCCCCGCTTCTCCCACTCCTTCATTGTCCATGCCCAGGTGGTCTCCAAATCCTCCCTTCTTTTTACCTCCTAACCCTCCCTGCCTGTACCATACCCACATTACTTCAATAGTCTGCTAATGCCTCTGTACCACCAGTCCAGGCACCATAGCTGGATGGTTAGGAGAATCTGCTCTGAGTTCATACTGCCAGGGTTCACATCCAAGCTGTGACCTTGGAGAAGCACTTGGCACTGTAACTGAGACATTATAAGCATTTAATAAATAAAGTTTAGTTGCAATTTTTATTATCATTATTATTCACCTTAGTATCTTTCTAAAGCCCAGATCTGATTTTATCTTTTCCCCTGCATAAAGCCCTTTCATTGCCCCTCGTAGCCTCTTCAGTTTGGCCTACAGGGCCCTCAATGACCTGAGACCTGCCACCCTCTCCAGTCTCATCTCTCACTGCTCCTACTTTTCACTCCATGCTTCAGGTCCAGTTGTGATTCTCCAAATGCACTCTGCACATAGCTTTGTACCTTGTACCTGTTTATCCCACAAGACTTGGCTCCAAAGCCTTCTGCGGCCCTTCTCCAGGCATCACTGTGAGAGCCATGCCTACCTTTCTGCCACTAGAGCCGGGAATATCTCCACAATAACTCCCACCACAACCTTGCTTATCTGTCTCTCGTGAATTCATTCCACATTTTGTTCTGATTGGTACACCAGGCTGGGGACTATGCTGGGGATACAAATAAAGCTTTGCCCAGCCTTGAGATGTCCGCCAACTGGAAGGAAGCACAGAGGCAACAGCTCATTGTATGTAAGTCAGGGTAGTGAGTGATAATATAATAAAAAGTTCCAGGAACAAGTGAGAGGGAACAATTAATTCTACCTTAAATTTCAGAGATGTTTCACAGAGAAAGCTACAGTTAAACCAGGGTTCACGGATGAGGGCAAACTCACCATGTGGAAAGAGGGAGAAAGGAATTCCAAGTTCTGAAAAGGACAGACTCTATGGAAGTGATGGTGGAGTCTCTCCTTTAACCAGATAACCTCGTCTCAGTGCCTGTGTTTCTCCATCACCTTGACCAGACTTGAAATGAGTGCTTGCTTGTCTCAGCATCACTACCCACCTCCCACCCAAAATACATACAGAGCTAACTCCTCCACACTCCAGCTGCACTGTGCAACTTTCCATGCCTTCCCTCAGATCACGTCAGTTGTCATGCCACTGCTCACACTCTCCCCTCTGGCAGATACCCTCCATCCCTCTTCTCCTAAACACTCCTTTTGACCCAACTCACAAAACCCTTCCAACCTTCAGCCACCCTGAACAGAATTCTCTCTTTCTTCTCTGGGGTCCCATTACCTTCAGTTTCAATGATAACACTCACCACATCGGGTAACCATTGTTACCAGTATCCCCTGGGCCTGGCCGTGACTCTGTGAGGGGGAGGCCCGTGCTGAGCACAGAGCCTACGTGAGGTTACACTCAGTCACTGCTGGTTGTTAATCATTGTCTAAATAATCAATAATATCAAAACATTTCTCTTTTACTCCAAATTAAGGAAGTTTTTATCAAAATTCTAAAGTAAATAAATATGAGCTTTTCTTTGCTTAAATAAATCCTGAATGATGCAGGTAATATCTTACATTCAAGATTTGATAAATGGGATTAAATATACACATAAAGGAAAAATTGCCCTCTGAGCTGAGCTTAATGACCAATAGTTTACCAAGGAGATTTAGGCCAGTCACGTGCAGTTTAGCCTCCTGACCTAAGGACTTCACACACACTGCAGTCTGAAACCAGACAGCCCATGCAGAGGAAAGTGAAGAGGAAGAGTCTTTAGCAATTCGATTGTGTTTACTACAAGCTTTGATCCCTCAGCTTCCCTCAGCATCTGTACAGTTCAGAATAATGTATACTATTTAAAAGGTGTTTAGATATAATAAATTATTCATTTAAAAGTATAGTTAAATGTAACCATATTTCTCATAACAAATTAGCTTTTGCATCTCATGTTAAACAAATCAAGCCCACTGAGAAATCCCCTGGCCTTTAACAGGCAAATTTTTCAAAGTTTCTAAGTTAGAACCAAATTCAATTAAAACAATATTTTACAACTTCTGTGAAAACCAAGCTACAAGTAGCCAATTTTGGAGGGTTTCTGTCAGGAGGAGCCCTCATTAGATTTATCCAAAAAACTGGCCTACAGGCAGCCTTGGAAGGAGAACTAGGTGTTGGTTACAATGGATTCTTAAGTGAATTTTATTCTGGTGAGGGATTTTGACTGACAACAGCATAAAACTGCATTGTGTGTGTGTGTGTGTGTGTTTTAAGGAAAAGGAATAGTTATTAATGGAGATAGCTCCATGTGATGACCAAAATATAGACTCCACATCAGCCAACCTCATCTCACATCCCAGGTTGGCACAGTCACCTATAAAGTGGAAGTAATACAGAGCCTTCCTCAGATGGGCATGATGAGAATTGATTGAGAACATAGAATGCACGTGTCCTGTGCCTAGCACAGCCAGCTCAGGCTAACTATGATCTACTGCTTCCCAAAGTTACTCCCCTCGAAGGGCCACTTGAGTGATCAGAAAAGATTTCTAGGACATTTCCCTTTTTTATGACCACTGAGGGCTGTAAGAATGGGCAAAGGTTCTGAGATTGTTCTTGTTCTAATGTGAGCCTAACCATTAGAATCCACACCAAATACCTCAGACATTTACAAATAAATTATTTCATTATTTCATTATTTCTCCATCCTACCTCTAACCTACATTCACGTGCATGCTACCCTGTAAGCAGGTGCCCCAAAGCTACCATTCCTTCAAGTTAAGAATTCTCCTAACCTAGTACAGAGTACATTAGTCCCTCAGCTTGTTTTTAAAAAAAATCATATTCATCCATCAAATGGCACATTGCAAAGCGTATTTGGAGAAAAATGAGGCAAAATGCACATAATGAAATTACAAGCATATGGTGAGGTTCTCATGCAAGTTATTTATGATCTTGATTAACCTTGCAACATTATTGCCATTTTCATAGGTTTTTATGTAACAACATGAAAATATTGTCTTTATCTTTTAACACAGGAGGATTCTCTTGTTCTTTTCTTTAGCCTTTATTTCTCTCCCTCACCCCCAAATTTCTAGCAGCTTCATCATGAAAAAGCAAAGCTTCTTTTGTGCTAAGTGGTAGTTACTTTAATGAGAATGCTGGTTTTCCCAGCACTAGTGCATAGCAACAGCGCCACCAAAAGGACAAGTTCCGAATTTCTGGGATCCGTTCCATTTCTTTGCTCATCAGCATATCAGCGTTTTACATGATGATTGCTGGCTGCTGTGTGTCCAATATATAATGTATAAGCATTTCAGGATCTAATAGGTCTTAATTTGTCCTGATCTACAGATTCATTAACTTCTCAGCTGTCTTTAGGTGTAATGAGTTTTCTTTTAATCCTGAACTAAAAAGGTAAGTAGTTGATTGTGCTAAGCTGCAGATAAATCAGACAAGCAGATGTCTTATGCCACTATAGAAATAATATACAAAAGCTGATATTAGAAGCAGTGTAATATATGAGCTGTCGGGAGAACATATTGAAACGTGCTAGTTGTTCTGGGTTTTAGTGACTATGAAAGTCATATTTAGAGAATACCATAAGCAGCCAAGGAATAACAATCAATACCTACAAAGTTTATTTCACCCCGTGAAATAAACTTTCTTCATTCTTGAAGTATTATCTATTATATCCAAATTTGTCCCAATTTAGCAATGTAGCAAAACTTATTCTCTTTAATTTTAAATATAGAATGGCATCATAAGAGTGAAATCAAGTGGTTTTAATTTATGGTAAGGAGGTAGTCATATATTTCAAATAAATGTATTTCAGGACCACTATTTTTTTCCTGACTTAAAATGAACTGAGTTTGCCATATTTCTTATTCAAAAACTTAAATGTTCACCACTCCAGGTGGTTAAGTACTGGATTAAGTACTACACTCTAGTGGTTAGAGGGTAAACTGAAATCAGACAGCCTGGCTTCAAATTATGGCTTCAGTATTCCCTGGCTGGCATCACCTTAGGTAAACATCCAGTGTCTGAAATTCCTCATCTGTGAGATGGGGTTGTTAATCCTGTTTCATAGAATTACTACGAGAATCAAATGAGATAATATCTGTCAAGGATTCCACACAGTGTAAATGCTCCATAAATATCATTTACTGCCATTATCATGATTTTCATAGTTATTTGTAGGTATTGATTGTTATTCCTTGGCTGCTTATGGTATTCTCTAAATATGACTAAATTTCCAAAATCAAAAAATCAATTTCATTTTTTAACTGGTGCTTTCAAATGATGTTGCCTACCTAGAAATGGTAGAAATAGGTTTGTGCATATATATCTATAATATATAGATGTAGAAACAGCTGTGTCCACTCATAGATAGGGACATCTAGCTTCAGACAGCCTGTCATATTCTCCCCACCCCCACGCCCACCCCACCATGGTCAGAGAGCTTTAGAAACCATTAGGCACAGTCTCCTGTATTCTGATTTGGGCCTAGGAAAACAAAAAGACCACATCCAAGTGAAAGCTCTGCTCTTTCAAAGCAGCAAAGCAAAGTTATGGGAACTGAAATATCTTGAAAGAGCTCTTTAGCTGCATCAGTCCCATAATCCCTTCCTGTCCCAAGTCTGATTATGAAATTAGGAGACATGTACAGAGAAAGGGAAGTGGGGCCACCCAATTTTGTATAGCACTCACTCCAAAGCAAGACTTGCATTCTTCCCCAACTGAGTCATTAGCAGTTGGGGTTTAGAAGTCATTTTGTAGCAGTTACATGCGTAAGTCAGAATGCTCTGCCAAGACACACTATTATTAAATTTAAGTTGGCTATTGAATAAAATATTTTGGAGTAACAACTCCATTAGTCTCCTTTTTTAATCCTCACTAAGGATATGTTTATTGAGAGAGGGAGAGGGAAACTGAGGGAGAGAGGGAGAGAGAGAGAGGAGAGAGAAACATCAATCTGAGAGAGATCATTGATTGGTTGTCTCCCATATGCACCCCGACTGGTGATCAAATCTGCAACCTGGATATGCACCCTGACCAGGAATTGAACCCACAACCTTTTTGGTGTATGTGACATTGCTCCAACCAACTGAGCAACCCGGCCAGGGCCATTAGTTCTCAGCAGTACAAATTAAGTTGAGGAATCAGGTATTTCAGACCAAGGTACATTGCCTGCAATTATTTTAAGTGAATATTTTTATTTACCTTTTTTATCTATTCATATCTATAATTCTGCCGTAGAAGAGTTTCCACTAGTTATTTTTTGTTTTCCAACACCTAAAAATCATTGTAAGTGTGAACTTCTATTAATTGTATTCCTTTTTATTCTGTGTGTTACCGGGTCTGTTTCATACAAACATGCACAAACATGGAAAGGGTCAGTCTGTGTCATCTAAGTGACAGCTGGGTCACAAACAAGATAGGGCTCTGGAGCCACTTTTCCAGAGGGTGGAGTAAGGCATTTGAAACAAAAGGGTTGGGGACAAGTATAAATAGAATTAATGGTATAAAATTAAGAAAACAGAAATTGACTGAATATCAAGACTCTAATACTTAGAGAGTTACGGAAATGCCTCTGCAAGTAAAGGAGCAGCAGTCCATTCACTGGAGGCCTGAGTTCAGCTGAAACGCTGGAATGCCAATGAAGGTGTTATCGGGACTGTTTCTGCCCCAGTGCAAGTTGGCCTGGAGAACCGGTTAAGCACTTTCTGTGCTAATCTTCTTTCTGCTGTGAAATAATAAAGCCTAAACCATAGAACTAAATTTCACTGGCAAATTGCTAAGTATTATTTCTCTAGTGAGGTCAAATATGTCTTATGACATGTTTTTCCTCACAATGTTCTCCCAGCTGTTGTTTCTTATTACTGAAATGGTGATGCATTGATATTGGTTCAATTACCAAAGTATCTGAGTACATTTAAATTCATGGTGCATCACAGATAGTTGCTAAGTGACGGTGATTATCATACAGGATGTTTGATTTAAATTAAAGGAACATTTCCAAGACATTATTTACAGAGGAAGACAGTTTACTTTAAAGAATTCCCACCACCCATGTCATTACTATTTTAGGACCCATTAAAATAAGGAGTATGTGAGAAATAAGGAGTATGTGCTGTATATGTACAGACACCATGGCTGCACTGTTTTTCTCGGTTGCTGTCAGCACTGTGGGGTCATGTTATGGGTGAGAAACCATTAACACCAGCCCCATTGGGTAAGGAACTAACTGAAGCCCTTTAAATGCAATTCAAAAATGTATGCCAAATTCCAACTTGTAGTACAATGAGAATTTTTAAAATGATTTCCATATTACAGTAACATTGTTGTTAATACATAGGAAACATACTTTGAACTGATGTTGGAAAACAGAATTTGTTTCAGTTATAATGGAATTTTCTCCTTTTGTAGAACAAATGAAATACATCAAGTTTCAATGGAGGCAGGTTAAGGCTTACATGGGAGGTGGCTGTTTAGATGTGTTTTGAAATAAACAGAAACCGAAAGTTTTCCTGTGGAGAGAAAATTGAGATTTCACATTTCTCTTGGGTATTGGTATCACCGTTTTCAGTTCATTGATAAATCATTGAGGCTTTATTATGCAATTGGGGAAAATGACCACCTTGACCTAAGATTTACATGTGTAATTCCATTAATGAAAGTGGAAGTTCTCCTTGCAAACTTACAGTGAGATATGAATATATATTCTATATCTCCCAGTCTCTGGTTGTTGCCTATACTTGCTCGCAGCATAAATTCCACAGGTATCTTGTTTAGTTTTGCTGTTTCTGCAAATATCAACCAATGTTAATAGCATAAAATTCCACAAGGGAGGGGGATTCCATCCATGAACTTGGATTACACCATAGATGTTATCTAGCCCAGTGACTGGCCATTAAAATAACCTGTGTTTTCCCATATCCATCACTTTGTTATTAGCTTGATCTCCCAAACAGCCTTCAACAATACTATAAAATAAGCCAGGCTCTTCTTGAAGATTGTGTCTTGGGGGGAAAAAATTACAGCAATGAGAGTACATGTGAAAGTGTATGTAACAAGCATGATGCTAATTAATTACTCACATATGTTTTGTCTCCTACAGCCTATTAACCAGGGTCGGCACTATCAGAAAGAAATGAATCCACCGTCTCCTTCTAACCCCCGGTAAGAATCATTAATAACCTAAATTCTTTGTTTAAAGATTAGTTAGAAAATTGTGCCTTTTTCTTGGTTTCATGAAACTGTTTTTCAAAATGTCCAAACAACTTTCCGAAGTTTTTTTTTCCAGAAGTCTTAGTTCAGTCTACTTTTCTTATTCAGACTATGGTGTAGTGGCTAACAGCCTACCTGGTTAAATAGCACCTTCACCTCTTACTAGCTATGGGACTTTGAGCGAGTCATTTAACTCACATTCAGGCATAATAATTTCCTCATAGGGTTATGGGGAAGATCAAATGAATTAATACATGAAAAATTCTTAGCACAATTCCTGGCATGTGGCAAGCTCTCTCTAAGTATTTTTTATACTACCTGGTACCTTTAAATTTATCAAAATAGCTTATACAAGTTTAAATAGCCATTGTCTTTTTTCATAATTTCAAAACTTCGTAATCTCAAAATTATTTCATTATTTTTAAAATGTCATTGACATATGAGTCATTTGTCAATACAGGAAAACTTCACTATTTCAGGTTCATCAGAGACAAGGAAATCTGAATTTCAGTTTCCTAATATATGTAGTATCTATGGCTTTCTAATAAATAGCTAAATAAGCTAGTTTATCTGTATAAAGCAGTATTACTTTATTACTACTTATCATATACCAGGAATTTATTAAAAATCATTCTATCTTGAGCTTCACACATAAGGTCTTAGTTATTGTAATGCATCTCATTGTCCAAATGTATCTCATTATCAAACTCTTTCACTTACACTGTGGTTTGTCCAAAATGGACCAAAATACCAACAACAGCATCATAGCTGTGGCTCGAGTGAGATCTCTATTACACAGTGTCTGAATTAGACTCACTGGTTGCACATATCAAAATAAACTTAGCTGGCCCTAGTTGATGTGGCTTAGTGGATTGAGTGTCAGCCTGAGAACCAAAGGGTTGCCAGTTCGATTCCCAGTCAGGGCACATGCCTAGGTTGTGGGCCACGTCCCCAGTAGGGGGTGTGCAAGAGGTAACATTGATGTTTCCCTTGCTTACTCCCCTCCCCTCTCTACCTCTCTAAAAATAAATAAATAAAATCTTTTAAAATGAAAAAAGAATTTAGCTAGCCCTGGTGAGGTGGCTCAGTTGGTTGGAGCATCATCCTGTATACCAAAAGGTTGTAGGTTTGATTCCCAGTCAAGGCACATAAACTTGCTCCCTCCAGTGTGCTTCATTCTTGCTGAGCACCGGCTTTCTCTGCTCCCCATCACACATGGCTGTCTGACAGCTCTTGAGTTTACATATTACAGTTCATATAGATGCTGAAGCTGGCTGGCAGGCTATGTCTGAATCCATTTCCTACTTTCCAGGAAGGAGAATGTGATTGGCATAGCTTGGGCCAAGTAACCACTTCTGGTCTAATCAGCAATGAACAGCAAATCAAAGCCATGTAGGACTAACATGCTGCCAGGAGACCACTTACACAGTTTGTAATGGGGCCCAGAATATTCATGACATAGGTAGACTAAATTTTCTTTATCAGCAATCTAAGTATTTCTGATCTATACACTTGATTTGGTCATTCTTTCATGATCTAATAGGGAGAATTGTCACCATCATAAATAGATACAAAAATAGGTTCAAAAGTGAAATTGTAATGTTAGTATATATAAAAAGTGTTTTAACTTAGTTAAAATCAGTTATCTCTTGATGTGTCGATATGTTGCTTGCAATCCTGCAGCTTATCTTAGATTTGACTAACAAACTCTTTATCTATATATGAGTAAACTCTAAAAATAACTGGAAATCAAACTTTGGTCCAAATTATAACAAAGTCAGAACTTGTAGTCTGAACAAATGAAAGTGATAGTAAGACATGTTAAAAAGTGGAAACTTTTGTTTCAATAGAAGGAAAAAAGGACCCTAATTCTCATCCTAACAGAACAGATTTGAGTCAGATGGTCTCGGAAGTCATTCCCAGCTTAGGTTCTGAGACTTTGATGAGACTTGTTACAGGTTTTACACATGAAAACCAGCTCTACTCTTGAAGGGAGCACAGCCTTGCATAGAAAACATGCTTCATGATGTTGGATGAATTAGTTAATATTTACATGTGGTAGTATATGACTAAATATCTCATTTAAAATTCCATTCTCGGCTGACAGTGACCACAGGGGAGAGAAGAGGGAATTTCAGGGGACAATGAGAAGGGTTCATGGGAACAAATTTAAAGGACACATGGACAAAAACTAGGGGGAGGGTAGTAATGGGAGGGAAGTGGGGAGGGTTGGGAGGGTGGGCTGGATTGGGAGTAAAAGGGAGAAAACTGTACTTAAACAATGATTAAAATAAAATTTAAAAAAATAAATAAAAATAAATAAAATTCCATTCTCAAAGATAGAAAGAATATAAGAAAATTCACTAACTACATTTTTAAATTCACCAACTGATAGTATATTTTATTTAACCAATTAAATGTTAATTCATTTTAAAATTAATTTATGTTTTTACACAATAAAAGCCAATTCTAAAGCAAAAAAAAAATAAAGTGCCATTAATCCCATTTGCCTGCAGCTTATCTGCCCGTTTCTAGAACATTATTATATAGCTGTTCAGAAAACCTGGAGATTACATGGCTTGGCTCTTGGCTCATAAATTTGGTAGCTTGGAGAATTGACAGAAAGGCATTATTGGGCCATAAATTAAAAAGATGAGGTCAGCATAGATCATCATATAAAATGGGATAATTGAATCATGTAAGGCACATAATTTAACAAAATTGAAAGCTATGATTCTTCCTAAAATTTGTATTTATTATATTTCTTACAAATAGTATCCCATTTTTAATTCTAAAATATGAAACTTTAAAATTAAAATTTAAAGTTAAGAGATACTGATAATATTTTTAAAATTTTTAAATAAAAGATAAGTCTCTAAGTCCACCCTCTTGGATAAACAGGCATCTGGCCTGAATCATGGATTAAAAGTGGGGCACGCGGAGGCTGTGAATGAAAATGAAAGGCAGGGGGCTCTTGGCTTCCGGGATGTGAGCGCGGTTGTAGTAGCGCAGACAGGATGGTCGTGGAGACATGCTCACATGCAGGTCCATTGACAGGGGAGTAGGATGGTGCCTCTGGGAGGTGAGACACATGTTCAATTCAGTGAAATAAGTATATGCAATATCCAGACACCTAAAATTTTTATAACTCATACCCAAATACGAGGTCTGTCAGGAAAAAGTCCAGCCATCATGAGTAGAATGAGAATGGTTGGTGCAACATCGATGTAACCCGGCAGCAGAGGAGAGCAGACTGGCACACACACTCACACCTGTAGGGCACTGCTTGACACTGGGTAGAAGGGAGACACAAAGGTAATCACTTCCTGAGATGTTTATGTTTGTAATCTAGGAACTGAAATACACATGGTTCACCACACCATAATCCCTAGCATGTCTGGATTTTCAACACAGCCATCTTTCCTTGCACTGTTGGGTGTGGGTGCTATATTTCCCACTGGTTTTCCCCAACATACAGACTGCCATTTAGGCAGCATCTCAAATACTGTGTCCCTTGCCTCCAGCGTCCACCCAAGTTGCCTTTGGGGCACCGACAGTCTCTGTGACAAGGCACAGATATGGCTAACGTAATCTAATATAATTTAGAAAAGTGTCGAGCAGAGGGAAACAATTTCACAATTCATCATGTGGAAAAGTGTTTCCTAGGGTGTGAACTTACATGCTGCCAAACAGCAAAATGGATGCTGTTTGCAGTCTTAAGTCGTTTATTCTAAAATACCTTCTGTTGGTCTGTGGGATTTAGAGCTGTCCTTTCGCCACATCCATGTACGTGTTTATGCAGATTCTTCAGAACAGCTCAAGATATTTTTGCTCAGAAATGGATTTTATAAATAAGCTGTAATTACATTCTAGTTGTCTATTTATATGGATGGAGTTGATAACCAGTCTTTCAAATGATGATTATTCTTGCTATTTTTACAACTCATTGGAAAATAGGTGGAATAGGGGAGGTAGTCTAAGACCCTGTAAGGTCCTAAATGTTTATGGAGATAAACAGTATAGAAAATAATTCTAGAATGCCCAATAATCAATGGCATGGTTTTCTGAAGTGTTTGCTTTATGCTTTATCATTTATCTGTGTTTTTTTAAATGTCAGTACAGATTGTGTTAGGACCTGAATCCTTTGCAGTTTTTCCACATGTTTTGTGATATAAACATACTTATAACTGTAATTATCTGATAAAGCCCCGCAGACTCTGACAAATGATTAATAACCGCTGACCTCAGTCCCTGCTGGCTCAGCTGGCCCGCCTGAAGCAAGCTGGCCTGTCACCCAGCCTGCAAGCGTTGCTCTGGGCTCATCACTGAGGCTTCCTTTCTCTTTTCTCCCCCATTGTTGGGGCTCAGCCTGACCGGCTTCTCCTCCACGGCTTAACTCTTTTGTCCCACCAACACAAAATAGAGAAATATAAATAAACGAAATTAAGTACAGAAGTTGCAAGTTGTATTTCTCTTCAAGTGATTAAATTTGGATCATTTTAAAACAAGTAAGTTGGGGTTGACAGATATTTCTCCTTCGGAGCAGAGCACAACAGAGTTTCCTAATTAACTGTGATAGATAAATGACAGGTGATAGATAGCCAGATAACAAACCTGAGCCTATGGTGCTGTTGCCCTCTTAAACTTAAATGATTCCATCCCTCTCCTGCTCCCAGAGCAGTCTGCAGTCCAGTGGTCCAACCTTTTCAACAGGATTTAAAGACACCTGGTACAAACTCAACTGTGCCCCCTTTTTCCTCAGTTAACAGCAAAGACCAGGCTCAGAATGGTCTCTCTAACCCTGCTCCAGAGAAAACCCAAGCTAAAGGCACTCTGGGAAGCAAACAAAATCACTCAAAAATCATCCTGCTTCTCACCCCTGACTACTCTGAACCTAGGGCTGTGCCCTGTACAGCTTCAGGGGGACCATTCCCATGGGGTTCCATGGGACCCAACAATTCACCAACAGAGTTGGGCAGCTGGTGGTCCCCTGCCCCTTCACTTCTCTTCTTCCTCTACTTTTGGCACTTGGCCTGGCCAGCCTACCTTCAATCCTGATTCTGACCATTTATTCTACCAGAGCCAGTTAGCTCAGATTACATGCCTGTACTCATCACTGTACCCCACACCCAACTAGCCATCCCCCCAGAGGTCTGGGTGTCACCCCTGCCAACCTGGCCAATATTTCTTCTTCTCTGCTCTCTTCAGTTGTTCATTCTGGCCCTGCCTGCCTGGGCATCAGCTCTCCAGTGTCTCAGTTTAGCTGTCTACCTGCTTTCCAACCAGGTCTCTCTTGGACCACTAGGACCTAGCATCTCACCCCGAGCCTCCTTTTCCAGTTGTGCTCCATGAGAGAATCTTAAGCCTTTAGGACCTGGAAAATACTCATCAATATTTTAGTTACCACATTTTCCAAAATTACAAACTCAAGAAACCCATTCCCGTGTGAGTGCCAGAACAACAGATTGCACCTACTCTTCCACCTCCCCAAAGCTTCCGTGTCTGAAATGATGGATCTCTAAAGAATCCTAGCATTTTTTAAATAGGATATTCAGCTTCTGCAATTACCCAGGCCTCCCCAGTCACCCATCCAGATGATGTTACCCAGTTACCCATCCAGATGATGAACTCAGATTACCTTTGGTGCAGGGTCCAGGTAAAGAAAGTAATTACTAAAGCAATTATTTACCATTCTAACACTTTACAGTTTCAGCTTTTAATTAAAAGATTCAGCTTTCTCTCCTAGAGTAATGAGCACCTGTGAAAAGTCGAAGTACTAATTCTAGTTTATTACGTTCACCTTTATCTAAGGGGGAGGGGAGGGGATTGCAGGTTGAGGTCCAGGATAAGGACATGAACCTAAGAAAAGGAAAATCATAACTATGGTTAAATGGCCTCAGCCAGTCACATCCATAGACTTGCTGCCTCATCCTTCATTTTGTAACCAAATGCAGAGTAGCTTCCATTGTTGTTTAAACAAGGAACCTCTAAAGCAGGAAATGACTCAAGGGTGTTGCAGTTTATACCATCAGCAATGTTCAGTATTTTTGAATCACCTACTATGTGCAGAGCATCATGGAGAGATGCCTTTAGTGTGCTGTTAGCAAGCTTTCAGCCTCGCAGCATAGACCAGTCCTCACTGCTTGTCATCCAGGCAGCATGTAACCATTTTAGGAAAGGTGCCAAGAGTCCTGGGACCCTGTCCAGAGCTGGCACAGAGAAATCTCAGCCTTTCCCACCCTCACACACTCTGCTTTTGTTGGCAGTTAGTTTTACCTCTTCCTTGAAATGTTTTTGTTTCTCTTGTTAATGAAAAACATTCCATTTTGAAATTGATTAAAGTTAAAATGTAATTTTTTACTCACGCAATATGTTATGTTTACCAGAGTTCACAACTGTGAAGAAATTTCACTGCTCATTACTGCGTGAAAACCCACTCAGTGTAGTAACTGCTGGTCAAATGTCCAGCCCGTTTGACATGACTTGAAGGAGGAAAAGCAAACAACTTTTAGCTGATGTGATTGGGTTAACACTGACATTATTGTTCTGTTGACTCTTTCTTGTCCATTGATTTTTAAAAGCCTTTAGCTCCCTTACCATTGATTAGGACAAATCAGATGCAGTTTGGTGCTCAGGACAAGAAAATGTGCTATTGGGTGTTGGGTGTACGCATGGGAATTTTGTGTGTATGTGCTGAAATGAGAATGGTTAGAAGGTGGCTTCTCGTTTAGCTGAAAACAACTTCTTCACTTTTGACATTTGAGGTTAACAATAGTGACCCTTGGTTTTATGATGTGAACACCTAGCTCAGTAACAAGTGAAGCCAAATGGTCATTTGTGGATGATGTGCTTTATCTCTTATTTAAGATGAAAAAAAACTATCTAGAACTTTATATATTCTCATATTTTTCAGTTCTTCATTCTCTTTATATGCAGAATTTATAGACTAATAAGCAATGGGAGCAAAGCAGGGAAGGAAGGAGGAGTAAAACACCTTCTGTTGAATTCATAGCAAACAATTTTAAACAGCAAAAGCATTTACATTATCAAAATAGCACAGAACCAGAAGCCTGAGATCTGGCCTGACCTAAGGTCAGTCAATGAAGGTCTTAGCTTAAGTAAAATCACAGTGTGGCCTTCAGTACTCGGTGGGGTTTGTGCTAATGCAGCCCTGTCTTTTGAGGGGGAAATTCATCCCTAAACTACTGGATGATATTTATTTATTTATTTCTTCTTTTCTTTCTTTCTTTTTTTTCTTTCTTTCTCTCTTTTAAATGACATCTTTTTCTTCCTCCCTAGTGGTTGGTGGTGGCGTGTGACAATCTATTTACTGCCTGGTGATAGCATTAGAAGAAAATTCTGTTATGGTCAGAGTTTTGGCTTGGCAAAGGGTGCAATTACTTTTTATTTTATCATTTTCCCTCTTCCAACCTCTTTAACAGCACTTTTACTGAAACCTGAAATTGCCTACATGTTGGAAATATTATTAACTCACATTAAGAGTCCAGAAAAGTTTTAGTTCCTCCTGCTGAAATAATGGAAGAAATGGGAAACAAATAAGAACAACCACCCATGTCACATTCTCTCAATTTACTTGTGATTTTCTAAATTTCACTGCTAGCAAAAAAAGAAAGATGCAGCAAGGCGTACAGTAAATGAAGATATTATGTATTGGAGAAGGAATGAGTCTGTCATTTTGACGGATTGTGAGGCGAGGAGCAGATTAACAGATTACTCATAGTCAGAAGGCAGCTCAGTGTGAAAAATGTGCAGGAAATGATAAGTGTGGGTTTGTGCTGATTTAATGATATTTTTAAACCACAATAACACTCTGGTTCTATAATATAATAAAGCACTTTGTTTGCATTTTTAAATCATCAACATATTCCCAGTTTGACCTTAAAAACATTTCAAACCATTCTCTATTAAAATATGTAGCTTTCAAATTAGAAAAAGTTACCATGTAAGATATCACAGCAATGACCTTACAGGAAATATTGCTGGCTTTTAAAATCAGTTTTTTCTTAAACTAGTAACGGTAACACAAACTTTAATTCTGTTTTAAGCACACTAATACTCCGTTTACTTTTTCTTTGGGCATTTAAATCACTTACAACAAGAAATTACCTTCTGAAAACCAATTCCAGGGAAATGCTTCATAGATATTACTGATTTGTCTTCATACTTTCATTGTACGTTTTTGGTTTTGTACTTGAGATTATGGAGTGCTTATGAATAACAACTATATTTTCCCTCAGGTAGTAGATAAAAGTAGTTCAAATTTGAATTGAGTACTGTGAGTCATAGCAAGAAATAAGGTGAATTACTTGTTTTATTTTGTTATTACAAATATTATTAGAAAGCAAAAGTTCTTAAGGGTTTCACATTTTTGTGTAAATAAAATTGGGATTTGAATAACATACCTTTAGTTAATTTGACAAGGACAAACTGACATTGCCAAGAATTTTCAGAATAAAATTTCTATAATGTGTTTAAATGGGTTTTTTCCTGTATCTTAATATTCAAAACCTGATACATGGCTTAAGTTGTTCATATTACCTTCTCTTAGCTCACCAATGATGGCTTTACATAAAATTAGGTACAATGAAACTTGTAAGGGAATACAATATTACATTTTCTGTCTCAACACTTGTATATAACCCCAGTGCAAAGAAGTATACTAATATAGAATGCCCAGGGCTTGAGTCGCAGACGTGATTATGGTTCAAACTGTTTTTCATATACAGTGAAGACTTTTACCAGAATTCACCATGTTTTGTACATTTCCCCTCTCTTAATGTATTCATACTCTCAACATGGGGTAAGTAAATAAGCTAATGTAAAGAAGTATTCTTATCTTTTGGTAGAAATTCTGAAATGTATACAGTAAAAGGTGTTTGCATGTTTTCTGGCTTCATTGCATATTTATCGTCTGCAGTAGTTATTAACATGATTTGCCAAATATTCCAAGTACTCTCAACTCCAAGCTCATTGTTGGGTTGCTCTTCTAAGTCCACTCCATTTTGGGTGGAACCAGTTAGCCCAACTAGTTCCAGCCAATGAATTGTGAGCAAAATCGCCTACATTGTAGTTTGTCTGGAGCATGTGACTGCAGGTATAAAACCCTCCACCAAAGTTCTCTTCTCCTCTGACAACAACCAGCAACATTAAAAGTGGCAGTTGTTTTGTAAGCCTGGTCACTGAATGAATGATCATGATAAACAGAGTTCCCCTGCTCATCTTTTATATAAATTTATCATGAGCAAGAGATAAACTTTTGTTGTTAAGACACTGAAATTTGGGGGTGTTTGTTACCAAGTATAAGCTAGCCTTATTCTGACTTACATAGTTACTAGCTATGACATTGACTATATTTTGTCATTGTGAATAAGGAATTTTATCTACTTTAATATATGAAAGTTTGGAAATTGGTTAAATTATTGAGCTCAGAATGTCATTCATTGACATATAGAAGAGTAACTGGTTGTAGGAAGTACTGATAGTGCACTAATTAAGAGCACCATCTCGGGAAACAAAATGCCACATTTGTATTCTTGTGAAATTACTTCTCCAAACCTCAATTAAGTTAACTAAAAAATAGGGATCATAATCAGTTAACTAGTGTAACTGTAAGGATTAAATGAGGAAGTACGTGTAAAGAGTTTTGCACAAGTCCTGACATATATATTCTTAAGTGGAAGAGAGTGATGATCATGGTGGTAGGATATTAACAGGAATATCACAAATGAAGTTATCCCTCAAAAGATCACACTTTGAAAGAATCAAAGAACCCTAGAGAGTTTGAAGAGATTATAGAGATGATTTAACCCAGCATCCCTTCAAAAGTCTCCTCCACACATCTTGGCCAGGGAGGCAGTCTCAGTGTAGCACAAGGCAGGCAGTTCATTACTGAACATTCCTTACTCTGAGTTGGCATAGGCCTCCTTATAACTGCTGCCCATGGGTCCCAGCCGTCTTTCCAGAACAGTGATTTGAATCATCACTCCTTCACATGATGCCCCCTGACATTTTTGAATATTGCTTCTTAGTTGTTCTATTTTCTCCTTCAGTCTGTCATTTCTCCAGCTTCAAGTCCACTTTGCCGTTCCTGGCCCTGGCATAGGCCAAGCTGCCTTCCTTTGGACACTTTTGAGTTTATCAAATTGCAGTTGTCTAAATTGAATAAGATAACCAAACAGTTCGATCGGTCCACAATTAGACCATTGCCCAGGACACTGTGTCTGTCAGTATAGCTTGAATCACATTTTTTTTAGTACCCATATTGAACTAATGGCTTATCTCTGGCTTTTGATCACCTAAAACTATTGCCTTCTTTCTCCAGGACCATTTCTAGAGACCCTAAGCAGTCTCCCTGCATCCACATGTGCTTTTTCACCACAACCAGTGTCCATTCCCCATAGAACAGCCAGCATAACCTTCTCTAAACACAGATATGACTGTGATACCCCCGTATTAAGATTCTTCTATGGCTTCCCACTGCTCTCAGGATAAACACCAAAAGTTTTCAATGGCCTTCGAGGCTTGAGTGGTTTGGCGCATGCCCACTGAGCCATCCCTGTTTTCCTCTGGAGATTTGTGCTTCAGCCACACTGGCCACCTTTCCACTATTCAAAACTGTCTCCCTTGGGTGGAGGGTCTGGAACGGGAGTAGGGGGGAGAAAACTGTACTTGAACAATGATTGAAATTAAAAAAAAAAACAAAAACAAAAAAAAACTGTCTCCCTTAGGGCCTTTGCCCATTTTTTCCTCTCCCTAGAATGTTTTTCCCCTACCTTACTTTCCACCTTGCCTGATTAATACCTATTCATTTTATTAGACATCCTGTCAAGCATCATTTCTCCAAGGGAACCCTCAAGTTCCTATTCATGTGTTTTCATAGCATTAATTAACTTCACAGCACTTACACATTTCTGTGTGATTACCTGACTGATGTTGATCCACCCCTCCACACCGTAAGTTCAAAGAGAACAGGGTATCTATTTTTGCTCATCATTGCATTTTGTGCCAGGATCTGACACAAAGTTGGATCTTGGTAAATACTGGTGGAATAAACATTGGTGTCTGAACCAATTTTCTTGACAAGATCATTGCGAATCTCAGTTCTGTCATCCAGCCTGTTCTGTCTCTCACCCCAGTGTCTTGCATAAATTCAAAAAGCACATTCACTGTCCCTGCTGGACATTTATTACAACCTTAATAGATCATAGCTGACTATAAGCCCTTCGGGCCTCCATTAAAGGTCTTCCACCATATTAATATTGATCAACAGCCAATTTGAAGTGACTTGATTGTAGGGGAGGAAAGAAAAACTTTTTTCTCCACCCTCCTAGGTTCTTTAGCTGGGCCCTGAAAGTTAAGCTGACAAAAGGCAGATTAAAAAGAAAAGCATACAGGTTTTATTTATGTTTGCAGCACTTATATCCATGAGAGAAACTCAGTGATGAGTAACTCAAAGGAGTGTTTAGAACTTGGAGCTTATACAGCATCTTAAAACAGAACAATAAACTTGTAGAAAAGTGACAAGACCAAGCCAATGGGGTTGGCATTTATGGATGGCAGGCTGCGGGAGGATAAATACATGGGGGAAACTAATGGGAGGTTAGAATTGTATTAGTAAGGTTTGTTCTGTAGACCTTCTTAGTGCTATCTTTGGACTGATAAGAATCTTTGGTGATTGAGCTGTACCCTGTACCAAAAAGGGCACCTTCCTCATGGGAAATTTTATGTCCTGCTTTTAGGTAGAAAGGGGGAGGTCAGAGAGCCCTTCCTGAATCTATTGTTTCTGAAGTGTCTTTAGTTAAAAATATGTCAAAGCAGTAAAATTTGGGGATGGCACATTCAAAACCCTTACGTGATGTCTCTAAAGTATTTTAATTTACAAACAATCTGATTCTAACATACTTTTGATGTATGATAATTCAATCATTGCGCATGATTTCTGGGATGTTAGGATTCACATCCACGTCCAGTTAAGCCCCATCCCTTGTCCAATGCAGACATTGCTTGTGGATCACAATCTTCTCGCCCTTTGAGCATCACTGTAAACTTACAAACCTCAGTAAGATACTCCAGGTAATACTGTATTGGAATTAGCATGTGATTTATAATCTCTTTGAGCTAATATTTCCATTATTTATTTGGTCAGCTAAGTTATCAAATGGACTCTATTCCTAGCTCTACATGACACTCCGTATCCCTGAGATTATCACCTTGCTGAGATCTCCTGCTCTAAAAGTCACCCCTCTTCTGTACAATCTTCCTTGACTAAAGTGAGATTAGTTAGGACTGCTCCTTCTCCACAACCCTGACTCAGCTCCCCACATCAACCATAATTAAAATCCTATAACATTAAATCATAGGCATAATATATTTTTAATTAAGTTATAAAAATTCTGCCTCTGGCAATGGCAGACTTAGTTGTTTCACCCTAAACTCCCCTCTGAGAGCAACCAGAAAAGCCAGACAGCATGTGAAAGTCATCTGACTGAAGCAGTGGGAGAGCTTCCAGGGCAGTGACACCTTACAGAGCCTTGCTGCAGAAGGGGAGGCGAGGGGAGGGGAGGGGAGCCAGAGAGGCAGCCTGCACCTTGGGCCATTTTTCTCAGGAGAAATTCCAGTTCAGAAAGAAGCAGCAGCTGAGAAGCTAAGCATAGCCTTCGACAGTTTTTTGAGCTTGAGGGACAAAAATTGCAGTTCAGGACCTCATGAAGAGATGATGCCATAGTAAGTTCTAGAGTGTTGTTACACCTTAGGTAAAAGGGCTAACTCGAAATAGACCAGGTCTCTGGAGGAATTGAGACACATTTATTTTGAAACATCCTAATTGCTGATGGTACTGTGACCCTACCCCAATTGCCTGCAGAGCACAGGAACCACATCTAGAGAAAGAAGACATCACCTAGAGCTGCCATCCAACAGAAACAGAATGTGAGCCACCTACATAATTTAAAATTCTCTAGTAGCCAGATGTAAAAAATTTTAAACAGGTAAATTTAATTTTAATAATACATTTATTTAACCCAGCATGTCCAAAATATTAATCACTTCAACATATAATTTATGGGAGGAAAACTTTTTCTCTTCCAACCTAATTTTGAGCAATGGGTATGTGGGGGTGTTTTTAATTATCATCCTATTTTTTCTTTTTTTAAATTGTCGTTCAAGTATTGAACAACATTTTCCCCACCACCACTCTCCCCCACCTCACCCATAGCCATCTCCCACCCTCAGTCCTACCCCCCTTTGACTTTGTCCACGTGGCCTTTATGCATGTTCCTTGACGACCCTTCCCCTTCTTTCCCCCGTTATCTCCCTCCTCCCACCCCTCCCTGTGGTTACTGTCATTTTATTCTTAACTTTAATGTCTCTGGCTATATTTCGCTTGCTTGTTTGCTTTGTTGATTAGGGTCCACTTATAGGTGAGATCATATGGTATTTGTCTTTCACGGCCTGGCTTGTCTCACTTAGCATAATGCTTTCCAGTTCCATCCATGCTGTTGCAAAGGGTAGGAGCTCCTTCTTTCTTTCTGCTGCATAGAATTCCATTGTGTAAATGTACCATAGTTTTTTGATCCACTCATTTACTGATGGACACTTAGGTTGCTTTCAGCACTTGGCTACTGTAAATTGTGCTGTATATGGGTTTATAAATTAACTGACAGCAAATTGACAGGAGAAAAGTTTTGTTGCAGTACATGTGGAAGCATCTGTAAGGAGTGGCCCTCTAACAGCCAGGAGTAAGGGTTTATACATCAGCTTAATAAGGGGGGTGGAAGAGTAGAGCTTCAGTGGGAAAGGGTGGAAGATTCTTTTTTTTAACATTTTTTTAAGATTTTATTTATTTATTTGTAGAGAGGGAAGGGAGGGAGGGGGAGAGAGAGAGACAGACAGACAGACATCAATGTGCGGTTGCTGGGGGTTATGGCCTGCAACCCAAGCATGTGCCCTGGCTGGGAATTGAACCTGCAACACTTTGGTTTGCAGCCTGCGCTCAATCCACTGAGCTACGCCAGCCAGGGTGGAAAGGGTGGAAGATTCTTATAAGGCTTGTTTACAACTTCTTGAAATGTTCAGTTGCTAAGGTCAGTTGTGGGGACTTTTCCAGGATGGAGTTTTATAGGAGCTGATTTTTTAAAAACTGCTTTAGTCAGATACCGGAATTTCAGATAAGACTTTTTTTTGCATCTGGTACTCACCTAAATGTTTTCAGTTCAAAGTAATCTTTACGCCATTCTGGTTGTTTATTGGTCCCTTCATATTCAGTTTAAAATATTGAACCAGTGAGATACTTTACTTTTGTATTAAGTCCTTGGAATTCAGTGTGTGTGTTATATTCATAGCTTGACTCAGACCAGCTCCATTTCAAGTGCTCAGAAGCTGTGTGTGGCTGGTGACTGCCCTGGTGGACAACCCAGTTCTAGAAGGAAACTTCAAAGAATAGCTTTATGGCCTTGAGGTAGGAAAAGATTTCCTAAGCAAGTCTCAAATTTCATAAAGGAAAATATTGATTAATTGGACTATATTAAAATTAAGAATTTACTAAAAGACACTGCTTAAGAAGGTAAAAAGGCATGCCACAGAGTGGAAGAAGAAATATACTGTGATTGCATTATACCCCATTACATGGCTGATATATAAAATATCAGTAAGTTTGTTGAGGATATAGAAGAAGTAGAACTCTCAAACACTGCTGGTGGGAGTAGAAATCAACACAACACTTTGGAAAACTGTTTTGGTGGCATCTACAGAAGCTGAACATAATGTATCCTTTGACCCAACAGTTACCCTCCTAGATACGTGACCAGTAGAATGCATACATATGTGTACCCCAAAACATATAAATTGTGGGGACTCACTCAGACCCCCAGAGTTGCTATAACGGTGATTTTACAGTGAAAAGATCTGAGCTACAAAAGATGCAGAAAGAAATATTATCTGAACTTCCCTTATCTGTCTAAAGCAGAGCCTCCCAAAAATGCAGACTGCCCGTTCCCATTAGCATCAAAAAAATCATTAGAACCCTTCATACCTTCCCTCCAAAGACCTTAACATACCTGTCTTGTTAAGTTCGTATATAAACTTTTAGTTACTCAGTGAGTTACTTATTCCTGAGCAACTCCCAGGTGCACTCCCATTGTGAATAAACTGTCTTTTCGCCTGGTAATCTGCCTGTCATTAGTTAATTTGCAGGCCCCCAACCACTGGACTCAAGTAGAAAAGAAAAAAGTTCTTCCTCCAAATATAAACAAATCCATGACAACTCCAAATGAGAAACGGCCAAGTCTCCTCCAGTAGTAGAGGGCATAAGTAAATTGCCAAATATTCACACAGTGGAATGCTATTTACTTTCAAAAACATGGCTGAATTTTACAAACATAATGTGCAGGGAAAGAAGGCAGACAGCTGAGGAATCCGTATTGTATCCTTCCACTCATACAAAGTTCAGAAGCAGGCCAACTAATAGGGAGTGTTAGAGGTCACCATCCACAACCGTACACCTGAAACTTATGTAATGTTATTAACCAATGTTTCCCTAATAAATTCAATTCTTTAAAAAAAGTCTCAAGCCCTGGCTGGCGTAGCTCAGTGGATTGAGCGCGGGCTGCGAACCAAAGTGTCGCAGGTTCGATTCCCAGTCAGGGCACATGCCTGGGTTGCAGGCCATGGCCCCCAGCAACCGCACATTGATGTTTCTCTCTCTATCTCCCTCCCTTCCCTCTCTAAAAATAAATAAATAAAATCTTAAAAAAAAAAGTCTCCATGTGAGCTGCTCTAGGGGAGCAGAGAGTGTAATATCAGGAGGAGGAGTAAGTGAAGTTTCTATTCTTGGCTCAGGTGATGGCTATGGTCACTTTGAGATCATTCATTGAGCTATACATTCATTATTTGTACACTTTACTGCATGTATGTCACACTTTAATAAAAGAATTTATCGATAATGTAATTCTTAGTCTAATATAGTCACTCTGCTCTTTCTGGTATTTTAATGTTTCTGTATCTTTCTGCCTTGTTTATAATTTAGCATGTCAGCTTTCTGCAGAATAAATGCCATATTTAGGTTGAATAACAGCTGCAGTAACACCACGAATAATTATGATGATGGTGGTGGTTTGGTGATGTGAGGGAATTATTGCCCTCCTTGGCAGCCCAATTTGCTCACTAGAGAATGGTCCCTGCAACAAAAGAATTCTGATTATTTCCTCCCAATGTTTTAAAAATAGCATTTTACCATCATATTTATTCAAAAGTCCATTTATCATACACATCAGCATTCTAACACATATTTTTCATTAACTGCAATGCTACAATTAACACACCCTGCAACTGCTAGGAAATAAATCTAGTCAACTAAAGATCCTGTCAACTTTCTCCAGTTCTTTATTTTCTGTGCAACCAGCTAACACTGGGGAAAAATTAAACTGCCATTCACCTCACAAAGCCTTCTTTTTAGCACATTATTGTTTTATTTGACTACTGAACATAGAGGAATAACCAAACTTTGAAAAGAAAATGGAAATCAGTACATAAATATGGCATCTGATAATGACACACTTAATGATGAAAATGATACCATGTAGTTATTCTTTACAAAAGCCCAGAGAGCTGAATTAGAGCATTAAGTTAAACCCACCTACTCTTTCTGCACCATTAAGTCCCATCATTCTGCAGAAAGGTTAAGGTGGTTTCATTTTGCATTCTAATCTTAAAGCAATTATTCTCTCGTTCAAGTTAGAAAAGGCTACAAAGTCTTCTGCTCTTGATTTGCTAATGACTTAGTTACAAAGCACTTAACACATAGCTGTCTTATAGCTCTGTAAAAGATGTTATAAAAAGTCCCTTGAAGTTGAATCTTCTGTAATTTCAAACAATAATAACTACTAACATTATTGCTATTACGTCTATCACTTATTGACTCCATCTCTGCAGCGAGCACACAGGGGTGATGGTTTTCACATGCTACAATACTTTATTTAATCCCTGCCACAACCCAGAAAGATGAATTCTGTTACTCTCATATTCCAGGTGAAGAAACAGAGGCACAGAGTTTAACCTAAAGATTGCATGGCTAAAGGAAAGTTAAGCTCAAATCAAAAACTGTGGAACTTAAATTATATGCGGTGTTCTTACCCCAGATATATGTCTAATGCCCAGCTCCACACTGGATTATCAGCATATTTTCTATTGTGGTGGTCACTGTCGTTGCTTTTGCTACAGTCCCACCCCAGCCACCTGTCCATCCAGATATGCAGCACAGGGTTGTTAGTGTTCCGTTTTGTGACCAGCCAGGCCTTGCTGGCATTTATGAAATTAATCCTACAAGTTAAGGTGGTCAGTCTAAAGTCATGGAATTGTTCTCTCTGATTCCCCGTCGCCTTCCCATTGTTCGTGACAGTGTTCTGCATATCTAGGAGCTCACAAATGTCTGTGGACTCCCGGCAATTGGATTTCCTCAGGAAACATGGTTTAAATGTGAATTTCATTTGTTCATCTGAGAGGCCCCCATTGTGTTAGAAACATCTGTCTCCGAGAGATGGCTCCAAATCAGCCATTCTGTGGCTCCCAGTCTGCCTGTGCATTTCTAAATCACTCTGTATGCAATAGGTTAGAGTTTTTATGAGAACCTATCACCTTTACTCTGTGCTATAACTGTTGCTTATGAAATACTCATTAAATTTAATTTTTAAATTTTTTAGGCTATGTGAAATAATATTCCTTCTGTAGGGGGCAGGGAAAACCTTTTCCTTCTACTCTCCTAGGTTCTCCTGCAAGTTAAATGAACAAAAGAAAAATTAACACGAGGAAAACAGACAGAGCTGAGTAACACCTCAGTCCTGCAATGTATGCGCTCACAGGGGCTCAGAGAGGAGTGCCTCAGAAGAATGGTTAGAACACAGGCTTACACAGCATCTTAACAAAAGAACAGTAAATTTTGTAGGAAACAAAGGAAAGGAAAGGAAAGGAAAGGAAAGGAAAGGAAAGGAAAGGAAAGGGACTGACAAGACAAAGGAAAGGGACTGAGCTTCTAGAGGCAACCAGTTGTGGGAGGATAAATATAAGGGAGAAACTAACGGAACACAAGGGCTAGTTAGTAAGATCTGTGATGTAGATTCCTCTGGCGTCATCTCTGATAAGAGTCTAGAGTTGCCTCCAATGGCTAAGAATCATCCTATCCTGCCTGGTAGAGATGGGGAAGGCTGAGAGTTCTTCTTGTGTCTACTTTTCTCTTAGCCTTTAGCTCAAAATAATCCTTATGTCAATGTGTCATATTTTAGGGTGGCATATTCACAACCCTTTCATTTCTTTTCTTATTCACTTATTGTGTGTCCCCAGGGACTGTGACTTGGTCACCACTCTATTGTCAATACCGAGATCAAAAATACAAAGTGGCTTAAAGCAGGCATCCAGATATTTTTTTAATGTTCCTCAAAGATATGAAGACAAAACCTGTTACTTAGAGGTACAGTTGTTGCCCCTTCGTCTTCAGTAATGGTGTGTTTATTTGGAATGTAAGTCATCATTCTGTGTGCAACCTTCCACTGGATGAAACAGTATTTTTCTCCCATAAAAAAAGTAGAGGGCCTAAAGGATCTCTTAAAAATATCATAGCTTCCATACGGTTTTTCTCAGCCCTTCTTTATTCTGTTGGGAAAATATTCTCAACAGACTTCATTTACATGTACGCACTTTGGTGGGCGTGTGTCAGGACCTGGCTTATGTGCCCAGCAAAAGTTCAAGAATGCACTCAGGCCCCTCTTGGGTCCTGTGCCTGCCCCCATATTGGGAGTGAAGGAAGGCTTAGCACCCAAAACCATGTGATGTGAGTTACCCATAGGAAAGAAGAGCTAGTTTCTCAGAAGAGGGAAAGGAAGTGGCTACCACAATATATTACTAGTGGGTAAGCTTTACCTCTTCAGTGATTCACTCCATAAGTATTTATTGAATAACTACTATATGCCATATATACTCTTTCCCCTTCATTTCAAGAAAACCTGGTGGATGCAAATGATATTAAGATTACCTTGAATACTATTCAGTTGATTTTCTAGGCAAATTACTTACATATTTCCATATTGAAACTATTTCAGTACCATTACATGTAACAAATGTAATATCTTATTGCAACACACTGGTTAGCAAATATTTATTTTTGCTTTTACTAAATTCCAAACAGGAAAAGGGGATTTTTACTCCCAAAAGATTGAGAATTGATATTTTAACATATAAAACTCCAGATTGTGCTGCAAAGATCAACTACACAAAATTAATCACTTTATAGTTATAACTGCTTTTTAAGAGCAAGAAACAAACTGTTAATAAACCAATATTGCAGTAGACATCTTGACATTTAAATTGACTTTGTGTAAATCAAATAAGCAAAAGTGAATTTCATTATTTACTCATCAAACACTATATAGGCACATTTCACATGCACATCTTTAAAATGTAATAAGAAAAATTCCATCTCTTTATGTCTGGCATGTCTGTTTCTGATTAATTCTGTAACCAACATGGGTAACACTAAGGTGAGACAACTCACACATCACTTTTTTGTCTTCACTAAAGCATTCTGAAGTTACTACTGATTTCTGCTACTTATATGAAACGTATTCATCTGGCACGAAATATCTAGGGGAAGAAATGGGGTGTTCCTGCCCATGGTCTTCATCATAAGAGAGTTTTCACTTTATCCTGACCTGACTTTGAATATTTAGGGAAAGTGTTCAATTTGTGGCTTTAGCTAATGGCAGTACAATGTCAAACTTCTCTGTTTAACATTCAGTTTTGTTAATCAAGAAAACCAGATTGGCTCGCTGCATGTTGATTAAATTGATTACAGCTGGAGGGCCTTGATAGCTTTTTTTCAAGTGTCTCTAATTAATCAGACAATGCTTGATTAGTTTTTTTCTGTTCTGAGGAGATAAACTGACTTCCTTGAGAATTTTCACCCCAAAATAATTCCCCTCCAGTGAAAGGTAAAGGATAAGTGAGTCACTGCTAAGTTTTCCATGACGCGGAGACCTTTTATCTTCCAGCAACTTAGAAAAAAAATCCTTTGAAAAGCAGATTAAAACATATTAAACTTCTTTTCACATACTCTTATCAATACATCTCCTAGAATTCCTAGAATGAAAAAAGTCTTTATGTTTGCCTCCTCTGAGATTTGCGCCTAGCCTCCCACTAGTGTAGAGCATCTTCCAGCTTTCCCATTGTAATCGTTTTCGTCAGGTCATATCATTCCATTGCAGACCTGACATTGCAGTCTTCAGCTCAAGAGCCATTTCACTTCAATAATCAGGCTCATGAAGGATCTGTTACCAACAAATAATAAGCCATCATCTATTTTTAAGTCATATCTATAGCATTAGATAAAGCAGCTGTTGTTTATGCAAATTGACATGACAATTTCCAGGAACATTACCAAAATGTATTTATAAAGACCCAAAACGTTCTGCTTTTGTCACTGAAGTTGATATTTCCGATGGGGAAGGCTGCTAGGATCAGCTCAGATGGTGCTCACTGGCATGAGGCGGGCGCCCCTTTTTCCTCCCTCCTCCATCCGCACTGCTATTTGCAGTAAGCGCTGCCGCCTTAAAACGCTTTTTAAAAGATATTTCGAAGCTGTGTTTCAGAGGAGTTTACTTATAGATGCCATCAAATTGGAAGCTACTGAAGAGAGAGAATCTGCCTTTAAAGAAGAGAGTAGTAAAAAATAATAAAAAATTCCACTGGAGTAGAAAAATAAAAAGTGAAAAATAAGTCTTATTCTTCCTGCCCCATACTCCACATTTCTACTTACTTGTGATTATGGTGAACAGTTTCTTGGGCACCCTTCAGAAACTTTCTGTGCATATACAAGAAAGTATGTTTTATTTATGTATTTTTTTTTCAGCATAAATGGGACAAGTCTCTATATTGTTATATAACTTTTTAGAGTTTTACAGAATAAATTTTGGACACTTTCTGAATTTGAACATATAAATAAACACATTCTTCATTAATTGCTGGATATTATGCACTGTAACTTATTTGGCCAGTTATCTGCTGATTTAGGTGGTTTCCAGTTTTTCACTACTATAAACACTGCTGTAATAAACATCCTCATATCTTGTGACCTTGAGCAAGTATGTGTTTATAATAAATTTCTAGAAGTGAAATTATCAATTAAAATTGATAATTTTAATAGATACTACCAAATTGTTTACCGATTTACATTCCTACTAGCTCACACTGAGTATCGTGAAACCTATAATTTTCGCCAAGCTTTGTGTGTCAATAGTAGCTTATTATTTTAATTTGCACTACTATAGTTATGTACATGGCCAAACACCTTTCCATAGTGGGGGCGAAGAGGCATTAACATGTGTTTTCTCCCAATCTGCCTATTCATATCTTTGCCTACATTTCTGGGACTTGTATTTATTCGGTATCCTTATATATCACAAGAACACAAGGTTGGGTACTTAAACCCTCAATAACTATTTGAATTTGACTTAGATATGGGATGCACACACAAAAAAAATCTAAACCAGTCCTTATTAGAAAGAGTAAGGTCCTTGAGGCAAACTGCCATCTCTGAAGACCTTCACTCTCACAGGATGATAAAAACAAGATGCCTTCTCAGGAGATTTCTATACATTACAACCTTATTTTGATACAATGGGAAATGAATTTAGTCAAAGGGAAAGTTTTTTGTTCCTCATATGTGTTTTCATACACATATGTACTAAATTTCCAAAATAACACATTATTCCTTGCCTAGATTATACAGCAAACTCCTAAGTGATCTTTTTAGCCCTTCTCTTTCCCCACCAATCCATTCTCTGCACCGCTGCCACTGTGATCTTTCTAAAATGCAAATCAAAACTTCTTCCAGCTGAAATCCTTGAATAGATCCCCAGGGCCTTCAGAATGAGGTAGGAGCTCCTTTGTTTGCACCTAAGACCCCTGCCTTCTTCAGCATTTGACCACAGTTGCATCATTCAACACATACTCGTATGTGCACCCAGTGCCCATCATTTCACAGTGGGTACCCCTAAGCCCTCCACTGTGGGCTGTAATGCACACTGCTGTATTACACGCTGTTTCTGCTGTAATGCACACTGTTCCTTCTAGAACATCCTTCCATCTTTTCTCTATTTTTCAGCCTCATCCTCGTTTTTCAGGAACAACCATTGCTAGAAAGCCTTATCTGAACCCTTCTTCTAACTATAAGGGTTCTCTGGGTTTCCCCTATGTAACAACAGTTTCTTCACTTCCTGTAAGTGTTGGTCTTATAATCTGTCTCCAGGAGACTGAATTATTCAGGGGAAGAATCCCTTTTACTCCTTAGTATGCAGCATAAAGCCTGTGATGCTGCATGGGCTCAAGAAATATCTATTCACCCTAAAATCATAAAGCAGCAATGCTGACAACACTATTGAGAAGGCACAGAAGGAATTGGCCTTTTTCCATATTGTCTCAAGTAGATGGGATATTACTGTTCACATGTTGTAGCTTAATTTGATGGCTGATGCCTGGATTTGTGCCTCCGGAGTTGAATTATCTACCATATCTAATGAGTCAGTATCTGTAAAATGGCCCCAAGATGCTATGCCATTAATATTCTCTTAACCTGAGGGAAATACTGCCAAACAGGAAATATGTTCAGTTCTGCAGAGAACATATAAAATATATTTAATAGAGTAAGAGAAGTTAATCGTTTTTGTGATTTCTTGGTGCATTGAGCACTTGAAAGGAGCTGAGTCCTCTCTTTTATGGATTTTTCTGACAAAGACATGGACAGGACAGGTGACTTTGTAGAGGCCAGAACAAGAAAGAATGTGGTTTTCCCTTTGTAGGAGTGTTTGTTGCGTGTCTTCAAATACTTATGGGTTGATGTGAGGCAAAAAGGCAGTACTTGTTTATGCAACATGTTTCCCACCTTTTGCTGTGGCAGAGATGTGATCCTATTCCAGGTGTCACCATAATGCAGACATCCTCTGGGACCCTTTTGAAGAAGGGAGGAGAAGTGTCTGGGAAGATAATTCTCATATTGTTCTCAACCTGTTGCCTTTTCTGGCTCCTGCTCTTCTTCCCACTGCTCTCAGAGTGTGTTCTCCTCCCCTCCTCTCTACCAGATCTTCCTCAGAGAACTCATCCATTTCCCAATCTTTTCACTCTTACATCTGCATCCTTCTTTATAGCCATGGCCTTCACACAGGAATTCACTCATTCATTCATTCATTCATTCAACAAACATTTATTGAGTATCAACATTTATTGAGTTCCAAGCCCAAGGTGAAGAAGACAGACACGATTTTCTGCTTTATGAAGCTTAAGAGTCTGATCACAGCTCCTCTTCTTTGTTCATAAACAGCTGTATTCTCACTGTAACCTCACGAGGCAGAAAGGGCAAGGGAGCTCTTTAGGGTCTCCTTTATAAGGGAACAATCCCATATATGAGGCTTCTACCCTCATGACCTTAGCACCTTCCAAAGGCCCCAACTCCAAACACCATCACAGTGGGGATGAGGTTTCAACATAGGGATTTTAGGGAGATACCAACATTTCAGTCTATAGCACTCAGCCATAATGAGAAAAGGGACTAAGTTCCCTTCTTAGCTCAGCTGGTAGAGCAGAGGACATGTAGTATTGAATGGAAACTGTAATTTAAAAAAACAAATTTAAAAAAATAAAAAGAAAGAAAGAATTTTTAAAAATAATATCAAGAAAAAAATCTGGAGCAAAATGCTAACATCATTAAACCTGAGCAGTGTAGAGTCTGACATATGTTTGAAATTTTTCATAATTAAACAGTTAAAATGTTTTTACTCATGTATGTATATGTCTTTAAATCTATTGTGCAATAGTAATAAAGTGCTAATATGGAGATTTAAAAAAGAAAAGGGACTTAGGGTGTGGCTATGTCTCTCTGTCTGAAGCTGGGGCTAGTGTAGAGGCAACAGTGAGGGAAAGACACAAAAATATCATGTAGACAGTAAGGACCAGACCATGCAAAGCCTTAAGCCATTGTAGTGATTTTGGATTTTTCCCTAAAAGCAAATTTTGAAATCTCACTCTGGACTGGAGTAGAGGGAGATCATATTGGCTGGGGGATAAACAAGGGAGAGATTCTACAAATGCAGACTATGATGGCAGCAGTGGGTGTGGAGCTTTGTCAACATATTCAAGAACTAAGGCCGGGACCTACTAATAGTTCCCTAAATGTTTCCAGCATAACTTGGAGAGACCATGTGAAATTATTACTACCAAGACCTCATATTCCTTATGTGCTAAAACCACTCCTATAACACCCCAAACTGGTTTCCTCTCCCCAATATCCCAATTTATTCATTGGTAGCCACACTGTTTCATTCCCAGAATCTAGACTTTAAGCTTCTCATTCTGTCTTCAGACTAGCTTCCTCAGTGTCACAGGAAATATGGTAACCAGTGGCATATCTGAGTTTCACTTATTTTGGCTTCCATTTTATTGGGGACTGTCTCTTACTTTTAGATCCAGTTTCAGAAGTTCTGGAGAAGCACAGTGATTGGCCCAGATTAGGTCAGGTGTCCACATCTGAACAAATCAACTGAGACTGTGGGCTTATGAGGATGTGGTTGGGAAAATACATAGAGATTATGTATGCAAAGCGTCAAAGGCCAGGGTGAAGGTTTGGGTCTTTTTCCCAAGTACAGTAGCTTCCCAATGACATTGAAAGGTTTTAAATAAAAGATTGACATAATCAGATAAGAATTTTGGCTACGATGTGGAGAACAGAGAAGTGAAGCCAGAATGATTGACTATGAAGGGATCAATTAAGAGCTTTGGCTACAGAAAATGTGAGACAAGAGAATTACTTGGATTTGGTAGTGGAAGTAGAGATAGTGAGAAAGGTAGATTCAGAAGGCACTTAGGAGGAACATTGACAGGAAGTTTTATAAGAGCCTTGAGAATGTTACACGCTTCAGTTCCTTCCTCTAAGACAGAGGTCATTCAGCAGCAGCCTCTGGGCCAAATCCCGCTGCAGGATATTTTTTTGTAAGAAAGATTTTACTGAAACACAGCCATGCCTGTTTACTTACTTATTTCTTTATGTCTGCTTTCATACTACAACAGCAGAGCTGAATGGTTGCAATAAAGACCTTATTGCTTGGAAAGTCTAACACATGTATTTACTGCCTGGCCCTTTATAAAAATAGGTTGTTGACCGTGGATTTTACACTACTAGAACCATTGCCTCCATGCTATTCCAGGGTACACAAGTTCTTAATTTGGGGGTCCAGAAGTCCACGAATGGGCATCAAATGATCTCTGACCTCTTGTATTTGGAAGTAAAACTTGGTATTTATGTACGTTTTTCTGGAAAAAGTTTTCACCAGCTTTTAAAAAGTATCTGTTCATTCTCCCCAGTCCATTTCCTGACCATAGATGTTTAACACCTACACTTCTTTCAGTGAATAAGAAATGTGCACTGATACCAAATGATAAATAAATATCATTAAGTCTTGGCTAGAAATTGCTAAGTGCTCCTGTGTATTTTGCTGGGCTGGCTCCTCAAACCCCAACCTTTATAATAGGTTGTAATGAGCTACACAATAATTATAGTCATGTTTTAAATTTCTCAAAGAATTGCTGCCCCAAATAAATACTTAAATGTATACAAAATTGTATATAGTTTTATAACACGGGAATTCCTTCAAGGGAACAAACAGATGGTCTGATCAGCCCACACCAGCCTTTGTAAATAGACATGTTCTAGTGTCATTTTCTGCTGGTGAGAATGCCTTTTCCATCTGACTCGGAACTCTTTGAACCCCAGGGCCTGGCACACAGGACTTCAGCAAGTGGTCATTGTATATGCAGAGAGATGATTGAGCTTTTGGCCTCATATCATGTTTTTGCATGTATGTGTATATGCGTGTATACATACATGATGTATTTATAGGAAACATATTAATGAAATAATTAGTAAAATTATCTTGTAAGCAAAATCTTGTTTTCAAATGAAGGAACTGAAGCCATAGTTCATCGTAGCCAAAGATGTCATCCCAGCTATGAAAATATGTGATCAACTCTGATTCAGTGAATGTTCAATGTGGGATATCAACACTGTGGCATTCTTTTTCAGCCAAGGCTTTAATATTAGGTAAATCTGGCCATTGTGAAAGTTCACCAGACAGTATTTATTCTTCATCTGCATGATATTTTTATATGTGGTACTTAATTTAAATCCATTGTGTTGACTCGTGAGTAAAAAACATCTACCTGTGACAGTAAAACAGAAAATGTTACTGCTTTACTTTTTACTTCCTGTGACAGTAAGACAGTAACCCTTCCTGTGACAGGCACACCTACGCACCTCGGCACATGTAGGTGTGCCTCAAGGCCCTTTCTCTTCAGTTTTGAGAGGAGAGGCAGGGGTGGTAGGGCTGCCTGAGTCCATGAGAGGAATGAGGATGGCAGGGGAGGGAGCATGTTTGATTGAGAAGGATACTTACCCACTAAGGAGCCAGAGTCTTTCCTAACAGGTAGGTGAAGACCATCCTCAGGAGAAAAATTATAGTCAGAGTTGAGGAAAGCAACCAAAAGATATCAAGTACAAAGACAAGGCAAGTATGGAAATGGTGGAGCAAGGAGCAAGAACAGATTGTGGAGCAAGGTAGTCAGGATAAAAAAAGCCAAGGAAACAGTTCAGAACTAAAGCTAGAACTGGCATGCCGTGAGTGAGCCTAAGCTGGAACTCCCACACACTGGATGTTGGCTCCCTACTGTTGGGAAGGCATGGAGGTTCAAAGGAGTAGATCAAGAGGCAAGGCAATGGACTGGCATTAAATATCACATATAAAAACATAAACATGTGAGAGACAGGTACTAGACTATACATTTCTTCTTATTATTAAGTCACCAAAAAACGATGTGCTTGGAAAAATAAAATTATTAAATATACATAAAGTAAAATAAAAACAAACCAACAAAAGCAGTGTCAGCAGGACAGGAAAACAGTACAACCTGAAGCAGCATCTCTCAAGGTGTGGTCGTGGACTCAGGATACCAGGAGATGCAACAGTTGCAGATGCACACACATGGGCGGCGCCATACACTCTGTCCTCCTCTCAGGAGAGCCAGTGGCTTAAAGGCTCTCCAAAGTCCTGCAAGAAAAAGTCCTGGTTGGCTTTGCTTAGCCCAATATTTTATATTTAACATGAAAACATTTTCCAAAATATACTTTGTAAATGCTTACTTAATGAAAAAGCCAACAAATGAGTTGGTTTGATGATATAAAATCATCTAAATCTTAAATTAAAATATCACTTGTCAAGGGTATTCTGCAGTCATTTTTAAGAGAGAAAATCAAATGCACCTTACACCAGCCTAAATCTGCACCATATAGTATGACTCAAAATACAGAAGCAATAAAAGATTGATACATTTGACTACAGAAAGAAAAATGTTTTTAAACTTTTGCATGGCAAAAACAAAGTAAACAAACACAAATGACAAGATAAGTGAAAGAGACAAAAAAACCCTGATTAAAAGAAGGGGCAAAATATATGAACAGACAAAATATTTATATAGATATAAAATACCCACATGCATATACTTAAATGTTACATAAATTCCCTATGAATATGAAAAGACAGTCAACCCCACTCATAATGCTCATAATGAAAACAAGTGCACATTAAACCTACTTTTTTAAGATTTTATTTATTTATTTTTAGAGAGGGAAGGGAAGAAGAAAGAGAGAGAGAGAGAAACATCAATGTGCAGTTGCTGGGGGTCATGGCCTGCAACCCAGGCATGTACCCTGACTGGGAATCGAACCTGCGACACTTTGGTTCACAACCCGTGCTCAATCCACTGAGCTACGCCAGCCAGGGCCACATTAAACCTACTTTAAGATACCAGTTCTAATCTCTCATATTAAAAAGCATTAAAAACTTGCTAACATATTCTTGTGACATGGCCGTAAAGAAACCAGCATTTTCATACATAGGTGGTGGGAATGCAGATGTGAACAACCCTGGTGGAGGCAATTTGTCAATATCTAACGAAACCAAGTATGTGTTTACCTTTTGTTCCAGAAATCCCATTTCTAGCAATTTACCTTGAAGATACATCTCCAGGTATACAAAAATAGATATGCCATGGTTATTCATTGCAGCATTGATTGCAATAATCTTGCAGTTAATTTGCAATAATGCAAAATACTGAAAACATAGGAGAGTGGTGAAAGAAATGATAATACATCCACACAGTGGAGTACTATGCAGATGTAAAAATGAGGAAGCTACGAACTAGTAGAATTGATTTACAAGATATATTTTAAATTGGAAAATGAAAATGCAAAAAATTAATTATGGTATGCTACCTTTTGCATAAGAAAGAAGAGAAATAAAAATACACATGTACCTGGTTTGGTTTGGTTTTATTTTGTTTTGTAAAAAGAAACATAGAAAGGAGATACCAGAACTAATGGAGTTGATTCCCCACAGAGCAGTGCATGTGGTGGGCATGGAAGTGATGAGAGGTGGGAACGGACTGGAAGGGCTGGAGGAAACATAACTCTTACCCAAATGTGCCTCTCTGTGTACTTTTGACTTTTGAGCTGTTAATGTTTAACTTACTCAACAACAACACAAGTAATAAAAATCAATAAGGATGGAGAGAAAAACCTAAAATGTAATACAAACAGAAGCTGGTAACTATATTTCAAATGAATAATGCAGAAGCTCCTTGACTTACTTTGGGGTTACATCCCAATAAACCCATCATACATCAAAAATGCATTTAACACACCTAACCTGCCAAACATCATAGTTTAGCCCAGCCTACCTTAAGCATGCTCAGAATACTTACATTAGCCTACAGTTCAGCAAAATCATCTAACACAATGAACACACTGTGGACTATGGGTTGCAATCGCATGGCAGACTGGGAGCTGAGGCTCTCGCTGCCACTGCCCAGTATCACAAGAGAAAATGGTACAACATAATGCTCACCCAGGAAAAAATCAAAATTCAGAGTGCAGTTTCTCCTGAATGCATATTGCTTTCACACATTGGAGTGTTGAAAATTGTAAATCTAACCATCATAAATCAGGACCATCTATAAAACGGCACTGAAGAGCAGGGAAAAGAACTAGCCCAAGTAAATTTTGAACCTAGTATTTTGAGTGAAGAATAAAAAGAACCACAAACAGAGAACCCTAGAGAGTAGGTTTGGGGTTTTCTACTGGTTATTTAATTTGTTTTGTTAACAATTCTGAAATGACTTTTGGTGGGCTCCGTAGTTCAGAAAATAAGTAAATATATTGAGGTTGTGAGAGGCAGGTTTCTCACAGCCAGAAGGGAGTTACAAATGTGGAAAGAGGAAAGATGAGAACAGACCTGTGGTATTGTGTTAGCATTGGAGAAATCAATATGAGCCCATGATTACAGAGCAGTGGTCACCAAACTCTTTCTGTAAAGGGCCAGGTAAATACTTAATTCTGTCATTATAGCACAAATGCTGTAGCTGTGTAAACAAGTGAATGTGTCTGTATTGCAATAAAAGTTTATTTATGGCCACTAAAATTTGAATTTTGTATAGCTACCGTATTTTTGGACTATAAGATGCACTTCCCCCACCAACATCTGGGAGGAATAATGGTTGTGAATGCTGCTGTTGAGTTCTGTTTACATTTATATTGGTGAAATATTATTATTTATGTTATTAAATATTTTACTACATTTTTTGCTTCAAAATTTTTTCCTATTTGCATCTAAAACTTGGGTGCATCTTATGGTCCAAAAATATCATATTACATGACACAAAACATTATTATTTTAAATTTTCAACCATTTAAAAATGCAAAAACTGTTATTGGTTTGCAGGCAGTATACACCAGACAGTGGGCCAGACAGATTTTGCCCATGGACCATAGTTCACTAACCCCTGTTTAGACAGAGAGATGATGATAGACGATAGGTAGCTAGCTAGCTAGATAGATCCCAAGCAAATGCGATAAAATGTTTAAGTTGGGGAGTCTGGGTGAAGGACATTTAGGAGTTTCTTATCTTGCAAATTTTTTATAAATTTGAAATTTTAAAAAAAAATCACAAAAACATGCCTATACTTTTCATGGCTACTGCTAGGAAGGAAAAACATTAATCAAATCATTAGCCTAGGAAATGAATGCCTTGTTTTTGTAGCAGTCACACAAAAACCACCCCCCACACACATTTATTTCCCATGTGCAGGGGACCTCGAGTAGGTGCTTCTACTGCCATTGTGTAGAGTTTCTAACTTGTCTCTGGGGGTGTCATCGTATGATAACATTATTTCTCTCTTGTTCATCCTTGCTCTCCATCACTCTTACTGAGCAATGAGGTCACCGAGCAGGTAATTTGCGTGTGACCTTGTAATTTTCTATAATGTAGGAATTTTTGGTCTATTATCATTAAATGGACTAAATAAAAGGTGCTTATCAGAAAATGTTCCATTAGCTTGGAAGTCTGTGACAAATCCTTTTTGATGTCCTTAATGTGTTGTTATGAAATTCAATTATACAACATGCTCACCTTGCTTATTTCATTGGCCATAATCTAGTGATAGCTGAGCTGAGCAGTAACTGAAAGTATCTTAAAATATTACAAATAGGAAATAGGTAATTTTTACATTGTTACTTTTTATACAAAAAGAGTGAATGGCTTGCAAGGAAAACCTCTACTCTACAGACATGTAATCATACTATCACCCTTTATAATTTCAGCAGAATCCAGTTCTTACTTTGGTTTATCATTGCAAGTAAAGTCATACTATGGTCCTCATTGGTAATGAAGATGATAGTGGTCATAGCTGAAATTTATTGAGTGCAACTCTGCACCTAAGATCCATTCCAAATATTGTCCATCCTTTTTTAAAATTTAATCCTAACAACAAAACTCTGAGGTACTATTATCTCCTTTTTATAGATGTGAGGTTTACAATGTTAAGTGACTTCACCAAGTTCTTATGTTAGGAAATGCGAAGCCAGGATTGGCCTGAAGAGCCAGTGCTCATAGTCACTGGTTGGGACTATCTCCCATTATAGATAAAGACAGTGGGAAGTACAGAAATTTAGAAAGAAGTTGTTTAGTCATGAGGACATGGCTCCTGTTGAGAAGAATAAGGTAAACTACAGGGTACTATATCAATGCAAGAAATAGATCTCATGTTGGAAAATCCTTCACATTCTTCTACTTGCTCTCTTCCCCTGAAGAGGCACAGGAGTGAGCTTAGAGGTGAGAAAGGCTTGAAGTAAAATGCACAGTGACTCACGTCTTCTGGTTGTCACCCACTTGCATCACACCCACCCAGGTATCTACTAGAGGGAACAAGAGACTAGAAAAGAATGGATGAGGAAGGAAAGTCAAGAGATTAGGAGATGGGGTTGGAAGTTGGAGGAAGAGGGACAGAATGTAGAGAGGGTGCTCTGGAGTGGTTTTGTCCTCATTCATAATGGGAGAACTAAAGTAGTGAGTCACTCAAGGACCCAGCTCCCCTCACCCTTCCTTCTTTCAGCCTCTGCTGCTATATAGCCCCGAATTAATGCAGACCAACTGCCACCATTGTGGCTTCTCCATGATTGCCACAAGATTAATCTCTGCTTTGAATCACTATGTGGAATGTTGTCATTCATGACATGTGACATGTGACTTTGCTAGGCTTTCTTACCCAGAGATTCTAAGGAGATTTGTCTCTGATGCATTTCTTCTGAGTTATTGAAATAATTTTTATGCTACACTTTAATAACAATAAACTTTTGATAAGAATGTCATCTTTATTTAGTTGAGTATTTATTGAACAACTAAGACAATTCCCCATTTACAGTCATTTGACTTAGCGATTTTTCAACTTTACAATGAAACAAAAGCAGTATACATGATAAATTACATGAGATATTGAACACTTTGCTATAGGTTTTGTGTTAGATGATTTTGCCCAACTGTAGGCTAATGTAAGTATTCTGAGCACATTTAAGGTAGGCTAGGCTAAACTATGATGTTCAGTAGGTTAGTTGTATCAAATGCATTTTCAATTCACAGTATTTTTACCTTATGATGGGTTTATCAGGACGTAACCCCATGGTAGGCCAAGGAGCTCTGAAGTTAGTTAAGTGATTGACTCTATATTAACCAATTTGCAAAAGTGAACACTAATTTTTGAACATCGTATCTTTCTGAAATATGAAGGAGGAAAAATGTTTCTTTGTGGAAGCCCCAGGGAATTACAAATCCCCTGGGTAAAATCTGCACATGGAATTACAGATGTGTGTGTTCATTTCTTTTTAGGGACTGGTTAAATATGCTGAGCCCACCCATCATTCCTCCCAGTCAGCAGCCAGCAGAGCAGCATCAGGACTCTTCCAGAAGTCTGAGTGCCCAAGGTGGGAATATGAAAAATGCTTTGCATAAAAAATAGAAATAATTAACTATAAATAGAGACAATCAGTCGCTTTGAGATGCCACCATCTTCATTAAATGTTGATTGCTTAGGTTCACACACCCAACATAGGTAACCTGTATCTCATTTTATACAATGATAGCTTCTTTACAACTAAAAAGAATATGAGAGAAATTGTCCTTGTTCTTCTAAAGGTTAGTCACAGGACAAAACATAGTTTAAGGAGTAAGAAGAGCATGGCTTTAGTGTCAAACTGACCTTCATCTGAATTCTAGCTCTAACAATTTCTGCTGTGTGACCTGTGAGAATTTTGGTTATTGCATCTGTAAAGTAAGACTAATAATAGTGCCCACCTGAAAGTTTTTCACAAAGATTCAATGAGGTATACCATATACAAAGCACTTAGAATAGTATCTGCCAAATCCTAGCTGTTGGTATTATTATAAAGCAGACTCAATATTCTAATATCACTGAGATACATGTTTTTGTTGTTAATACACTGATACAGTGGAGACTTGGGGTTATTTTGGGGTGTGTTTTATTTTTTCAATTTTTAAAAAATATTTCAATTATAGTTGACATAAAGCAAAGGCTGGCACAGAGCTACGATAAGTAGTGGTAGCAATGGAAAAATTGGAAGGAAGCAGGAATGAGAATTTGCCTGAGGTTCCCTTTGTTGGTGAGAGCTGTAAAAATGAACCATTAGTTTCTGGTTGTGAACAGGGAACATGATTGGCAGGAGTATTGAAAGGAGGAATGGAAAAGAATCTCTGGTGGAAACAGAGGACTTGAGGTGGGGGAATGGGGATCTAAAGTGTATAATTAGAGTGACAAATAACCTCAGAGTGGGAATCTGAGGCAGTTTCTGAGTTGGATTTTGAAGATGGAAGCTCTATATCTGAGGTTAAAAAAAAACTGAAACCAATATAAATTGCTCCAAGAAAGGTGCCAGTTTTGGGGGAGTATTTTTTTCCTAGCTGCCCCAGGGAAAAAGTGGAACATCCATTTTTCTTCAGGTATGGATAATTCAGAGTGAAAGCTCATACATCTGAATTGTACATTTTGGCTGCCCAAGGGATAGAGATGTCTCTGTGATTTACTATCTGAAACAGATTATGCCCCTCAAATTGGGAATCTTTAGAGGTGTACATTTATAATTAGTTATGACAGAAAAATAGAATCTGGGCTGTCAGAAGGAGACTTTGCTGTGAGGGAACAAATAATACGTTATGTTAAGTGTCCTAAATAAGGCACAGGGATGGAGAGCATGGTCCATGAGCAAAGAAAGGCACCCAGGATATGCATTAGTGGTACACGGCTGAAAGGATGTCTGAAAGTTGCCGCCATTACAAAGTGATGTTTTGACACCAGGAGCTCAATTATGTTGAAGGTAAACAGAACTTCCACTGAGGAAAAATTAACAAATTAAATCGAGAAAACTATAAAAACGAAACGTTCTGGCTACAGTTAGCCAGATCTACCACCCCTTCAGCACACCACCCTAGATTTTTAGCAGTGGTCCCTTTCCCCTTTGCTCATATGTTTGGGTGGTTTGAGCTAATTAATACCATCAGAAACTAGTGTTTCTTATCTGGCTAATCTTTACATGTTATTGGCCTAGTTTTAAACAACATAGCACAGTCCATACTTACCAATATATCAAGATAGTATTTTCTTCTGTTCTTATAAAGCAGGGGTGCTCAACTTTTTGGCGTCTCTGGGCCACACTGGAAGAAGAGTTGTCTCGCGCCACATGTTAATACACAAACACTAACGAAAACTGATGAGCAAAAAAAAAGGTCCGTGCATAATTTTCATGATACCCAACACCACAGAAAAGCAAAAATGTCCTCACGTAATAACCCTAACTATGCAGCGGCCCTTTCAATAATCTTTTAAAATTGTTGAGCAGATCCCAAGTTTGTGATCACTAATATAGAAAATGTATATATCTTAGTAATAAAACTAAGTAATATTTTAAGTAAATTTACAATTTTGTGTTGGGCTGCATTCATAGCCATCCTGGGCCGAATGCGACTTGCAGGCCACAGGTTGGACAGCCCTGTAAAAGTGTTTGTCAAGGAAAAATAGTGGGTCCAGTTTATATCATCAGAAGGAGAAAGGAGGCTCAGTTGTAGGCAGTCTGGGACTCTTCCCGGGTTTCTCTTGTATGCCACCATTAATTTAGCACTTACTATATGCCAGACATTGCACTAAGTTGTTACACTTAGCCCTCACACAACACCATAAGGAAGATACTAATTGTGTGTAGTTGTTGTTTACAGCAAGGAAACTGAGGTCACCAAACTAGTCATTTGCAGAGCTGGAATTTGAACATAAGCAGCCTGGACCCAGAACCCAAGCACTGTTTTTGTACTATTTTGGTTTTGAACCACATTAATAGATTATTTGCTCAAAATAATCTATTTTGATTATTAAAAATAATAATCAAAATAATCTAAAAATTAATATGTATAAAACCAGGAATTGAAATATTATTCTTCTGTTAAAAATTCCTAATCAACAGGAAAAGCAAATTAAAATATCTTAAGAGCTCAGTAGCTAAGTTCTTTAAGGAAAAAAAAATCAGAGCTCTGGTCCCCTGTTTCAGCCCTGGACCTGCCTCCCCCTCCCTCCTAGGCTTGTCAGAGATGACAGGTGGCCACACTGCCTTTGTGGGAGGGGCTATGGCTGCAGTGACTGTGCTTGCCATTTCTAGGGCAAGGCAAAGGGCATGAGGAAATGGAAGAAGATCATCACTGGACTTCAGGACTGCCAGGCCTGGGTGTGTGCTGGTAGCCTATTATCTGAGAAAGTTGGTCTCTGTCACTTCACTATGTATGTTTTCTTCATAGTCTTCTCACAATTTGTAACTTGTGATTTGTTTACTTGTTTATTATTATTATGAGAAAGAGGGAAGAGGAGAGAAATGTTCAACTGGTCATGTCTTATCACAACCTTGAAAAACAAAGTAATTCATTGAAATCTGACTTTCAGATTTCTAATTCTGATTTTTCAGTATATTAGGTTTATTTCTAAAATTTAACAATGCAAGTATTAAACCATACATTTTAGCAGTTAAAACAGTTGTAGATCATGTTATGCAATGGCTCTTAAACTTTACTTATAAACAGTGAAAACTTTTCTTTCAAATGCAATTTCACATGGAATCCCAAAGTACAAAGGAGCTAAATGTAGAACTGCTCTGGCTGAAGGGGGAGTCACGGTCTCAGAAACCTGCCCAGGGCCCTGATGAACCAGTTAAAGACACTGATGTAGCCCCACCCTTCCTTCTGACCTTGTCCAAGGACACATGTCAGAGCCCAAGCTAGACTCAGGACCCAGGCTTCCCCACAGCAGTGCCTTTCTGCACAACCATTGCACTGGGGCGTGAGGGCCGTTCTGAAGGCTGGTTCACGGGGAACGAGCTCTCCTGTCTTTGGACTTCTGGGCTAAAACAATAATAACTAATGTTTATTTCATCTGCCTGAGACCCAGGCCTACAAGTGCACTTTAATTCTCTGAATAGCCTGCTAAGCATAGGCGCTGTTATTACCCATTTACACACGCAACACTGGGACTCAAAGCAAACAAGTGATGTGCTTCACCGCCACCCCTGCAGTGGGAGACACAACTGTGCTTATAAACCGCAGGCAAGGTTGGCCTCACCCAGACAAAATTCTAGAAAACTTGGCCTGGGCCATACAGAAGTGAGTGCCTGTGTTACACCTAGCCTTTGAGTCCCTACTTTATTGAGTACAAGTTTGTCACAGCCACAGTTTTTGCTCAGCCAGAATTTCTCAAAGTATATAAATGCTTCCTTAAAGTGAATGGCCTGGGGAGCCGACCAGCCAGCAGGAAAAGCCTTGTGCTCCACGCCATTCACCTGGACAGAGAAATGGACAGCTCTTCACAGTTCCTCCTGGGCCATAATGTACTGTGAATATCAATTACCATGGGCACAGGTGTGCTTAACACTTACTAAAAATGTGTTTTCCTGGAGCTCAGGCTAAATGTAAAAATGGGGAGTTAAGATTTCAGAACTTACTCAAGACTACCAAACTGACCTTTTGAAAGTGAACCAGACTTGGCTTGAAAAATAGTTGTCAATTTGTTTTTGACATTTGCTCCTTTACAGATATGACCCTTAAATTATTCATGCTTACCAGCTCCAAAATGAATAATAATGACTCCCTCTTCAGGCATGCAGTCTCTCTCTCTCCAGTTTACATAGATCTTGACTAAGAAAGCCATTCTAAAGGGCCTTCAGTGTTACCAGCCTCATGTTGTACCTTTTGTTTGGCAAAGCCTGTAGGATACTGCTTTGTGAACATTGACTAATTTCACACAAACATAAACAGGTAATGGATGCTTATTTTATAGATGTAATATCTAAATTACTAATTAAGAATTTACAGAAATCCAATGGCTGCTCACAGCCAACCAGAGAGGGGGGAGTCTGGCCACCCGCCCTGGCGCCATCAGAGGAATGCTTTCACAGGCCTGGGTCACACTGCACAATTTTTTGACATTTTTGCTGAGTCTAAAGCAGTCTTCTAAAATCTGTTTTATTAGTTACTTCAACCAACACTATGTTTCATTGGAACAACTCTGGTACCCTCTGTGGCACCTAGGACATAGTAAACATCCCGGTCAGTATTGGATGAGTCAGGGGATGAAGCTTCTGCCCATGGGAACTGAAGATGATTTGGTTCACTCTTTGTATTTTCCCTGTGTTCTTGAAGATTTAAGATGCAAGGAGGCCTTCCCCCCAAAAAAAAAATAATTGGTGATTAAAAGTAATGATAGAAGTCAGCATTAATAAAGCAGTGTTAGTAAAGAGCCCACCAATGTGCCTAGAGGTAGGTAGGTCAAGTTTTTTCTGTGCATTGCCTCACAATGACTAGTCCCAGCACTCCCAGGTGTGGGGGCTATGTTGGCCTCCCCACCTTACAGGTGAGGTTAAGGTCCCAGCCGGCACAGACCCATTGAATGTGGAACAGGATGCAGATCCAGGCCAGTTTCCACCCCTCACCCCTGCGCTGCTGTAGGAGCATAGAGTTCCACTTTAGAGGTCGTAAGAACTGCGTAGCGGACATGTCCCTGCAATTTCTTTAATTAGAGAGTTCTCTTTTTTGAAGATTTTCTGGTAAAAATGTACTTTCTTTAGTATTCCTCTTTAGACCCACTCCAACTCAGCTTGTAGAATGATTCATTAGTATTATGACCATTCTTGAATCCAGAATCCCTGGCCTGCCCTTCCTCTTGAGGTAGTGTTGGTCTTTTGTTCTCTTATTAATCTTGGGCAAGAGATATTTTTTCTTATGAGGCTGGCAGGGTCCTCAGGGGTGTCTACCTAGCAGATAAGTGAAACCTGGGGAAACGGGGGGAGTGAAACAACTCTCACTAATATAAAGAGATGCCTTCTTTTCCAGGGGACTAAGCAGCAAACCTTCCAGCCAGAGAAGTAAACCACATTGCTGGTGTCTGGGGGCCCTTGCCCTGTGGAACCACAGCCCACCTACTTAACATCCCAAATGCACCCAGAAGGGGTCTTGGCCCAGGGTGTGGTCCAGCATGCCTTGCTGGGACTGGAGTGCATTTCCTCCCTCTGCAAGTGGCCACCTTGCCTAAAACCAGGCCCTTCAGGCTCTATGGGTTCTGTAGGCTTCCAAGCCCGTAGTCTGGCTGGGGACCTTTCCTTAGGTGAGATAAAACACATTCAGAGTTGAAAGCTACACATTTGTCTTGTGGGTTTTTTCCAGCTTTTCTGAGACATTATTGCACATGACGTTGTGTGAGTTTAAGCTGTACAACACGATGATTTGATACACTGTGCACATTTACAAGTGGAAACACCCAGAAAGAATGAAATTGAAGTTTACTCCTAATTAATCATCTAATCCTTCCACGTGTCAACTTTAAATGGCACTTTCTAAGTAAAATACAGCCACTGGTTTTACAAAAGGGGTAATGTACTTATTTCCCAAATGAAATATGAAACTGTAATCATAGCATGTTATTTGCCTTCCAAAAACAATATAGCTTTCTAAAGGAAGAAAGTATCTTTTCATTCTTTTTATTCCATTGTTGATCATTTATCTTTCTCCCATTTGAGTGAAAGTATTTGCTGAAAACCAAAATTCAGCAGTTCTCGGTGGACTTTCTCAGGTTTTAGTGCAAGTTAATCTGGCCCTCCTGTGGAGATATGTTGGTTGTAGAGTTTGCAAGCACCTGGTTCTCAGCAGAATCTTATCTAAAATGTCAATCTTTATTGATCCTAAGGCTGACTATTCCCAATGGTGATCACTCGCCTTTGCATTGTTTAAACCAATAGGGTATTAGTATGCACATAAAAACCAGTCAAATCGGTTCTAAGATCTATAAAAGAGAAATGCATTAACTCGTTTTAAAAAAAATTCTAGATAGCAGTGTCAGAGAATCAAAATCAAGTACAGTGTCTTGATTCAGAGAATTTAAAATCTGATAAACTGGTACCACATCATTTATTTTCAAGCTTGAAGACTTAGCTTGTGTAATCTAGGTTTTCTATTACCTACACTTAAAACACACTGAATTAGATAATTAAGCATTTGTATTCATTGACTTCAAAGGTGACCTGGAGGGAGTATTTGCCTGATCTGCCCCCACCAACCCAAAGGACCAGGGTTGCTGTGTTTGGTCTGGCTCACTGGTTCTTCTCCTGTTATTGCCACTAACCAGTTCCAATGTGGGTGAAGCTGAAAGTTTGTAAATAGATTATTATCTGAAAGGAAATTTTATTTCAGTCAAATATAGCTTTATTATGTGAAGAAGAGTAAAAAGGTAATTTGACCTCTGACCAGATGCTCTTAGTCTCGTAGGAGAGAATGGTTTATTTGGTTAAATTGTCCTTTAGAGTTTCTGTACCAATCTTTCAATGGAGCACTTTCACATCAGGAGAAAACAAACACTGCACTGTCCAAGAATGTGACTGAAAATTACCCCATACCCAGGCACAATCATTACTTTCAAACACTTCCCTTGCTTGACATCATAGTGGTAATTCTTAATATATTATATTTCATTACATAGGGATTACGATGGCAAAATGATGTAAGTTGGAGGCTTTGAAAATTAAGTTATAATGAAAAAAAACCTTTTCTGTAAGTTTAAAGCACTTATTTCAGTGTAAAATTATACATCATGTCACCCCAATTTTTGTACAACTGTCATTGTTGGCAGAGTTTTAAAATACATCCACATAAGGCTTATTACTAAAACCCACAAAACCTGCTTAACCCCATGGTTGTAATGCACAAGGCCCAGTTCTGCACTGGTCTGTATGGGAACCGATGCATTTCTGTGGCAGTTACTGCTTCAGGTCCATATGGTGCTGTGTAGCAGAGCCTCTACTTCCCTCCCTTGGCAGGTCCGTCAGGTGGATAGAGACCCTTGCCTCATTACAATGGTTACTGTCATCTTGAAAGATTCCTGACTGGTTGTAAAAACCATTGAGTTTCTAATTGAATAGCATCACTTCAAACTAATCTTTTTGGAAAGTAGAGGCACAGAATGCATAGCATCTCTTATGCTACAGAGGTCAGAATTTCCCACAGTGTGTGGATGGCACAAAAACAAGATGTCCAGTAGTAGATCTCTAAGTTTACCTCATAGTCAAGCGGTGGTACATGGGTTGAACCATTACACAATGATGGAAAAAATTAATTTTACTTTTTGAAAAACATGATTTTTGGTATAAAATGGTTTTTATTTAAAGATTAATTCATCACTTTGTCCTATATAAAACTAGTTGGGTTTCATTCAAACCAACTATTTTTTTGGTAGGTACAAAATCAAACAAATAATAGTTTTGGGGTAGGGAATAAGGTATAAGACCATAATCCACTTGTTGACTAACTCAAATATTACGTTTTTCATGATGATGATGATAACAACTAATTTGTAAATACTATTGTATATGTGTGTTATTCTTTATTTATTTAGCTTCTCATACATACTCTAACAGGCACTATTACTATCCTCACTGTAAATATGAGGAAACAGATGCTCTGAGTAGTGAGTTTCCCCACGTCCCACAGCTGGGAAGAGGTAGAAGTAGGATCGAGACCGGATCTGTGTGACTCCATTGCCGAATGTCATGTTGCTTATCTCTGTGATGCCTCTTCTCGTTCTTTAAGCTTTATCAATGCATGAGTGCTGTTTTGAGTTACTAAAAACATTGTAGCCTGTAGTTCATGGTTTATTTATTGTTATCCTTAATAGTAAAAGTAATGATCATTTATTGAAAACTACTGAGAGCACTATGCTATGCATATTATCCAGTGTCTAATTGATTTAGTCTTCCACCATGAAGACTTGAAATAAGGCATTTGTATTCCCATTTTATAAGTGAAGCAAATGAAGGTCCAGTGAGGAGAAATAACCTGTATACCTGCCTAAAATTATTTCAGGGTAGAAAGCAGCAGAGTCTCCCTCCCTAGCCCCCAGGTTTGTTGAATCATACAGCCCAGGGACACTCTCCACCTCCTGCAGTTGCAGCTCCCAGTTTAACTCCTGGTGCCATTCGTAGCTGCTTTTGCTTTGTGTGCACCTGTCACATCTGCAACCAGACTGCTCAGTCACATAGCAGGCACACAATAGTTATCAGTAAACTGATTTGTTCTGTTCTCTGAAGTACCCCAAATATGAAAGAGTTGATAGACTGAATATGTGAAAGTAAAAGACATGCGCACTCTCCTTTGATGTACAGAAGTGACCTAAAAGGGTCATCTTCCATATAAACAGTCACTTGAACATTTCCAACCTCTCCCACTTAGATGAAGCAGGTGGAGGCAGGGCCCTGGGGACTACTCTTACGGTAACAACAGAAAATGAAGGAAAGGCAGTCTGCCTTCTCTGAGCTCCTGTTCTTAATAAGAAACTATACAGGGTGCTCAGGTCAGCTACCACTAGCATTGTGCCCATTAGCTAAGTCCTGTCATACTTCAAAGACATAAGCCACTGCAGCCAAAAGTCACAGAAACTCATCAAAGGTATCACAGGGATCACTGGAGCTGGTCCCCTGCCCTATGCAGGGTTCTTCTACAAAATTTCCTTACAGATGGTGGCCCCAGCCCCTGCTTCACCCTCCCTGGGAGTCCACATTCCATTTTCTGGTCAGCTGGAATGTTTAGAAATTCTTCCTTGTGCTGAGTCAAATTCTTTCTTCTTATAACTTTCACTCAGCGATCTATTGCTTTCCCCTGGAACCCCACAGAGTCTTCTTAATTTCTTCCTCATTTGCCACCCTTACATACTTGAAGCCAGAGGGCTGCTGTTACCTCCATCATGCCATCTCTTTTTCTGGATTTAGTAAGGCCAGTTCTTCAGATTAATTGAGCTATTGCCTCTGCTCTACCCTGTGGACTGTCTCATCTTTGTCAGTGGTTTTTGAAACATGGACAAATCAAATTTCTTTTTTTCCAAGCTGTTCTTTTTTTAAATGTAGGACACCTTTACAATTTTTTAACTGTAATTCTATGCTTAAATTCCTGTAATATAATAGCTCCCAATTAAATGTTACAACTTCCTTCTTAATAAAAACTGCAGCCAGTATAGTCAAAAGAGCACTGAATTGAGAACCCAAGTTCAATCCCTCTAACTTACTAAGTGACCTCACATGAGATATCTAACTTTGCAGACCCTGGTTCTTCATTCATAAGTTGGACACAATAATCCCTATTTCACAGGATCGGGAGGGTCAAGTAAGCTACTGCATGAAAAAAGTGCTTTCTAAACCAGTGAGGGCTTCTACCCAGATGTTAGTGAGTGAGGTAGACATAATCATTCCTCTGTTACACTCCATTTTTAAGGACTGCTGGATCTAGATGCACAAGAGAGTCTGCTGATTTCATGTTTCACCTGGGTCCCTGCGCACTTTTCCAAACAAAGCCATTTCTTATACCATCATGTCCCCAACACCTAGCGGGGAACAGTCACGTTAAACATTTTGGGTGGATGGCAGAAGGATGGGCAGAGGAATGGCTGTGGTACAGTTTCAGAGCCCACTCACCATCTTGCTCCACTTCCTTGGACCTCACTCCATTTTGTCACTGTGCTGATGATGTCATGCACCCACTTGATCTGATTTGCAGGGGAGAGAAAATGAAAGTCCCACTGTTATCACCACCTTCCTTGCTCTGGGCAGTGACTCAAGATCACAAGCTTTGTTTCACAATCATTTATTCACCCTTTCAAAAAAAATTCAGGATTACATGCCAGCCCTGTCCCATGCCCTTCATCCTCCCAAAACTGACCCTAGTGAGCTCATGACCCAAAAGTTTGGTATCTTCGGACCTTAGCAGCCTATGCTAAGGAAGACAGAGGAGTGCTGTCTTAATCAGCCCTTCCTTCCTGAGCCTGATCTGATTTTCTCCAGAGCAGGGAGGTCTTGCCCTCCCAGCCTCTGAATTCCTAGTACAGGGATTTTCAGAAGTACTCAGAAGGCACTCTCCAATGATTGCATCAAGTACCCAAGCACATAGTACAACACTGGGCACACATAAGGTGCACAGGAAGCATCTTTGTAAAACAGTTGGTTTTTTTTCATTCCATGCCATTTGTTGGAAACCAGCCAGACCTTGCTAATAACTTAGGCAGTAGGAGCTCTCCTCACCAAGACCGTCTAAAATGGCTGTCACAGAAGCAACAACAAAGAAGTCCACAAGCCACATTCATGTTCCCAGCAAACTGGACAGACCTTCCTACCTCCAGTGAAATTACAGATCACCTGACATTTGTTTTCCATATGTGTTCTATGCTTTATGTATCTTATTTATATTTCGAAACATTTTATTTATTTCTTTAATTTTTATTGAATTTATTGTATGACATTGATTTATAAAGTTATATAGGTTCAGGTATACAATTTTATAATACATCATCTGTACATTGTATTGTATGTTCTAATATTTATTTTAATTCATGTTTATTTGGTAGTCTTCTAAGAATGTATGACTGGGGATTGAGTTCTTTGTTAGGTCATTGAATTCACATTGTTTGCATTTTCACATGCCCATGAAGAAGTCTAGACTTGTGGTCTTTAAACCTTGAATCTTTCTCAAGTTCCCTAACTCTAACTAACATAACCCTTAGTCTTTTGTCCTTTCCCTTTCCCCTCCCTGCACAGTCTCCACACTCCATTTTCTTTTTTCTTTTTTATTGTTCAATACAGTTGTCCCCATTCTCCTCCATTACTCTCCCCCGCCCTACCCACCCCCATCCCACATTGATTCCTCCCCCACGGTTGTCCTTGTCCATGGTCCTTCAACACATTCCTTGATGATCCTTCCCCTTCTTTCACACCATTATCCCCCGCCCCTCTGGGTTACTGTCAGTTTGTTCTTTATTTCCATGTCTCCAATTATATTTGCTTGCTTGCTTGTTTTATTGATTAGGTTCCACTTATAGGCGAGATCATATGGTATTTGTCTTTCACTGCCTGGCTTATTCACTTAGCATAATGCTTTCCAGTTCCATCCATGCTGTTGGGAAGGGTAGGAGCTCCCTTCTTTCTTTCTGCTGCATAGAATTCCATTGTGTAAATGTACCATAGTTTTTTGATCCATTCATTTACTGATCGGCACTTAGATTACTCCCAGCACTTGGCTATTATAAGTTGTGCTGCTATGAACATTGGGTGCATTGGTTCTTTTGAATTAGTATTCAGGATTTTGGGGGGTATAATCCCAACAGTGAATTTTCCAGGCACACTCAGTTTTTTCTTATCCTTTGTACCAAAGCTGGCCCTGTGACTGCCATCTCTTCTCTGACTGAAACTGCATAGTCTCATCATGTCTGTAGCACTCCTTCATTCCAGCATCAACACTTTGCCCACATGCACTATCCAGGGATGGATGGTGATTCCTTCTTCTCTGCCCTTCTGATGTTTAGAAATTTCAGGCCAGGCCAGTAGCTAACATGTCTGTGGTTCCCCTTCCCACAGGTGAAGAGGAATTGAGTGTGGAAGAGGACGAGGAAGTGCTGACTCTTCTGTATGACCCATGTCTGAACTGTTACTTTGATCCCCATACTGGAAATATTATGAATTGGTGTAATCCTCCTTCCAGGGCAAAGAATGGCCATCCCCCAGGTGGAGCAGGTCAGCAATTCTGACTCTGTTGACACCACAATGTGTGTGCCAGGCAGCAGACTCGCAGAATCAAAGCAACTGAGAGAGGTGAATTTCATTTGTAAATAATGTTCAATGTCAAGAATACCTACATTCTTTTGTAGACATGTGTGACTTTTTGGAACTGAAAAGGAATTAATACACAGACAAGATTTTAGGACTCTGAGTTGGTTCTTATTTTGGTTTTCATCCTACATATAATTTTATTTCATATAATTTTATGTAAACAAATTAAGAGCTATTCAAAATTTTTGCAGTGTTACTCTGTAAATGATGGCTTGGTATACAGAAATATATTCTTGTTAAAGATAATCTGGGTACCTTTTATTTTATTACCTATTTGTATTAAAAATAAAGTATGATGGTCAGAAGAATACTTTTTAAACTGCGTTCTTTTTATTTACCCCCACTTTCTTTACCATAATATTCTGAAGTGATATTCACCTTTTCTTAGATTCTTAGAATCCTCTTCTAAGAATGGTGAGAGGTCAGACTTTATGATCACATTTTATTGGCACTGGCCCTGTTCTTTCCATTTCATTATAGTTCATCCAGAGATTGACCAAGATCACAACACTGTTCATCACTTAAGTTGCTTAGCACTGTGTCTTGCTTTCTTTTTTTTTTTTTTAACCAATTATCTCTGAATTTTAATAATGTGATCCAAACCTAGCTCCATGATCCAGAGTTAACAAGAAGGCAGCCATTTAAACACCCGGACACCTCACCACTTCTCTAACTTGGGCCTCGAGAACTCAGGGAGGCTTCCCTTGGTCTTCAGGGTTTTGTCACTAAAACTCTCCATGCTGCACTCGAGAAGACGGTCTTGAATTGTATGCCAAGTATATTGATATTGAGCTCAAGGAAGTACTTATTATATTAGTTGGCATATTTTGTTATTTAATAAAGATTTTTATAAAGAAGAGTACCATTGGAAATGAAAAATTACTGGTGCACAGTTGGGTTTAATGGCAGTACTATAATTTTATTTAATGCTGTTTGAGAGAGGAAGTAAGAGCTCCTTTTTGCAGGGGAGATTTGGGCTCCTATTCAAAGGATCATACATTATTTAGAACCATGTTTATGTGCAATAAGCTTTTAATCTTATTGTTCACAAAGTCTATTTTTGTTATGAATTTCTCCCCAAGATCTATATACTTACAAAATGCAAATAACTCACTGAAGCTTCAGAAAGCATGTGGAATGATAAAACAGTGAGTTATCTTCATTATGACCTTGAAGGTTGGAGTAAGGCTTAGGAGGGCCTTGTTCCTGCTTTAGTCAATCTTGGAAACATCCACATAAATAGGGGAGTCGATTAGAAATCTGTCCTAAATGAGGTGTGTAGTTACAAACATCAAAAACATAAGCTGGAAAAAAGCTTAAGGATATATGAGTGCCTAGTAAAACCCAAAACAAAATGCTATATAGCCTCTGAACAGATTCGAGCTAGGACAAGAAAACTATAGAAAACTGAATTGCAAGCAACATGCACCCTTGATCCTAGAATTCAAAGACTTGTTAAATGATCAGACCCAGGAGGCACAGGAATCAGGGAAGCTCCAGGGATCCTGTAATAGGAACCAAAATTTTCTCCTGATATAGTCACCAAAATGACAGCACCATCTTTTTCTGCCTGAGTCTCTGCTCAGGGAGCAAGAAGCTAGTAGGCTTGACTTGTTGGTTATTCCCAGCCCGTATGGAATGGGAGTGAGTAGTCCCCAATGGAGAAGCGGATGCTGTTACAAAATGGAGAGGGATGCCAAGCAGGCAGAAATGACAGATGTCTGCCCTGGGAATCTAGACGCATTACCTCTGATTCATGTTACTGATCTCTTCTCCTTCTCCCTTCTCTTCTCTTTTCTCTCTCTCCCTCTCTCCCCCTCTCCCTCTCCCCACGACTAACTTTCTCAGCTACTTGTCCACCTGCCAGAACACTCAGCCATTTCACAGCCCACACATCCAATCATACAGAAATAGTAGCTCTCAATTTCAGTTTAAAAATCCAGACTTAGGATTCCAAGTGGCCCAGTTTAATTCATGAGAACCTTCTATAGTCAAGGAGTTTCTTGTGAACCAAGCAGACATTCAAAATGATATCTACCACTACATTTTATTATCTGCCATTTACATTTTGTCTTTTTTAAAAAAGTAGCTTCATTTCTGTTGAGATTTTTACAGAAGAGTTGAAAAAGAAACAGGTGTGCCTCACACTGCCAATTTTAAAACCAAAATGGTACAGCAAGTTTACTTGAAAATTTATTAACTGGGCTATTCTGCTTCACTGGGCTATTATGCAACTAGTTGTTGCATATTAGAATCTCCTGGGACGTTTATAAAAAATCAGAAAATTTTAAAACCTCTGCTGGCAAATCTAATGTACAGTCGTGGTTAAGAACCACTACTATGGATTAGATCCAATGTGATGAGAGCACAAAAGCTTTACCTAATGGCACATGTCTCAGTGGGGAGGAGTCCATATTGTTATTAGTTTCCATTTTCAAGACTTGGCTTCTACTTTTCTAATCAAATGTGGACTGAATATTGTATCTGAAATTGACTATTACACATGGATCCTGAAAAAGTCGTTTGATTCAGTATGGATATACATCTTAAGTTAATTTGGTGTCCATTTATGGACTGATTCAGTTTCTTGTTTCGTATAATTTGGAATGCAACTCGCAAGTGACTTTAAAAACCTTCAGTCTCTAATTTACTTAATCACAGAGGTCAGGTAATGGAAATTGTGGGGAAAAAACTGTCAGCTGATAGGTGGCATCAGATCAATAATTTAGTTTCCCTGGCAATTACACATTGTCTCTCCAATTAATTTAATTTTATTTCCTATTAAAGGAAAACACTGACATATGCAAAGTATAGAAACTTGCAAAATAATTTGCCTATTGTATTTCTCCATAGTTCAGATTAGCTTTATTTAAATCAGTTATTTCAACCATATCTTGATTTTTTGAAGTGCAAACTGTGATTAATAACCAAGAATAGTGTAGTCACAGACTGTACAACCTGAAGGACAATTAATTAAACGAACTAATTTTAAAGTTGCCCTTTGGCTTTAATTAAAGATCTAGCTGCTGAAAGTTTCTGGACTGTTTTTTTTAAGTGTTTGATAATAGCAAGTACAGTACTAAAACTGGGTTTATTCTGGGTTGCACTCTGTAACTGAATTTTCACTCAAAATGACCAGAATAATGAAGATTAAGAATCACCTATCCACATGTGGCTGTATTATAGGATTTCTATTTAAAACATCATTTATTTTGCATTCCAAAAAAGTTGGTTATAAAGAGAATTCTTGTCAAGCAAATCCTATTTTCTCTTTTTCTTCCATTATGATAGTTGAGGTAGACTCATCTAATTGAGCCTAGAAAAGACAATCAAGATCATTTCTTTAAACTCTTATTTTATGGTTGAGAAAAGTGAGATTCAGATTGGGAATTGGGAAGTTAGTTGTCTGAAGGCACTCAGTTGCAGAGGGGCACGTGGAATCTGTGATTACTTAAGTCAATTCAAGATGACATGACAGACACTGTGCAACAGGCACCAGAGAACCCTGCCAGAGTTTGGGTTCCCTATTTCTCAATGTTTCCTTCTTTTGCTTTGTGCAGATTCTTCCCTCCATTGTCAGCCTTTCATGTCACAGGTCAGCATTTCCCAAAATCTGTCTCCAAAAACAAAAATCCCAGTCAAGGTCAACCAATTTAATAGGAGTGTACAAGAAGCCCACGATCAAACAATGTGGGAGAATCCTGGAGAGATCTTTACTGAAGTTCTCAGTGGCTGTGATAGACCAACATGCAGGGGGAGAAGTGAAGGATGCAGCATTTCTCCAAATTCTTTGTCCTCAGAACCCATTTGCAGGAGAGCTTCTCACAGGCTTATCCACCCACAGAGCCTTCTCTGAGAAACACAATGTCCCTGGAAGCACTGACTCCACCAGAACTCCCAGAAACATGTCTCCCAGGATGGCTCTGCGTGTGTGTGTGTGTGTGTGTGTGTGTGTGTGTGTGTGCGTGCGCGCGCGCGCTCTTTCAGGGTTGTAGTAGACTTTTTGCTTTTTGTTTTTGTTTTTGTTTTGCCCAGATATTTCACAAACCCCTTCAGATTCACTTTTATCTAAAACAAGGTATGCTGAAGATGAACACTTAAATCAGAGGTTTTGGTCACCTTAGATGAATTTTCTTTCTCCTGTTTTAAATTATACAGACTTATAACTGTAGGTAATACAGTTAACTTATAACAAAGAATAAATCTAAGTTCAAGTTCATGTCTCATGAATATTGGAGCTTCAAATCTTAATGAATATTTTGCCTTGGGTTTGGGTGGTTTTAATACAATTTAAAATCAAATTAAGTCAAAATAATTTGACTTATAAAAATTAAATAACCAATAAACACGGGCCACAGATAACACTAATTTTTACTGCTGACATATTCTTCTGTAGTTAATCACCTGTAATCCTGTGAAACATTGCAGAAGTGAAGTGTGGGAAATGGTATTGATTGGTTTTCATCAGCTCAACTTATCATTGTCAGTGTTTATGCTGAACCTGGCAAGATTTAGGCACATAAACTTGCTCCTAATAATGATAAGTATTACCAGTATTGTAACCTGTGGATCAGGGGAAATTGTAACAGTTCCCCCCACCCTCATCCTAGGGAGATATGTTCCAAGACCCCCAGTGGATGCCTGAAGCCACGGATAGTACCAAACCCTAGATATGCTGTGTTTTTTCCTGTACTTATACGAACCATAAAGATTCATTTATAAATTAATTACAGTAAGAGATTAACAACAATAACTAATAGTAAAATAGAACAATTGTAACAATACCCTATAATAAAAGTTGTGTAATGTGGCATCATGAAGTAAAATAAGGGTTACTTGAACACAAGCACTGTAACACAGTGCCAGTTGCTCTGATAATGGAGAGGACTGCTAGGTGACTAAGGCACGGAGAGCATCTGCAGTGCAGAGTCTCTGGGCAAGGGGAGGGTGTGCATCCCAGGCAGGACAGGCAAGGTAGAACCAGGTTTCATTATGCTACAAAGAATGGCATGCAGTTTAAAACTTATGAATTGGGTTTTTTTTTGGAAGTTTCCATTTAATATTTTTGTACTGTGGTTGACCACAGGTAACTGAAAGTGTGAAGGAAGGTGAAACTGCAGAGAATAAGACACTGCTGTATCTCTAATTTGCTGTAAAGGATATTTCCAAAGGCATGGAGCAGGGAGGGTGTGCCCCTGGGGCCTTAACCATTGAGATACGTACAAACACCTAAGAATGTTTGGCTTCAGAATTCAGGGTGGGTGTTACTCTTTATTTCTGATAAGTACCATTTTGAATTATAATTTCTATTAATTATGGAGTTTCAATAATCTATAAATAAATCATGAGATGGGATTAAAAGCATTCCCAGCTTTGCTTTATGGCTTCCTAAACTCAAAATTATCTTAAAGAAAATTAATCAACATTTCACCCTTCATTTTTCCTTCTACAGGCAAAAGTTGTTCAGACATTTCAAACCCTGAAGATTTACAAACCTTTTAGCCAATTCAATTCTTTTAGAACCTTTTGGCTGGTCAAAGAAATTAATATCATCCTATTATGGGCCAATTCTAATAAGCAGATTTTTTTCCCCTAATACTTGTGTTTTCTTTGACTTTTGATATTTAAATATTTCTAAAATTCATTTAAGTATCTAGTTCTGGACAATATATTCATAATATCTTTCAATTCACTTACTTCAAAAGATTTTAATCCTCTTAAGTTAGATACTTCACAAGAACATCTGCCTTTATCCAAAAAAAAATTATTTCAGAAAAAAGTGATGGCTCCATTTGTTAACTAAACATAAAAATCTGTGAGACACCTCAAAGTCCAGATAAACAGAAAAGAGCTGATGCCAGAGATTACTGCTGTAATTTGCTCTGATCAGAAAACACATGATCCCTGGTAATGTCTGTAACCTTGATGTATAAGGGATATCACTGTCTGCATTTCTCTTCATAATTTTTGAAATCCTTTTCCATGTTTCACCAATTGTTACTTTCAGTCTAATACAAAAACTCAATCTTGCCAGCATATTGCATTTTCTGGAGCTCTAAAAAAATGACACTGATGGAGTCCTACCCCCGGGAATTTCTACCTCTTCAGAGCTGGGCAGTGACCTGGGCATCACACTGTTTAAAAGCAGCCAAGGCTGAGTTCCTCTGGCCTAACCCACTTTATTTTCTGTTTTACCTTTCCTCTTACTTTCTGTGGTGCAAGAACGAACAGTTTGAGGATTCCCAAGGGCATATGATGTCAAAGACACATGGTTTCAGTCAACTAACTGTCACTTGATAGATTTCATCTGTTGGTAATCCAATAACGTTCCAACAACTAACTTTAGCTCCATGTGGTTGATGGTTACTAGAATGGAAAACATGCCTTGTTTTGTTTTGTTTTGCTTTCTTGATTCTGTCTGGTATACATTTCAAGTGAAACTACTCATTCCTCTTCCTGGGTGTCAGATTATATTTATGTTAATGAATGAACATGCCTAGGTTCCAGCTCTAAATTATTGAAGGGAAGGAGGCTTATCAAGTGACAGTGTGAAAATCATGGGAGCTACTCTGTCATAGGCTATTGAAACTAGTGTGTGCCTATGTCTGAGTATATTCTATAACTAAAATTCACCAGTTCACAAAACCATTTTATGACTTACCATAATTAAGTTAAATACTGTTAGGAAGTTGGAGTCATCCCACTTATAGTAACAGTCATTTCTGTTTTTCTCCCACACAAAAAAAATGCCAATTCTTTTCAATCTCAGTAAAAGTATAGAGCAGTGGCTTTCAATTTTCCAGTTTCTATGGTATATTTCTAAATAGACAACAGGAGACATACCAAAAATTAAAACCTTGCTTAAATTACTCCTTCACAGCCACTTTTGTAAAGTCTGTTTTGTGCATAGCCTTGAACAGGACGTACTTTGGGGCTGTGAAAAAATTAAGAGAATTGCCCTACAGTGGAATGACACTGTGCAGAAAAGAGAGGGCAAGAGTAGGAAGGGAATGTAAGAATGGAGGTCAAAACGCCAGTAAAACAATGACCAAGTCAGAGGGTACTTGAAGCACCAGAGCCCCCCCTCCCACCAAGGATCTGTGCAGAGTGTGAATGACGTAACAACTATTTGTGGAGTGAAACCTAGGTTAGGGGGTTTTTTGTTTCCTAAAATCTTTTAAAAAAATAATTTAACTCCAGCAATCTGGAGAACTTGGAGACATCCAAAATTCAGGTAAGTGAACTGCCCAACCCAGGAAAAAGCACTTAGCACATGAGTGAATGTTCACTGTTGTGACCGTTATTTATGCCTGGGCCTGGTGGACCAACAGCTTTCAGACTGGGACCCCTGGGGATACGCAGTGGCTACAGCATTGTTCCTGAAAGTATGAGTGGAACATATATACTTTAATGTACCTAAGTTAGAGTTTCATGTTTTCCTATAAAACTAAGATAAAAAATGTTTTATCCTTACTCTGAAAGAGAGGGGAATCAGTTTCACACAATAAGCCATCAAGAGAACTAATAATTTCCTAAAAATTGGGGGAAATACAGCCAGCACTGAACACAGATTTAACACCTGGGGCCATGTAGTTGGAAAATGAACACTCCAGAAATTCCTTAAAGCTGTATTTATTCATTATTTGTAACATCCAGGTCTTACCTGTATGGTTGAAATAATTGGCTACACTACGAATTTTGAGAGTCCAACTCCTGGGTAAAGCCCAGATCAACAGCAACTTTTCAAAACAAGGATTTCAGAGATGATCAATGTTGAACTAAGGAGCTCAACATTGTGTTAAAAAAGGTTTCTACTTTTACTGTTCATGGTAGTACTGTAGGGATATTCCAAGCAGTCTTTCTAGCTCATCTCATTTTATCTGTTAATACATACTTTATCTTGGGGCACATGAAGGCTATTTAATATTATTATACTATATGTTTAAACAGAGTCTGTAATCTAGATTTTGTATCATTTCAGTCTGGCTCTCTTCTCCATAGCTTAAATTAATGGTATTTTTTATAACAATCAGATAAGATATTCAGAAGTTATGAAAATATAGCAGCAATTTTGAGAAAGAAGAACAAAGTAGGAGGGAGCACAATACCTGATATCAAACTGTATTACAAAGCTGCTGTAATCAAAATAGCCTGGTACTGGCATAAGAACAGACATATAGATCAATGGAACAGAATAAAAATCCAGAAATAAACTCAAGTCTCTATGGTCAATTAATATTTGACAAAGGGGGCAGAAGCATAAAATGAGTAAAAATAGCCTCTTTAACAAAAGGTGTTGGGAGATCTGGAAAGCTACATGCAAAAAAAAATGAAACTCGACCACAAACTTACAACATACACAAAAATAAACTCAAGATGGATAAAAGACTTAAATATAAGTCACAACACCATTAAAGTCCTAGAGGAGAACATAGGGAAGAAAATCTCAGATATCCCATGCAGCAATATTTTCACCAGTATGTCTCCTAGAGCAAAGAACATAAAGGAAAGAATAAACAAATGAGACTTCATCAAAATAAAAAGCTTCTGCATGGCTAAAGAAAACATCAGCAAAATTAAAAGGGAACCAATCATATGGGGAAATATATTTGCATATGATACCTCAGGCAAGGGTTTGATCTCCAAAATATATAAAGAACTCACACAACTCTACTCTAAAAAGACAAACAACCTAATTAAAAAATTGGACAAAGGACCTAAACAGACACTTCTCCAAAGAGGACATACAGAGGGCCCAGAAACACATTAAAAGATGCTCAGCATCACTAGCCATCAAAGAGACACAAATTAAAACCACAATGAGATACCACTTCACACCAGTCAGAATGGCCAACATAAATCAACAAACAACAGGTGCTGGTGAGGCTGTAGAGAAAAGGGAACCCTAGTACACTGTGGTGGTAATAAAGACTGGTGCAGCCACTGTGTAAAATAGTATGGAATTTCCTCAGAAAACTAAAAATGGAACTGCCTTTTGACCCAGCAATACCACTGCTGGGATTATACTCCAAGAATCCTGAAACACCAGTTCAAAAGAACTTGTGCACCCCAATGTTCATAGCAGCACAACTTACAATAGCCAAGTACTGGAAGTAACCTAAGTGCCCATAAGTAAATGAGTGGATAAAAAAACTATGGTACATTTATACGATAGAATACTACACAACAGCAAGAAAGGAGCTCCTACTTTTTGCAGCAGCATGGGTGGAACTGGAGAGCATTATGCTAAGTGAAATAAGCCAGGCAGTGAAAGACAAATACCCTATGATCTCACCTATAAGTGGAACCTAATCAACAAAACAATCAAGCGAGCAAAATATAGCCAGAGACATTAAAGTTAAGAACTGACAGTAACCAGAGGGGAGGTGCAAGGGGATAAAGAGGGAAGGGTGGTCAGAAACATGTATAAAAGACACATGGACAAAGCAAAAAGGGGGTGAGACTGAGGGTGGGAATTGTGGATGGCTGGGCTGGGGGAAGTGGTGGTGGGAAAATGGAGACAACTGTACCTGAACAACAATAAAAAAAATGTGAAAGACAATATACAGCTCAATTCTAGTAATTTATCTTTTAAAAATCTTGCCAAATACTTCCTGTAGGCACATCTCCAATACTGATAAATATTTATGACTATATTGCAGCATTTTAATAGCAAAAATGTACAAAAAACAGCAATAGTCTAAGAATTTAATTGTTTACCAATTCAGGGTAATTTTTTGTTAAAGATTTTATTTATTTAATTTTAGAGAAGGGAAGGGAGGGAGAGAGAAAGGGAGAGAAACATCCATGTTTGGTTGCTTCTCCAGTGCCCCTGCTGGGGACCTGGCCCACAACCCAGACATGTGCCCTGGTTGGGAATCAAACCAGTGACCCTTTAGTTTGCAGGCCAGCACTCAATCCATTCAGCCACACCAGCAAGGGCTTAATTCAGGGTAACTTTTTTATGTACATTTATATATTTGTGGAATATGTACCATTAAAAAGATGATATCATTATGTACTTACGATAATAATAATTAAACATTTTTTCTTCAAAGAAAAAGTTATGGAAATATTCATGTTGAGCTTTGCCTTTATTTGCTTTTTGAAGCCAGAAGATCAGCCAGCCATCCCCTACAAATGTTTCTCCCTAAATTTCTATTTGGAATTTAATCACAAGTTATAGATGCAGAAGAGTCCACCAAAGACTTAACAGCCAGGGTTTTCCATCCCTTTCTGTGGTTTTCGATGCCTTCAACTACTAAGAAGAAAAGGAAATTCACAGACTCCACAGTAGCTGTTTGCACCATGGCTTTTATGCCAGGTTGGGTGTTATAAACACATTAGGGTGAGAAGCAGTTTTTCTTCTTACTTTCTTTACTCTTCAATTAATTCCAGCATCATCCAGGTTTTACTTCCAACACCAAGCTGTAAAAAATTGTACACATGGTGTGTACAGTACTGTACACACCTCTAACATGGTGAGTAAATTTCTTGTAATGCTTTCTGAAAGTTATTATTCCTTCCACCTGACATGATAGAGGGCACTGAAAGTGTCTCTTCTGAATCCTAGAATGCTCGAAGTTCTGGTGTCGCTCTGCCACACTTGCACCTTCCACAAACATCTGCATCAGCAGCCCAACGGTTTCTGCTTCAGGTTTATGTGCAACACTCAGTGTTTAAAATGCACTCCCATGGTTCTCCTATAGCACTTCTCCCCACCCAAATTTTACAAATACCGTCAAACTACAGTTCATGGGAAAAATTGTCCATTTTACTCATTTAACCTAATGATTCTTCAGGGTAGGTTCTTTAGACTATGACTCTGCTCAAAGCGTGAAAATGACTCTCTTGGTCATTGCCCTCATGATCTTTATTGTTATCACTACAGCCATTTATTGGGCTCTCACTGTGTTGCCAAGTATCGCACTGAACTGTACGTATACATTTTCTCATTTAATTCTCATAACAACTCTGAAATAGTCACTATTATAAATAGTCACCTTATAAATTAGGAAACTGAGGCACAGGCAGGTTCAAGCCTAGATGATGTCAAATCTCATAACTTAACAGTGGGCAGCACTACTCACCAGCCATTGTTCTGTGATGGCTAAAACCCATATTGTTTATTAGTAGAGGAAAGTGTCCACCGTGACACCTTGTTCCTGCTTAGGTGTTAACTCCATGGTTGCAGCTTGAAAAAATATTTTTCCTGTTTATCTTTTGTACCTCATACAAAAAGAAAGAGTCCACAAAAAATGTTTTAAGTCCATGAGAAATTTACCACCTATATTTAAGTTATTGATATGTTTCGATATTAGGAGCATTCCTTCCTATTATCTACACATTTTATAAAGAGAAAACATTAGACATGATTTAAAGGTATCATTTTAAGAATCTATTTCTTCTCCACAAAGCATCCTTATACTCTTCCTATTTTCCTGGTGTTTCTATAGTAACCTGGCATCTTCAGCTACCACCTTTTTGTTGGCACTAAAAGATCTTTTATAATCAGTCCTCCATTTGTTCTGAAGTGCACCCTCCAATTCATAACACAACAGATAGTGTGTAAGTTTAACAGGACCTGAAGCATTTCTTATCTTAAATTAAACTCACATGTTCAGGGAAGTGAAAATATCAAGAAATACGGTGTTAGAGGAATTAGCTTTCAGCTTCACAACTAATAAAAAGAACCAAGCTGGGTTCTGGGATTGTGGGTGTCAGCCTTTGCCCCTTCACCCCTGTTGCCTTCTCCTACTGCCTGCACAATGAAAACTATCACTGACCAGAGATACAGTCACATCCAAGAAAAGAAAGTTTCAAAAACTTAATCTTTTCTAAAGTTAGTGTTTTGGTTTTTCTTCCCCTGAAAGTCTCTAGCTTTGCTGTCTCTGAACAGGATATAACAAGGGTTTTTTTTTTTTTTTGGTCATATCAATGATCAAAGAAACAGTAGATTCGGGGGCTGGCCTAGCAGAGACAGAAGAGGATCAGCTGGGCCTTGGTTAGAAACACTCTCGGGATCTCCTGGTGGGGTGAGACACAGACAGGGACACCTGACTGCCTCCAGCGAAGAGAATTGCCATCCTTCATCTTCAAAATGAACCCATGTTACCGAACCACTTCACTTGCAGTGTACGATGAATTACTTTTTAAAGAATACTTATTTTATGAATAGCCCAATCACACTACATTTGCCATTTGGGAAGATTGAAAAGGTTAATCTGTCAAAGGCAAACATTCAAAATTCACCTAACCAGCTCCCTTCACAATCTTTCTCCAGCCATAGTTTCCCCCATCCCATCTGATGGAAAATCTATCTTTCTGTTTGCTGAGGCCAGAAAACTTGGAAGCAAGCTTGATTGTCCCCTTTTTGTCACCACTCTATCAGACTGTCAGGAAATCTCCAGGCTTTACTCTCAGTATGTCCACATTCTCACCACTGTCCTCTCTTATCATCTCCTTACACAGCATACCAGCTGCTACGCCTGCTTCAACCACTGCCCTGATGCCCTTCCCCCAGTCTATATTCAACATGGCAGCCAGAGTGAATGCTTCCAAATATAATATGTCAGGTCACTTGTCTGTGCAAAAGCACCCATGGGATTTCAGCTTCCAGTAATGGTGGACTAATTTGGTATAGACCAAACTTTTCATTGGGAAGGACTGAAGAACCTACCAAAAAAAATCTGTCTTAAGGAGTTCAGGCTGCTATAATAGAATGAGTGATTTAAACAACATTTATTTCTCACAGTTCTGAAGGCTGGGAAATTGAAGATCTGCCTGATCTTCAATGTCTGGTGAGAGCCCTCCTGCTGACTCACAGACAACCACCTATTTCCTCTGTCTTTATATGGCAGGGAATAGGCTGGACAGGTGCAAGCACTCTGGTCTCTTCAACTCCTTTTAAGGACCCCAATCCCATCATAGGGACTCCACCTCCATGACCTCATCTAAACCCAGGCATCTAAACCCAGGTCCCTCCCAAAGCACCATCAGTACCACCACATTGGGAACTGGGGCTTCAACGTGTGGATTTTAAGGGGACACAAACATTCAGTCCACAGCAGCAAACTAACACCTCTTTGAAGACATCAGAGAGTTACCATGACAACTAAGGATTCAAGAGGACAAGAAGATACAAGAATAGGCAAAATGAGCAATTCCAACATTCCTACTTTTTCCTTTGCTGACAGTTTGAGAGTATGAGCAAAGGTTTCAGAAACCTTATCTTCTAGAGACACAAAAGAACCTACCAGGAAAGAAGAGCTCTGCTAATCACCCCCAGCTTGCCCAAGACCCCTAAATAGCAGTGCCCTAATTATGCAGGTTGAACCTGTTAGAAAGTTTCTGAGAAAATTAAAAAACTCACCTTCCAATTGCTGATTGGATTAAGTTATCTACACCTACCCTAACTGCCCACAGCAAGCAAATATAAATCCTCTTTGTAGGGAGATAACACCATCTAGAGCCTCAAATGAGCCTTTACAATTTTTCCAAAATTTAATCCCCCAAAAACTATGTACAAGGAGACAAACCAAAATTACTGACAACCAAGAAGGGGAAAAAAGACAAGAAGAACAGGTACATCTGCATAATATGTCAGCTCTGTCCAATACGTTGTGAAAAGTCAACAGGTTAATCAAAGATCTGGCGTGTGATTGTCCTTTAACCATCAGAAGCCTCAAATCATTGGAACACTGCTATTCATTTCTCTAAATTACTAATTTAGTTCTGTGTTAATTTAGCAATAATCAAAAAAAGTCTGGACCTTTCTTTCATTTCATCCCAAGGTCACATCTAATTTCTTCATTAACCTAAATTATATCTGGGAGGACATTTTTATCTACATCTATGTAAATCTTTAATAATCCACCTAAAAGGTTTGAATAACATAAAAATAGTTGCAGTTCTTTAGACCTTGGCATAAATATTAGAACAACCAATTTTTAAGTCCTACCTTCTTGCCAGCTTTTTCTCTGTTGTGAGGATTTTACCCTTCCTTCAACCATGTCAGCAATAGGACAGCCAAACATACTTACTCATGCAAAACTTTCAAGACAGGTACATGACATTCTTTGTGTGTTTCATGAACATACTATTATGATCATATCCTACTCACTAGAATAATAAAAGTCACTAATTTTACAGTTTACTCTCACTATTTTCTGATTATGCAGGTACATGCTCATCAAAATGCAGTAACTTGTGGTCACTAGTGCTGTTCACAAATATTCCCACTCTCTCTGCACTCTGCCGCCTGCACTCTACTGCCCTCTTAAAGAGAAGTATGGCTGCATGATTCATTAGCCCATCAAATGTGAGCAGAAGTGATGGGTGTCACTTCTGGCTGGGAAATTAAGAGCTGGGACACTTTGCCCCTCACTTGGCAACTGCAATGTTCAAAGCACTGGCTTCTCCACCACCTGAGTCCTGGAATGAGGACAACAAAACAGCCCTGGGAAAGAGACTAAGAGTGCGGCTCTCCTGTCAAGCCCAACAGGTTCAAGTCAAGAGGGAGGGAGACAGGTCTTGAAAAGAAGCATGAGTATAACTATAGGCTCATGAGGATGGGCGGAATAAAATAGACAATAAGCCAACTAGTTTTTGAGAGAGTTGTACAGCTAGAGAAAGCCAGAGTCTGTACTAAAAGTGTTTATGATTAAAAACAGTTCAAGATTTAAAACCACCCTTGAACCTCCAATCTTCCTCAGGCAGGAAGCAGGCTGAGAAAGATCTTCAGCCCCCAAGGAGGACATGTTCCCCAATGCCTACTTCAGATGTGGGCGAGGAGATTAAAGATAAAGGAAAACCCCCGGAGGATGGATGAAACTGGACTGCAGAGCAACAAATTCCAGATCTAATCAAGGAATAGCCCCCACACCCACAGCAGGGGCACATCTAACACCTGCCAACAAGACTCAGAATTGCCCTGCACTGGAGGCTGCTCTGTCTTCATTGCAGTAGTTCTGACCCTCTTCTGTCACTATATTTTGGGTGTTGTATGCAACTTGCCTTTCTAATTTATAGATGTCTGGATTAACAGAAGTCATAATAGGGCCTGATATAGAGACCACTGTCCATTGTCTTAAGATCCTGCTTTTTGAGATGGATGCCTTGATAAAATTGGACTTGAGGGTTGTCTCCCTGGGGGAGAGGCTGGGTATATCTTTGCCTGGAGCAGGGAGTGTGGACCAAACATTTGGTGAACTGAATGGTGGACTGTGGTTGTCACTAATGCTACTCGCCAATCTTTCCAGCTCTTCGTTTCCCAGAACATGATAGGTGTGCACTTCCTGAACCGCTGTGTTTAGATAGCTCAGGTCATCTCTTCTGACAGATGAGCTGTGAGCAGAGGGGATGTGCACTTTCCAGTGAAAGCCCCTCCGGAGTTCTCTTTCTCTTCTAGCAGGGAGACCTGCAGCATTGTCCGCCTGGGTCCTTGAGAGACATTGATAAGCAGAGCCCCTTTGCCTACCTGCAAGAATATGCAGTGTGGGCAAGAAAGAAATTTTCTTTATTTTGAGCTTAGAGTGGAGGGTTGTGTGTTTCTACAGCATGACCTAGTTCTCAGTCCTCTCAGTTCTCTCTCTTGCAGAGCAAAGAACCTGATCTCTGGAGACATTCCAGTGATTTACCTTACACAATTATTTCTCAGAAGATGCTGTGTGCCTTACTCACTGAATCCTGAGATGAAATTGGTGTTGAAATTATCAGATCCAATCCCAAGGCCTTAGTCAATTATATACTCCCTAACTCTCAAGAACAGCTAAGGAACTTTCACTGATCTGTCCTGCTAATGAATAAAAGAAGTTGAGGACACTATAGAAAGAAAAGTCTCTTTGTGTTGACAAAAATATAAATAAATATTTTAATCTTAAACTGATGAGTTTTGAAAGCAATTCTTAGAATTTCTAAGGGTGCTGGTACCTACCAAGCTTAATTGCCATAATCACCATTAATATTAACATAATTCAGATATTCAATGATTCAGTAGCCCCCTCCATGATGATAACAATAGCCCCATTTGCTCCTCCCACCACCATCAAAATGTGACCTTGCTCTTTCTGTGACTCCCTCAGCAGTGCTCACAGGCTCTGCAAATCTGCAAATCAGTGAGTTGGCTGCTCACTGGAGCCCAGCCCAGGGTCCTAATCATTGCTGCTCCCAAGCTTTTAGTTTTAGTTATCTGATACCACCTCCTCCCATAGTCATTCCCCAAAGAAGTAACTCTCACCACCTTCGGGTTGAGAGATGAGGTGTCGGTGGAGCTCCCAGCCCTCAGCAGACCCCAGCAAGGAGGAGGGGGAGCCTCCTGCTGCCCACAGAGCAACCTGATAACCTGCTCCTCTCCCCAGCAAGGAGGCCCTTTCAGAAGGACTAAACCACAGCATCCTGCAATGAAAACTTCGTAGCTAAGTTTCTGCTCTAAACCCAACAAGGGAATGTCTGCCCTATTTCCATGATAGATATACCAGAGTATCAAAAATGTATGCTTAAGGGACTTGTCTCTCCCACTAGTAGTCACTAGTATATTTTAAGCATATTTTATTGATTATGCTATTACAGCTGTTCCATTTTATTTCTCCCCTTTATTACCCTCTGCCCTGTACCCCCCACCATTATTCTGCCACCATACTTCATGTGCATGGGTCATGCATAAGTTCTTTACCTTCTCCATTTCCCATACTATTCTTAACCTCCCCATCTCCATTTTGTACCTACCATTTATGATTCTTATTCCCTGTAACTTTTCCTTCATTCTCGCCTCACCCATTCCCCGCTGATAACCCTTCATGTGACCTCCATTTCTGTGATTCTGTTTCTGTTCTAGTTGTTTGCTTAGTTTGTTTTTGTTTTTTCAGGTTTGATAGTTGTGACTTTGTTGTCATTTTACTGTTCATAGTTTTGATTTTCTTCTTTTTCTTAGCTAAGTCCCTTTAACATTTCATACAGTAAGGCTTTGGTGATGACGTACTCCTTTAACTTGATCTTAACTGGGAAGCACTTTATCTGCCCTACCATTCTAAGTGATAGCTTTGCTGGATAGAGTAATCTTGGATGAGGTTCTTGCCTTTCCTGACTTGTAATACTTCTTGCCAATGCCTTCTTGCCTGCAAGGTTTCTTTTGAGAAATCAGCTGCTAGTCTTATGGGAACTCCTTTGTAGGTAATTGTATCCTTTTCTCTTGTTGCTTTTAAGATTCTCTCCTTATCTTTCATCTTAGGTAACTTAATTATGATATGTCTTGGTGTGTTCCTCCTTGGACCCAACTTCTTTGGGACTCTCTGAGCTTCCTGGACTTCTATGTCTATTTCCTTTGCCAGGTTGGAGCAGTTCTCCTTCATTATTTGTTCAAATAAGTTTTCAATTTGTTGCTCTTCCTCTTCTCCTTCTGGCACCCCTACAATTTGGGAGTTGGAAGGCTTAAAGTTATCATGGAGGTTCCTAAACCTCTCTTCATTTTTTTTGAATTCTTGTTTCTCCATACTATTCTGGTTAAATGTTTCTTCTTAACTCCTGTTCCAAATTCTTAATTTGAGTGTCAGTTTCCTTCCTTTCACTATTGGTTCTCTGTATTTTTTTCTTTATTTCACTTTGCATAGCCTTTACTTCTTCCTCCATTCTGTGTCCATACTCAATCATTTCTGTGACCATCCTGATTACCTGTGTTTCGAACTCTGCATCTGATAGGTTGGCTATCTCCTCGTCACTTAGTACTTTTTATGGAGTTTTGATCTGTTCTTTCATTTTGGCCATGTTTCTTTGTCTTGGCACACCTGTTACATTGTAAGGAGTGGAGCCTTAGGTATTTGCCAGAGTGGGGCAACCCACTTTGGTGCGTTGTGGTGCTGTATGTGGGTGAGGGACCATAAAGGGAACAATGCCACTAGCTCAGCTCTCATTCAGCTTTCAGTCACATTCCCTGCTACCAAAAAGTGAACTGGGCCCTTCTGGTGCTAACTCCTGGGTGGATGGGTTTGTGTACATACTAGGACCCCATGGGTCCCTCCAACAGACACTCCTGTGAGACTTGGAGTTTCTCCTGCCACCACTACCCCCACAGGTTTTTATAGCCAGAGGTTTTGAGGCTTATTTCCTCCCAATTGAATCTTGGGTTGCACAGTCTGTCTCGCTCCCCAGTTGTTCCTTCCATTTTATCCACACATGAATGTGGGACCACCCAATCTGCCAGCTGCCAGATGCCACCTCACCTGCTGGGTCTGCGGCCTTGCTGAGTGTCCTCTCTGCTCCAGCTCCCCATCTCCACCCCTCCTACCAGTCTGAATGAACTACCAATCTGTCTTCTTTAACTCCTTAGCTGTCAGACTTCCATACAGTTTGATTTTTTTACAGTTCTGGTTGTTTTTTGTTTTTAAATTGGTTGTTTTCCTTCTTTTGGTTGTGCAAGGAAGTGAAGCATACCTACCAATGCCTCCACTTGGCTGCCATCTCACTATATTCTATATCATAGTTGTCCTTTATCAGAAAAATAAAACGTTTTTAGTAAACCTAACCCACTCAGCCACCTTAATCATAATGAAAGCCAACAGTCATTGAGCACTACCTTGGACAAGGCATAACTTCATTACCTGCATTATTTAATCCTCATGCCAGCCCTAAAGGGACTGTACTACTCACACCCCACTTGACAAATGCAAAAACTGAGGGCCAGAGACAGAATGGGATCTGCCCAAAGTCACACACCTTATGAGAGGAAGAGACCTGCTGTTGCCGCAGCCTCCTCCTGACCATCACTCTCACTGTCTCACACAACCTAGATGATAGAGGACCGTATAAGAAATTGTTGCTTATGAATGATGCCCCCTTAGTTGCCAATAAAGGTGCAAGAATACTCCCTAAATTCAAAGTCAGAAAAGTTTCCAGGAAAGAAAGAAAATGTTCTTGCAAAGAGAGAACATAAACAGCAGCTGACATGTTTTTCCTCATTATAACTGCTGTTAAACTAGTAAAATTGTTGAAAGTGGAATGCTATTTACATTACAAATTAAGTTTTTCTATTAAAAAGTATAATATTGGATGATTGTGCATTTTGTTTGTATGAAGGGGGAGCCTTTAGTCCTCTGAAACTGCAAATATTGGTACAAAGTGTTGCATATTTACTAGTCCATCTGCCACGCCAGCATTGAAGGAGGAAATCTTACTGTAAGCAATTTATTTGCAGTTACAGTGTTACCACCTGATGTGTAAAACAACAATACTCAGGAAGCAGTTATTATTGAAATGAGTAATTTCAATTTTCAATTTAATTCATAACACATTTTAAAGATGACAGAAGTGGATGTTTGCTTAACATCAGGTTGTGTTTCCATGAAATAAATAATCACTGGCGGTGATCAAGATGATCTGCTCACCAGCATGTCTTTCGGGGTTTACAGCTGGTTGATTGTGTGGCCACAGGTGTGGCAGGGTAGAGATTTGAGAGGTGAGTTTGAATCAGACGACCCAGGTATTTCCAGAGCAGAACTCCCCTGGGAGGCAGCTGCTGCATGTTACTAACACTGAATCCAACTTCAGTACAAGCTGAGACTGTTTATCTCTCTTGGCAAAACACCAGCAGTGTGTATCAACTGGGGGATCTTTCAAAAACAAGTGATCCGAAAACAACAGTTAAATAAGGATTCAGGCTGTCACAGCTGGCGTGTGACTTTCACACCTGGAGAAAGGTAAAAAAAAAAACTGGAAGAGTAACCTATTTACTTCCCTGCCTTGGCATTGCCTGAATGAGGAGAGAGAGGCTTTTGAGTTGAAGATGGTCTCCCACAGGTTATCTACCCCATCATGAAGCAGAATTAGGGTCCTATGGGCAGCACCTCTGAGTTCCTGTTTGACATTAGGAGTCCAGGTGGTTGTGGCTACCCTGCTGCTGCCCTTGGCAAAGTTGTCCATCATGGCCCCTTTAACATGTGTCCTGTTATAGCTGCATAACAAACCACCCTGAACCTACGTGGTATAAAACCATAGCCGTGGTATTACTCGTGCAGATTCTGTTGGTCAGAAATTCAGACAGGGTCAGTGGGGCAGTGTCACTCGGCTTCGTGATATCTAAGTCCTCAGCTGAAAAGCCTCAAATGGGTGAAGGTGACAAGACATCTGGCATCTGGAATTATCTTCATGCGCATGTCTGGTACCTGGACTAGGGTGAGAAAAGCTGGGCTTTAACTGGAGCTATTGCCTGAACCACTTACATGTTTCCTCTCCACATGCCTTGGGACTTCCCAAGTAGGAGCATGCAGAAGGGAAATGTTCCCCATGAACCACGTGATAGCTGCATGATCTTCTCTGAACTAGCCTCACCAGAACATAGCTCCTCTCACACCGCATTCTGTTGGTTACCATGCAGCCCAGCCCAGGCTGAAGGGGCTGTGGCAGAGTCACACTGCAGAAGGCCAGGAGGGTTGGGAGCTATTGTTGCAACAGTCTTAGAAAAATACAATCAACCCCAGATGACCAGAGCATGGCAGTCTCCACTTGGGATTGCTGCCCTGGTTCTGTGGAAGGAAAGTGTTGAGGAAGGAACAGAAGTGCCAGCAGAGGCAACTTAGGAAAAATTCCTTTCTTCCATCAACAAACTAACTCCTAAGAGTCACAGCCATCAAAGACCTATGTGATATAGTCCTCCCCTTCCCTCCAGACTCACCTGGATCACATGACCTCTTTCCAGCCACAATGACCTGCTTTAGTTTTCTTGTACTTGTTCCTGGGCTCCCCTGCCCCAGGGCCTTTGCCCCTGCTACTCCATCCCTTCTTCAGCTTGATAGCTGCCTACACATCCTTCAGATCTCAGCTTAAGTATGACTTCCTTGTGAAGAACTTTCCCAAGCTCTCTGACTAGGTCAAACTCCCAGAATAGACACTAAAGAATAGGTACTTAAGTACCTCCTTATGGTTGTAATTTTTTAATATATTTAATGTCTATCTTCTTATCTTGACTATAAATGAGCCCAGTAATTCTATTTTTGATGACTGTTATAACCCCCCCCAGACACACACACACAATTATCAAATCTTTGGCCGAGAGAAGATGTTTAATAAACATTTGTTGGAATAGATTTAGGTTGTCATTGAGCTTGTCATAGCTGCCAGATGCTTGGTTAGAGGTGAGAACACAATCCCCTACTTCTGCCGTCTTTGGATGCACGACTAGATGAGGAGACATGGTAAAGAAACCTTGGGGTGTTCATGTTGAAAAATAAGGGCCCTGGGAGAGAAAACCAGGGCACCTAACCTGGCCTTGGCATCCAGGCATGCTTTCTTAAGGAAATGAAATGTCCACCAAGCCCTCCTCCACACACGCACCCCTGAGTCCTTCATCCCAGTCGAGCATGTTGACATACAGTTCTCAATTTCCTCCTTTCTTTTAGGAGCATATAGTGACTCCTTTGTAACTTTTATTTACTATTTATAGTGCATTGTGGGATAATTCAATATAAGTCAAAGAAAAAGAAGCATAAATATATTTCTCAGTGTGAATGGGCTTTTTAATATTATTGCGTGCATGTACATAATATGGAGAGCACTTTGACACTGTGAAACTTAATGACCCTCTGCTTAAAGATGAAAGACACATTTACAGTGAAATTATAGCCTGCGCTGTAACGCCCAGCTGCAGGAATTCCTTCTAGTAGACTGTTTCCAAATGCCTCAAAGCACCAGCTATGAAATAACAATAGTGTAAAAGTGGCAGTGCTGTCCGTCAAACAATTCAATTACTTATGGAATATTTCTTCTGCCTGTCCACACAGCAGAGCTCCAAGTCAGAGCAGTTGTAAGGTGCAGAGTTATCTTAGTGACTGTTGGAGTGTAGAAAGTATTAGGTGGCCAAGAAGGTCTTCAAATTCACCATCTTGTATCAAGACCATCACTTCCACTGTGACAATCCTTTAGTTTTTATAGCTATTGGACAGATAAGGAAACTGAGGCTCAGAGAGTTTCAATGACTTTATTTACTTCTCCTTTTCAGCAGAGAGGTTTCAGAAGCTTGCTCCATACCTGGCCCTGTTCTGAGCACTGGGGCTTCAACAGGGAAAGACAGTCAAAGCCCCTGTCCTCATGGTGCTTACATTTTGCGGGGACTCCACATAAACATGTGAACAACAGCACAGGGTGAAATGTGCTGTGAGAGAAACAGGAAACCAGCTACAGAGGGACTTATGGGGAAGGGGCCCTCCACAGGGTGTGGTCAGGAAAGCCCCTTCCAGGAGACACGTGACCGGAGAGCTCACTGCTGAGGAGTGGGCAGCTCCTGTATTCAGGCAGAGGAAACAGCAGGTACAAAGGCCAGGAGACAGGACTGTGCCTAGAGTGCTCAGGGCACAGGAAGGCCAGAGCAGCTAACATATAGTGATGGAGGGGACAGTGCTGGGGGTCTCCCTGCTGGGGTGTGGACTCCAGAGCTCGTGGTTCTAACCATTGTGCTTTACAGCCTGGTATCCAGAAGAAATAACACAGAGGAGCCAGAGCTGGTTGTTTGAAGAGTGAGAAGCCAAGCAATGAGTCCCAGCTCTTCTGGAGAGACACAGACACAAACTTCCCCACCAGGAATGTGAAATGGAGGAAAGAGAGTTGGGTGGAAGCAGGTTCTTCAGCCCAACCCCAACCAAGTGAGATTCTGTTTCATTGAACAGAACTATTTCACAAAAGATCACAGCTGAAAAATCTGGACAGAGCACAGCAGAGTTGTGCCAGCAGAGTTGTTATACATTTCATTCATATAAACAATATTATAAAGTGCCTATAATATCATGTGCCAGGTAGGCTCTTGAAGTGGGCACACAAGATAGCTGTGCCCCCAACCTACACAGAGTTGACAGCATAGTAAGATCTAAATTCATTAGAACTCTACTCACTGGAAATATAATGCTGTCTCCCTAACTTGGGATAAGGGGGCACATGGAAAAAATAAGCTTGCATCAGGAAAGACTCAAAACAGCAACTTTCCGGAGAAGGACTGGGAGCTGCCACCCTCAGACCAGTTTCCAACTTTACTCCTCCACCTACAAGGATGGAGACGTCACAGTCTTGGCTAGCCACTGTCAGCAAAAGGAGAGCGAAACCAGAGGGCATCAAATGTTTTAGAAGGATTTTGCATTATCATTCTGGAACAAAAAGGAACTCAGTTAATCCTGGGTTAAGCAGAGAATTAATCAGAACACTGCCCTGCCTCTTCGTTTATTGGTCAATTGAATTTTTACTAGGGGCAGTTATGCCAAGTGTTCTGCATGCCAATAAAAAAAAATCACAGTGTCTGAGCACTATTTCCTTGAGTAATAGTGATAATATACCCCAAACAGAAATGCCTTTTAACCCCCCCTACCTCTTGGGCCAATGCACACATGCGTGTACACACACACATCTAAATCCTGCTCCCCAGATCCCCGCTTTCTGTGTGATACCCTGCTCCTCTTTGTCTTGCTAATACAACCTTCATTTGGACAACAATGTACCCAGTTAGAACACTCCCTCCCCCAAATTTCCATGTATCTGGAGATGACCCAGGCACCAGGTTTGGCTAATGAAGTGTTAACTGAAGGAAACAAAGTTGGCTTCCAGGGAAATTATTGTTGTCCTCATAACAATGGACAGACTCAGCAGGCACATGCATTTTTTTTCCTGTTTTTTCTTTCTTCTTCTTCTTCCTATTCGAAATGCAGAACCAATGCCTGGAGGTGCTGAGCCATTTTGCAACCATGAGGGTGAGAGTCACATGCTAAGAAAATCAAAGCAAGAGGCCAGAAGTCTGAGCCCTCAATTCTCCCAGGAGCAGTGGCAGCAGCTCTGCACTGCAGTTTCCAGGACAGATTCCACATGAGGAGAAGAATAGGCCTCTTTTTCTGGATTTCAGATCCCACAGCATCCTTGGAGAGAATTCAGGGTTTTATGAACTTGAAGGGAAGGGGGTTACTTTTTCTCTTTCGCAAACCTCTAACTGAGATTTAACAACTCTTTCCATTATGAATGTGGGCAGCAGACCAGACTAGTATCAGTGATGCTTGTGACTTTGTCAATAGAAACTATATATTTTCATTTAACATTACCATTGTTGCCTTTATCTTGATTTATGACTTACAGCTATCACTATTTTGAAATTCTGCTGGTTTGATCTAGTTCCTTAATGTGTTAATTTAAAAGCCTACTATGTCTCAAATTTGAATTTTTTAAAATATTTTATAAATATTTCAATAATTTATTTTATTCATAGTCTTATTTTTATTTTATTTTATTTTTAGTTCATTTTATGCATGTAAGAACATTCTTTCACAGAATTCCCATGACTGCCAAAAAATCATGGCTCAAAAACAGGTTGAGAACCTTGATTCCATTCTTCACATGTGACCCAACAAAACTCCTAATCGATCCTCCTGTTTTCCCCAGCTGAGGCATGGGCAACTCTAAGGGATGATAATTTCTGCAACCAAGAGTAGAGACACAGATGAATAAAGAACAGGCTTTTCAGCTCATTTCCCTTCGATTTTGTTTTTTTAATTTTTTTCCTATCCCTAAGAGTCCCATGTTGAAATGCAGATGCCCTGGGTGATACTAGAGGAAGGTATGCAATGTTTCTGCCTCCTTCATACGTCTGCCTGGGATTGGGCCTTCTACCACTCACAGACAACGTCCAGCTGATACAGTGGAAAATGGCTTTCTTCTTTTCAGTGGGTAGCCCCTCCCCCAGGGTCAGGGAGGTTTAAAAATTTATGGAGGCTTTCCCCACCTGTGCTATCATCCTCAGGTAAGTCCCACCACCCATGCGAGCCTTACTGGTAGTTCCCATACTTTGTGGTGGCTGACATATGTGTTCCTGTTGGCCTGATTTATACGCTGATGGTTATCCAGTGTGGTGTGCCCAACCCCTGCATGACCTGCCCTCCATCACAGCCACCAGTTTGTCTAGAGCCATTTGTTCAGACTGTGACATGACTCGCACAGGCCAACTGCAAAGCCAAAAGAAATAATATGTCACATCTATGGGTCAAGCAAAGGTCACCTTTTCTCTGTGGCAACTGGAGGAATGAATTGATGACCACTTCATCATTTGTAATGATGAAAGTCAATCGACTTTCTTTTCCTATTGTTTGGCAATAGAACAGAACCGAAGCCTAAAAAGGAAAATCCAGAAGGTCTCAGGCACCCACGGAAGGCCTGTTGGCAGCAGCTAGGTTGCATGGGGCCCCTGTGGGGTTATGGTCATCTGCTACCCCCAGCCTGGGATCCCAAGACACATGCTGCTTTCATGCTTCTTAAGAACACTGAGTCCACTATGGGAACACTTCAGAGGCTTCCTGGACTTTTGTGTGGTACTTTGCACCTGGAATTTGAATGTGATCGTATTAGTTATCTATTGCTATGTAACCAATTACCCCCACAACTTGATGGCTTAAAACAATAAACATTCCTGTAGTCAAGAATCCCAGTACAGCTTAGCTAAGAGCCTGTTTCTCAAGGTTTCTCACAAGCCTGCAATCAAGGTGTCAGCCGAAACAACAGTCTCATCTTAAGTCTAATCTCAAGGCTGAACTGAGGGAGGACCCTACTGCTTCCAAGATCACTCACAATTATTGGCAGGGTTCAGTTCCTCATGGGCCATTCGACTGAGCACCTCCATTCTTCACTGACTATTGCCTGTTCCCTGGCCACACGTGTCTTTCCATAGGGCAGCTCACAACACTGCAGCCAGCTTCCTCTAAAGAGAGCAGGTAAGAGAGCAGTAGGGGGTGAGCAAGATGGTAGCCAGAGTCCTTCTATAACCTGATCTCTAAAGTGATCCCTTCACTCTTGTCGCATTCTGTGCACCATCAGAAGAAAGCCACTGGGTCCAGGTCACATTTCAGAAGAACGGATTACACAAGAGCCTGAGTTCCAGGAAGCAAGGATCATTGGGAGCCATCCCAGAAACTGCCTACCACAATGGGGAGTTTTGTGAAACTCTGTTTATATTTTATACATGCATTGCATTTCTGAACCCGACTTCTTGTGCTTCCGACTTCAGACTGCAAGTATATTGTTGCCCAAGACCAGGGATTCTGAACCTGAGACCCATGGGCATTGGGGGAAGGTTTTAGGAATCTCCTGAAGTTGTGAACCAAATGTTGGATATACATAGATTTCACTGGGAAGACGATCTGTAGTTTCCATTAGATTCTGAAGTGGGATCAAGAATTTAAGAAGATAAAGAGCCACTCCCCACAAAGTTTTTGAAACATCCATGCTCCCCAAAAGCTGTCAGACTATCAGAGGACTGACAGAGGAAATGACTAGCCACATGTCAGGCCAGAGCTGGCAGGGCCAAGTAGATCTGCTCAGAAGCCATCTCATCCAACAGCTAGAGAAGCAGAGGCCGGGGGGAGAGAGGAGGGGATGGGTAAAGGTACTGGGCCAGGGTCACAGGTGTCCTGACATACCTAAGGCCAGGGCTTGTTTCATCACATCCTGCTGCTCTCACTGAAGAGTGGCACCAGGTGTGTAGGTGGTCATCCTGCAAACATGGGTCTTTGGCCAGCAAACTGGTTAAATGTGGCTTCAACACGGTATCTTGATATGTAAAATCCATTCTCAGCTCTGCTTACACTTTCAATTTTTTCCCTTCAACTTGTTTGGAAAACTTTGTTTTATGCTTCTAACAGCCATTCACTTTCCATAGGACAGGAAATGAAAACTAGCCACTTGGAAATGTATAGTGTTTACTGCAGGGAGGGAGAAGGGCTAGAGGAGATGATGGCTGGTGCCCCTGATGAAGCCACTTTTGCAAAGGCAGCCCCTCTAATCAAACCAAGTGCATGAATGAAATGCCTGGTGTCTGGCTTTGACAACTACCTCTGTACACTTAGATATGTGGCCTTGGGTGAGTCACTTAACCCCTCTGGGCCTCACTTTCCCTGTCTGCAAAATGAGACTAACAATAGGACCTACTTTATAAGGTGCTAGGGAGTATTCTATCTGGCCCAGGGTAAGTCCTGGTACCACAGGGGCTGGCAATGTGCTTGTCCTTTCTGAATTTCTAAAGGCTCAGGACCATGAGCAAGATCAGAGCTGGTGAAGAGTAAAGAACACATGATATTTTCACTACAGAGTCTGAACAGAGATATACAAGGGCATCATTGGAAAGCCCTGGAGCCCAGGGACCCCGATTTGAGTCCTTACCACACTGAGTTAGGACTTTCAGCAACTTATTGCTCTCTGAAGGCTTCACATGAGGGAGTAGGGTAGGCTCACTCAGAGGTGCTCAGGGTCACATACTTCGCCCTCCCCTCCATGATCCCTGCACACCCACCTGCAGCAGATACTGCTGGTCAATCATGGCACCTGGGAAAGGCACATGAGCAGTGCCTGCCATGCAATCTCGTCCTCTTCAAGCAATGCCTTGGGAAAGAAAGGAAAGTGACCTAATCAAATACCCTCATAAACATGCTAACAGCTGACCTTCTGGAAAGCAGAGAGGATATTTACTGAGAAAGAGTTCTTCCCTGCGCAATGCTTTCCACAGGCTATACCTGAGATGTCTGAATTACTTACAGCAAGCAAATCTGGAATCCATGGATTTATGGGGCATGGCTCCCTGAAATATGTCATGTATGTAACCTTTGTATTTAGCAGAAATGCTTCATGATCATAATTGTTCTCTTATGTGTAAGTATTGCCCCAGAGGCATTGCTTAGACAGTTGATGTGCTAAATCTGGAGTAGGAGTCATTCTAATATAGCAAGAAAGGGCCTGGAGACTATGCTGGTGGGCGCTGGTCTGTCCCTGCTTCACCCATGCCTGGCAGTAACTGTTCCTTAAAATGTCAGTAAAGTTGGGTATTGGGTAAGATTACTAATGTTGCAAGTTTGATTTGTCATTCCATTCTTTTGTGTTATTTGGACACCTAGGGCTAAAGAGAGGTTGAGCTGTAGAGGCTGAAAATATGGATGGTGACCTTTTCTGGGTCAGTGGCTTTGTCACGTCTGTGTCACACACGGATCTGACCACAGGAGGTGGTCAGTAAACATTCAGGGATTGAGTATTGGTTGTTTTATCCTAGGAATTGACTTTAAGGCCCCTGACTACTCAGCAGAGGCATTGGATGGTTACATCTCAGACGGGAGAGCAGGAGGAAGAATCAGATAAAGGAGAGAGGTCATTGCGGAAAGTTGTGTATTTCCTCAAACTTGTTTTTGAAAACTTTAAGCCACCACCCAGAGACTGCTGCCAATGTGAGAAAAAGATCTGGGCCACATTGAACAAAGCTCCACACAGTGTTCCCTGCCACGGTGTCAAGCAACCCATGAATTTAAAAATATTTACATTGGTGACCGAAACTGTTAGAATCTACCTGGTTGAACTTGAGAATTTTGTGGAAATGGCCAGTTTTTAATGCATGTGAGCCCCACAGAGGTAAGTTTATAAAGCTCACCAAGCTTCTCCTATTAATAAAAAATACCAAATACCATTTCTTTTCCCCAATGCAAACTAACAATTAACATGGGATATATACACATATATATTTTTTAAGTCAGAAATGGTAAAGAAAATAGAGCAGGCTTTGTCAGACCATTTGTCTGAGAGTCATGCATCTTTAATGCAAAAGAAGAAAACAATAAGTATGTGGAAAAGAGAGAGAAGGCTCTGGAAAAAAAATAAAATTTAACATTTATTGGGAAATAATTTTCCACAGTATTATAATAATCCATTAAACCCAGAATAAACTCAAAGATAATGATTATTTTCATTATGTGGCAATGTCTCACATTCTTTGAGGTGAAGAAAGCCATTATTAAAAACAATGGTGCCTCCTCAGAAGCTCTTTAATGCTCATTTTTGTCAAAATAAAATTCCTTACCTACAGAAGGAAATGCCCAGTGCTAACTACAAGACTGTGCTTTAGTCTGAGGCCTGGGTGGAATCACACACCTATTTTTATAGGATAAAGCCTTGAAATTGAATTACTGCCTGGTGATTTTGTGCATAGTAGAGCATCAAGAAAGGGCCTCGTCACATAATGTTCTGTATGTTTTATACAGCATCCCAAGTATACGTTTAAATCTCACTGATTTTATGCTGGGGCACCAGAGGCCTGGGCTGTGAGCACTGAGATATTACAGGACAGAGATATGGTGAAATAAAATGCTGTCTTCTCAGTCTCTGTCATAATTCTTTCAATTTATAAAGTGACACTAGAAAAAGAGTGTGTGTGTGTGTGTGTGTGTGTGTGAAAGAGAGACACAGAGAGAGAAAGATTAAATATCTCTTGGAAGCTAGAGTTGAAAGGAAGGCCTGTTTTTATATGTTAGCTAATTGTCTATTAATAGATGTGAGTTTCTTGATCTTAGCACTGTTGACATTTGGGGCCAGATAATTATTTGTTAGAGGGTGGCTCTGGGGCTGTGCTGTGCATCGTAGGATGTTAAGCCACATCCCTGACTTGTACCCCTAGGTACCAGTCACACTACCTGCTTCCCAGTTGTGATAATCAAAATGTCTCCAGACTTTGCCAAATGTCCCTGAAGACAACCACTGATCTAAGACCAAGATTAGGCCCTTGGAAGTTACCAAGGGGATCAGTACACAAGGAGCAGAAAGGCTGCAGTGTCTCTGGTGCTCTGTGCAGCTGGCTGGGCATTCAGTGTTGTCCCAGGAAGGAATCTGCTCAGGGCAGGAAATCTGACCTGCAGCTGCAGAAAACAAGATGCATTTTCCAGAATCTTTCCACCTATGATAGCATCCACATTAACTCTAAATGAGAGTATTCCCAGATTTTCCTCAGCCCCTGCCCGCAAAGGAGAGTTCATTCTTGGCCCAACATTTTAGTCAAGGTTCTCCTTAACTAAAGGAGAAATAAAACTAACAGGGTGTGTGTACATATATAGAGAGGGAGAAGTTTATTATAAGGAATTGGATTATGCAATTATGGAGGCCTGATAAGTCCAAAATATCCAAGGTAAACTGTTAAGCCAGAAACTGAAAGAAAAGTTTCAGTTCAAGTCCAAAAACAGTGCTGTCAGAATTCCTTTTCCTTTGTTCTATTAGCATCTTCGGCTGACTAGGTGAGGCCCACCCACAGTATGGAGGTCAATCTGCATTTTACTCAAAGTCCACAAATTTAAATGTTAATCTCATTCAAAAAACCCTTTCATGGAAACATTCAGAATAATGTGTTCAGCAAATGTGTATCTGCTTACCATGGCCCAGCCAAGTTGACACATGAAATTTACATTTGTGGCCCACATCTTGATTGCACCCTCCAAGGAGGGCCTGGCCCAGCCAGACAGGTTGTTTGGGTTTGGAGATGAGAAAATCAAGAGGAAATGAGGGTGAAGCAGGTTAACTCAGGGCAGGCAAGGGCAAAATCTGAAGAAGACTTTTGGTTTTAAGTTTGTGGAAGGTTTTGGGTGTAGGAAACATCTGTAGCATCAAAGGAAATGGATGGCAAATGTTTATAAAATAAGATTTCAAGAATATCAGTGAGGACTCTTTGTCATTATGAAAGTGATCAAAATAATACACATAAAAGAACTTATTTACAAAAGTGCTGTGTTTGCCTTGCAATGCCTTTTTGGAACATGGGTCACAGCTATCTTACACATATGAGGGAGCCACAGTTGTGACAAGAGGCCCCTCACGTGAGGCATGGCTATTGCTCAGGTAAGCAGACTCCAAGGTATTTATTTAGTCATTCACAAAAAAGAAGTGCCCACATTTCCTTCAACAGTCATTTTTTCCCTGCCTGAACACCTCCAGAGAAACTCCTTGACCCCTTCTTAGAGGACATTTTCATGTGGCCCCTGCTGGATGGGCAAGGTGACCAGGCAACACATGACCCAACCTCCAGTCTCTATCCATTGGAAGATGGGTGAACATTGGTGGACCTCATTGGTTCAAGATGAACCAATAAAATTCTCTCTCCTCAGAACCTGCAGTCAGCTGCATTGCAATTACAAACAGAAGGCATTATAAGTGAAGGCTGTCATGGTGCAGGAAGACCACAGCAAACAACATAAGTTGGCAGAGAGAAGAGAGTGAGACAGGTACACAGAGAGAAGTTGGGAGAATGCAACTACTCAGTGCCCAGATGTCTGGTAGTTGAGACACATTGATACCAGAACATTAGAATGAGGTTCCCAGACTTGTGTTGGTTCCTGCATTCTCTATGACTCTGATATAGCCCAATATTGTCCCAGAAGTTTCCTTTCCCTCTTTGGTTCACCAGAGTGAGTTTCTCTAGCAGCCTGATGATGCTTGGTAAAGACAGATCACCATCTACTTCAGCTAAAGTTCCCATCATGGTCTGTCTTTCTAGCACAGAAACTGCAACAGACCCTGTAGCAGTTTCCATTGACTGCCCACTCGTGGACTTCTCCTTTCTCCCTTACTGGATTGACATGCACACCCTGTAAATGTCAATGAAATTGAACCCAATCGACAGCTCCAGGGATACACCAGGATTGGGTAAACCATGCCCCTTACCAGTGATGGGTTTATGCATGACCATGTAACATCATTCTAGCCGATGGGACATTGGGAGAAACTGCTAAGAGGAGGTGAGTGGTTGAAAGACAGTTCTGTAAAAGATTTTACTTGATGATAAAAAGAAACTCATGGGGAAAAAAGCAGCAGTTTCCTTTTCTACCAAAACACACACATTTCTGTGTGTGGAAGTTGAACCAGCTGAGGACTAGGTAATGCAAAGAGGAAGGCAGAGCAGAAAAAAGAACCCCAGTCTTTAAAGATGTCTTTGAGCTCCTGAGAACCACCCTTCTTGGACTTCTTGATACTTAGAGACTAAATTCCTTCTTGTTAAGCTAGGTGAGACTATATTTTTGTTACTAATAGGTAATGTCATTTTGCCTGCAACAATGAAGAAAATACAGTTCTTCAACCTGAGAAAGTAGATAATATGAAAGAAATCTTAAACTTCTGGTCAAGATGGTGGCATGGATAATCATGACTCACCTCATTGCACAACCATATCAAAACTTACAACTAAACTATAAAACAACCAAAACTCAAAACTGTCAGAAATTGAGTTAATTGGAAGTCTGACAACAATGGAATTAAAGGAATCACATCCATCCAGACTAGCAGGAGGGATAGAGACACAGTACCAGCTGGTCCCACATCCACATGTTGTGGATAAAAATTCAGGAGGGATATCTCAGGAACAATGAGTCCCAACCCCATACCAGAGCCCCCAGCCCAGGAAATTTAGTGCCAAAAAACAAGTCCCCATAACTTTTGGCTGCAAAAACCAGTGGGGATTGAGTTGGTGGAAGAAACTTTTGGAGTCCCAAGCAGTTCCTCTTAAAGAACCCATACAAAGACTTACTCAGACTCACTCTTTCTGAGCTCCAGCTCTTGGATAGCAACTGAAAGGCACCAGTGGCATGCAGGAGGAACTTAGGACAGCTTTCTCCTAGATAGAAAGGTGGGAAGAGGTCAGTGTCCCTTTTCTCAACCCTCTCCCCACAAAGCCACAGAGCCGGCAGGCAGGTATCATGCCTGAGATTCCATCAACCTTGCTAACACTATTTGCCCTGCCCTGGAGATCCCCTGAGACTCTATTCCACCCAATTTACCAGCCTACCCAAGCTGTTAACAGTGACTTTTCCATATAAATGGCTGGTATTGCTTGGCTCATGCTTCACAAATTCCTGAATCCTTTCAAACAAGCAACAGCTGGCCTCAGTGAGCCCCCAGCATCCATATCTCTTACTAAGTGGCCCAGACATGGCATTAGCAGCCACCAGCCTAAATCCACAACTTGGCTTTGCTTGGGAATCTCCAAGCCTAGCACAAGTATCAGCCATCTCAGATTACTCTATAGCTTAGGCAGGGTGGGCCCACGCAAAACAGAAGCATGGGCTGAACTTGGCCTGCACCACCAGGGAAAGACCAGGGCCTGCACACTCAGTGGACAGCTACAGACCACATCATAGAACCCTTACCCTACCCCTGCACAGGAGCTACTCCATGAAGGCTGGAGGTTGATGGTCAGTGGTCACAGCCAGTCCTTGAAGCTGACTGGCCTGGGTAAATCCCTCCCATTGATCTTCCAACAGCAATCAAGTCTCAACTACAAGAGGAGGGTGTACTCAGCCCACACAAACGGCACATCTGAAGAACCCAACTTGGGTGATAGGGAAGGCTGTGCCACTGGACCCTATAAGACACCTACTACATTATAATGGCCATGCTACCAAGACAGGGAGTCATAGGAGCTCTACCTAATACATAGAAACAAACACAGGAAGGATGCCATAACAAACAGACAAAAAAAATTGGCCAAAATAAAGGAATAGAATAAAACTACAGAAAAAGAACTAAATAAAATGGAGATAAGCAATCTATCAGATGCAGAGTTCAAAAAACTGGTAATAAGGATGCTCAAGGAACTTAGCAAAACCCTTGACAGCATAAAAAAGATCCAGTCAGAAATGAAGGATACACTAATTGAAATAAAGAACAACTTACAGGGAAACAACAATAGAGTGGTTGAAGCTAAGAATCAAATCAATATCTTGGAACATAAAGAAACAAAAAACAACCACACAGAAAAAGAAGAAGAAAAGAGAATCCAAAGAAACAAATGGGGATAGTATAAACAGCCTTTGGGAAAACTTCAAGCATTCCAATATTTGCATTATAAGGGTGCCAGAAAAAGAGAAAGAGTAAGAAATTGGAAATCTATATGAAAAAATAATGAAAGAAAACTTCCTTAATTTGGTAAGGAAATAGAGATACAAGTCCAGGAAGCACAGAGACTCCCAAACAAAAGATGCAAAGAGGCCCACTCTAGGGCACATGATAATTAAAATGCCAAAGGTTAAAGATAAAAACAAAGTCTTTTTTTTATTTTAATCATTGTTCAAGTACAGTTTTCTCCCCCTACTCCATTCCAGCCCACCCACCCAACCCTCCCCCCTTCCCCCCCATTACCCCCACCCCTAGTTTTTGTCCATGTGTCCTCCAAATTTGTTCCTGTAAACCCTACCCATTCCCCCCTGAAATTCCCTCTTCTCTCCCCTCTGGTCACTGTCAGACTATCCCCTATTTCAGTGTCTTTGGTTATATTTTGCTAGTTTTTTTTTGTTTTGTTGTTTAGATTCCTGTTAAAGGTGATATCATGTGGTATTTGTCTTTCACTGCCTGGCTTGTTTCGCTTAGCATAATGCTTTCCAGCTCCATCCATGCTGTTGCAAAAGGTAGGAGCTCCTTCTTTCTTTCTGCTGCATAGAATTCCATTGTGTAAATGTACCATAGAAAAACAAAGTCTTAAAAGCAGCAAGCGAAATGCAGTTAGTTACCTACAGGGGAATTCCCATAAGACTGTCAGCTGACTTCTCAAAAGAAACTTTGCAGGCAAGAAGGGACTGACAAGAAATATTCAAAGTCATGAAAAGCAGGGACCGACAGTGAAGATTGCTCTACCCAGCAAAGATGTCATTTAAAATCAAAGGGCAGATAAAGAGTTTCTTAGACAAGAAAAAAACTAAAGGACTTCATCATCACCAAACCATTATTATATGAAATGTCAAAGGAACTTACTTAAGAAAAAGAAGATCAAAACTATGAAGAATAAAATGGCAATAGATACATATGTATCAATAATTGAATATAAAGAACTACCTAAGTAAACAAGAACAGAGACAGAATCATGCATATAGTGTTTTGATAGTTGTCAGATGGGAGGGGGTGTGCAGGAATGAGTCAAGAGGTGAGGGGATTAAAAAGTACAAATAGGCCCTGGCTGGTGTAGCTCAGTGGATTGAACATGGGCTGAAACCCGGCATCACAGGTTAGATTCCCAGTCAGGACACATGCCTAGGTTGCAGGCCATGGCCCCCAGCAACCTCACATTTCTCTCTCTCTCTCCCTCTCTCTCTCTCTCCCCCTTCCCTCTCTAAAAATAAATAAATAAAATCTAAAAAAAATTACAAATAGGTAGTTACAGAATAGCCATGGGAATGTAAAGTACAATATAGAAAATGGAATAGCCAAAGAACTTACATGCATGACCCACAGACTTGAACAATGGTGTGGGGATTGCTTGAGAGATTGGGGGAGTGCTGGGTGGAGGCAGGCAAAGGGGGGGGGGTGGAATTGAGACAACTGTAATAGCATAATCTATAAAATACAATTTAAAAAAGAAATCTTATGACGATAGTGATAATGATGGTGGTGGAGATCATGATGATGGCAATGGTCATTCTGCCACTGCTTCTTGTGAGAACGATGGGGCCCTTCTAGGGATGATGAGGATGGCATTGTTGATGCTGTTGCTGCTGAGTGTGGCAGGAACCATAGTGATGGTGATGATGGTGACGGTGATGATAAAGCTGGTGATGATGATGGGAATGGTGAGAGTGAGGTGAGCAGCTACCATTTGTTCACTATTTCCTTTGTACCAGATCGACTTCTGACCAAGTCTCTAAATTTCCCACACTGATATACAGAGAAAATGAGATAATATATGCAAAAGCTTCTTAAAAGGATTAAACCAATCATTGTCTTGATAATCCATGTATTAAACACTTAGCCCTACACTGTGCTATGATGTCCTTTAAGCAGCTCACTTCTCATGACAGTGTAATAGTCAGACTCTGTCTTTGGTGTTTGCCTGCTGACAGCACTCAAGCCCCCATTATTCCCATTTCTCTTTGCCCTACACCTGGCCAAGCTGATAAGAGCCAAAACATTTCCAAACATGCAAACCCTGCCATGTGTAGAAACTGTCACCCCAGCCCCATCCCTAACCATTATAAAAGCCACATTCAAACCAAGTTGGATGCTTTCCCTCTCTTCCCTAGAAAGTCTCATGCTGCAATATTTTTATGCCCTTTTGGTGCATCCGTGACATCATTAGTCTCAACATCTGAACCACTTTGGGGTTGTGGAAGGTTGGTCTTGCCCTCTGCACAGGGCAACCACAAAGTAAATCCCATGAGACAGATAATCTAATTCTTCTCACTTCATTAGTGAAGAAATAGAGGATCAGAGAGATAAATTTACCTTCCTCACATCACATAGTGAGAATATAGAAAAGATAGGACTCTGTCTGACTCCAGAATCTGAGCTTCTTATCAACCAGGATATTTTTTTCCACTTCTAGAGGTGTTTTAAAAGATGGGACAGGATACTCACTGTGGGAGATCCCTGACAAACAGGAAGCATCTGTTCACTTGTTCTTTCAACCATTCTACAAGTAATTACTGTGCCCCTGCTACCTACCAAGCTGGGGCTAAGTTTGGGGGCAGACGTTTAAACATTTAGAGGCCCTTTGAGCCAACTAGAACCAAATACTCTTCTGAATAAACTTTCAGAATCCTGGGCCAAGGTAGAGGTCAACATGGCCAATATCCTATGTCTTTCACAGAAAACAAGTTATCCAAAATGGGTAACTAGATTAAAAAAAAAAAAAGGCTGAGTGAAAGAACATAAAAGATAACCACAAACCCAGCAAGCGTAAGGCTCCTGCTAGAGCATGATAAAAAACTTGGATCAGGAAAGAAATTCATTTAATGTCTCATTAAAATTGCTGATGAGAAAGTCACAACAATCCTTAGCACCATTCCTTGGTTCAGGAGACTGCCTTGCTACTCTAATTAATGAAATGAAGAATTAATTCATAAGTCAAATACTCATATTAAAAATTCAGAGCAGCAATCAATATTTTTCTTCTCATTCTACATTCATCTAATTTTCTATAATAAATGACATTAGGAGATGATTATTGGTAAATTAACAGAATATCCAATTAAAGCACTTCTTGAGAGTGTGTGCCAATTCTGAGGGCTCATTTATGGAAAACACAGGCTTGGGTGGATCCTAAAGACAGTTATATAATTGTCTACTCAATGAGCACTAGAAAGCTTTGGTGTGAATAGAATGGTGATAAATCAATAAGAGCCATTTAGAGAATTAGTAAATATGTAGAAACATACAACTAAGAAATGAAGAGAGTGCCAACCTATCAGATGCACCATTCAAAACACTGGTAATCAGGATGCTCAGAATTGGTTGAGCATAGTCACAAAATAGAGGGGGAAAGTGTAGGCAATGCAAAGTGAAATAAAGGGAAACACACAGGGAAACAACAGTGACAGGAAGGAAACAAGGACTCAAATCAATGGTTTGGACAAGAAGGAAGAAATAAATGTTCAACCAGAATAGAATGAAGAATTAAGAATTTTTTTTAAATGAGGAGAGGCTTAGGAACCTCCAGGACAACTTTAAACATTCTAACTTCCAAATCATAGGGGTGCCAGAAGGAGAAGAGGAAGAGCAACAAATTGAAAACTTATTTGAAAAAATAAGAAAAGAGAATTTCCCTAATCGGGCAAAGGAAATAGACTTCCAGGAAGTCCAGGAAGCTCAGAGAGTCCCAAAGAAGTTGGGTCCAAGGAGGAACACACCAAGACACATCATAATTACATTACTCAAGATTAAAGATAAGGAGAGAAGCTTAGAAGCAACAAGAGAAAAGGAGACAGTTACCTACAAAGGAGTTCCCATAAGACTGTTAGCTGATTTCTCAAAAGAAAACTTGCAGGCAAGAAGGCGTTGGCAAGAAGTATTCCAAGTCATGAAAGGCAAGAAGGACCTACAACCTAGATTACTCTATCCAGCAAAGCTTTCATTTAGAATGGAAGGGCAGATAAAGTACTTCCCAGATAAGGTCAAGTTAAAGGAATTCATCATCACCAAGCCGTTATTATACGAAATGTTAAAGGGACTTACCTAAGAAAAAGAAGATCAGAAACTATGAATAGTAAAATGACAAAAAAAAACTCACAACTATCAACAACCAAAGCTAAAAAAACAAACACAAACTAAACACACAGCTAGAACAGGAACAGAATCACAGAAATGGAGATGACTCAGAGGGTTATCAGTGGGGAAATGGGGGTGGAGAATGGAGGGAAAAAATATGTCGAATATTTGCTTATTTATTTATCTATCTATATGCCCCTTTATTTATTTACTTTGACAAAATGGGTCAAGTCTCACTTCTTCCCAACTCTGTAGCTTGGGGCCAATATTGACCTTGGCCCAAACCAAAGATGTTAGTTTCCCAGGATTTTGAATCCTAAGGCTATGAAGCAAGGACAGGAGCAGTTGAGCATTATCACATTGGCCATAGTGGCACACTGACCACATTACCCCTGCTGCCTGGCCCTACAGAAAGCACAGGGTTTGTATCCATTTCCTAATCTTGATTTTCAAGACACCTATCAATTCAGAGAGCGCTGATGTCCTTCTAAGAAATTTCTTTATGATGAAGCTGGCCAGAGTTTGTTTCTCACTGGCAACCAAGAATTTTGACTGAGACATAAATAACCTGAAGGAAAGATAAATTGTGCATTTATCAAGTTTCCTGTTCAGGTGAGGCTCCATGTGTAAGGTAAGAGAAGCTTGCTTTTATAAATAAGGGGAAAGGCAGCAAAAAAAATATTTTTAGCTTTATTAAATGTGGGTGTGGTTTGGAGGGCACCTGTCTCCAACTAAAATGGAAACAGAAAAAAATTATGACCAGAAAACAAGGAGGGAGTGGAATTGTGATCCGTTTAAGCAGAGCACGTGAGATGAAGTCATTATCCAACAAACAGACCGAGGGCAGAAGTACTGTTCAGGCTGATGCAGTTCCTCCAGGCCCTTACTTAATGGAATGATTAGAATGACTGGCAGGTGTGCAGGGCTGGCCATGAACCAAGGCAGCACTTTTTCCTGAGCTTGTCTCTCTGGTTCCCTACTGTGCTCCTGGGATTTGCTTCTCTAGCAGGGCTCCCTCTGCAAAGGTCCTGAGCAAACCGATGGCACATAGTAGATGAGCAATAAATATCTGTTGCAGGATTGGCCAGATTGTGACCCCAGAATGATACAGCCTCTAGAAAATGCAATTAGCTATTTAACAACTTTTACCATCTATTGAAGAATGTTCATTCAATATTTCTTTCTTTTACAAGTTTTGTAGCCAACTTTTAAGATGGTCCCTAATGATTCTTTCATGCTGAAATTCATGCCATTAGTAGTCACCTCACACACTGAACAGGACCGATGTGTGTAACCAATAGGATATTGCTGAAATGATGGCATGTGGCCTCCAAGACTATGTCATAAAAGACATTGCAACTTCCACCTCACTCTCTCCAATCAGTTGTTCTGGAAGAGGGCAGCATCCATGCTGTGAGAACACTCAAGCATCCTTATGAAAGATCCTCCTGATAAGTAACTGAGGTTTCTTGCTAACAGGCAGTGTGAACAGGCCAGCCCCCAACAACCTTCAGATGATGACAGCACCATGCAGCACCATGACCCAGAACCACTTAAGTCAGAACTAAGTTTGAGGGTACTGTGTTATGCAATGACAGATAACTAATGCACTAGAGACATATTATAATCCATAAAAAACACACAGAAACATTAAGATTTGGGGTGACTAAGACCCAGAGTGTTTTTTATTTTGGAGTTTTGTTTATTCAATTACCTTTTTTTTCAAAAAAAAAATTTGATAATCACAAGAAATTGTAAAAACAGTACAGCATTCCCATGTACACATCACACAGCTTAATGGTAACATCTAACATGAGCACATTATCCAAAAACTGACATCAGTACAACACTGTTAACTAAACTGTTGTTCAAGTCCACTGGTTTTTACATGTACTTTTTGTAGTGTGTAGACTAATGACATTTTATCACATGGATAAATTCATGTAACTACCACAATCAAGATGCACAGCTGTCCACACCACAAAGAAACTCCCTCACGCTCTCTCTTTATAGTCACCTCCTCCACCACTTCCAGCGCCTGGCAACCCTCACTGTAATCTCGCCATTTTGAGTTTCTCACAAATATGTAACCATTGGTGTTGGATTTTTTTCAGTTAGCGTAGTATCCTTGAAATCAATCCAAGCTGTTGGGTGTATCCACAGTTCGTTTCTTTTTATTGGTGAGTGGTATTTTGGTGTATAGATTTAATACCATTTGTTTAATCATCCATCTTGGAATAATATTTGGATGACTTCCAATTTTTGGCTATTACAAATAAAGCTGCTATAAATATTTGTATGTAGGTTTTTGTGTGACCATAATGTTTTTATTTCCCTGAGATAAATACCCAGGAGTGCAATTGCTAGGTTGCATGTTAAATATATACTTAACTTTATAAGAAACTGCCAAATTATTTTACAGAGTAGATGTACCATTTTTCATTTCTACCTGGAATGTATGTGTGATCCATTTTCTCTGCATTCTTATCAGCACTTAGTATTGTCAGCACTTTTATCTTAGCTATTGTAATAGGTATATCCTACTATCTCAACATGATTTTAATTTGCATTTGACTAATACATTGAATAGTCATGTGCCAATTTGCCATCTGTATCCCCATTCAATGAAATGTTTATTTGTCTTTTGCCCATTTTTAGTAGTGTCATTTCCTTACTATTTCTTTACTATTGAGTTTGGAGAGTTATCTGTATATTGTAGATACAAGTCCTTTGTCAGATATGTTACTTGCAAATATTTTTCTCATTCTTTAACTTGTCTTTTGATCCCTTACCATGGATTTTCACACAGCAAAGCATTTAATTTTGATGAAGTCCAATTTTTCAAGTTATTTTCTTTATGGATTATGCTTTTAGTGTCATGCCTAAGACCATTTTGTGTTAGCCTAGGTCATGAGGATTTTCCTCTCTATTTTCTTCTAAAAGTTTTATAGTTTTACATTTTACATGTGAATCTATGATCCATTTTGAGATAACTTTTGTACAAGGTGTAAAGTTTAGGTCCAGATTCATTTGCAATTTTTGGCTTTGGTTTTGGTTTTTCTCCTAAGGATGTCCAATTATGCACACACCATTTTTGTCACATCTACCTTCGCAAAAAACCTAGTTGTCCATACTTCTGTGGGCCCACTCCTGGGATCTGTTATGTTCAGCTGATCTAGTGTCTGTCCCTCCTACACTATCACACTACCGTGGTGACTGTATTTGTTAGTAAATCTTTACACTGACAGAGTCCAGTGTGAACTCCAGCTCCCTCAGTTAGGGTGATGGCAGGCAGAGCAATACCCTCCAGCAATTGTCCACATCCTGATCCCCATAAGCTGTGAATGTATCACTTGTATGGCAAATGGGACTTTGAAGATGTGATTAAGGCAGCAAATTTCAACCTTTTTCATCTCAGGGCACACATAAACTAATTACTAAAATTCTGCGGCACACCAAAAAAAATATATTTCTTGCTGATCTGACCAAAAAAAAGGTATAATTTTGATCCATTCACACCAAACGGCTATTCTTATGTCGGCTGTTGTTATTTTTTTAACTTGACAGTCTAAGATGTCAGTGCCCCTAACTAAATAGTTAGGTATTTCATGTTTTAAAAATTCTTGCAGCACACCGGTGTGCCTGCTTTGGCAGCCAGTTGAAAATCTTGAAAACCTCAGGATTAAGGTAAAGGACTTTGAGATAAGAGATTACCCTGGATTATCGGGGTGGGCCCAAATCTAATCACATAAATCCTTAAAATCAGAGAAACTTTCTCACCTGTGATCAAAGAAGGAGAGAGATGAGGAACAGAAAAATGGCCAGGGAAATACCACGTTTCTGGATTTGAAGATGTAGGGAGGGGACCACAAACTGAGGAATGCAGGCAGCCTCTAGGAGCTGGAAAAGGGGAGGAGACATTCTCCCCTGGAGGCTCCAGAAAGGAATACAGTCCTGCCATCACCTTGACTTTAAACCTGTGTTGTGCCTCTGACCTACAGAACTATAAAATGATAAAGTCATGCTGTTTGAAGCTACCTGGTTTATGGTATGTTTTTATAATGGCAATCAGAAGACTAACACACTTGCTAAATGTGGGACCTTGCCACATCACAGAATGTCTCTCCATCTCAGTTTCTTCACCCTCCAAATGGAGATAATGATGTTCCAAATTTAGCTCTAATCTGAGAATAGAAGCATAATGTACAAAGTGTCAGGCACTTCCCCTATTTCCAGAAAAAAATTAAACCATAAAAAGAAAGAGATCTTTCTAAGAATAAGAGGTCAGTTAAAATGGAAAGGGATATTTTAGGTTAAGTGTCCATCCTACATTTTCTGAGCATCAGTGTCCTCATCTATCTAATGAGGATAATAATACAGTGAAAACTCTGGTCACTGACTCACATGCACCCCACCCACCCAATTAACTCACACCCTCAGGCACACAAGGATGGCTGACTGCCCATCCCATTCCAAACATTCTCACCAGCTCTAAGGGTGTGATCTGCTCCTTCCAGCCAGTCCCCTACTTGAACTCATGTTTTGATCAGCCTCCAACTACAGGCCTGAGTTATACCAAATGAGAGGGCACTTATTCTAATATTCATACCCAACGGCATTATCCAGCCCTCTTCACTGGTTATTAATTGAATATACTGCCCCTGGTCACCCTTAGAACAAATGTAACTCTTTCACCCCCTGGAGCCTCCAGGCAGGTGGGCTTCAATGCTCAAGCCTCCCCAGGGCTCAGTTCGGCACCATAAAGCAAGCATAATAACTGGTTCTTCTTTCTATAGCAGAAGAGGGGCAGGGGCTCCTTCAGTGAGCCGTAAAATGCCTCTCCAAAACCCGCTTCCATGGGCCCTTCCCTCTTCCTCTTTCCCATTGGGTGTGGCTTTGTCCTTGCCAAAGTGGTCAGGTCAAGTAGTAGACTCAACTTATTTAAGTAAGCACATGCCAGTGGTGCTTTGAAAAAATGATGCCTATCCCCAAAAGCGAAAGATCACATTTAATTATGCATCAACCCATCAGCACATTTACAAGTCAGAATGTGGCCGCACGGTGTGCTTGTTAAAATTCTTACATTTGCCCACTTTTACCTGAAGCATGTATATGTAATAACCACTCAGGTAAAGGGACACAGTTTGGACCCCAACATGTTAAAAATGTTTTTTTTCTGATGTAGACAGCAAAATCTCAGACATCGTTCATAGAAAATTTTTATCAGATATACCTTCTCAGGCAATGGAAACAAAAGAAAAAATAAACAAATGGGACTACATCAAACTAAAAAGTTTTTGTATAGCAAAGGAAATCATCAACAAAATAAAAAGACAACCCACAGAATGGAAGAACGTTATTTACCAATACATATGATAAGAGGTTAATATCCAAAATTTATAAAGTACTTACAAAACTCAACACCAAAAAAACAAACAACCCAATTAAAATATGGGAAAAGGTCCTGAATAGACACTTTTCCAAAGAGAACATACAAATGGTCAATAGACATATGAAAAGATGCTCAATGTCGCTAATCATCAGAGAAAGGCAAATAAAAACCACAACGAGATACTATCTCATATCTGTCAAAATGGCCATCATTAATAAATCAATAAACAGCAAGTGCTGGTGAGGATATGGAGAAAGGGGAACCCTTTTGTACTGTTGATGGGAATGCAGACTGGTACAGCCACTGTGGAAGGCAGTGTGGAGACTCAAAAAATTAAAAATGGATTTGCCTTTTGATCTAGTGACCCCATTTCTGGGAATATATCTGAAGGAACCCAAAACACTAATTAGAAAGAACATAAGCACCCCTATGTTCATTGCAGCATTATGTACAATTGCCAAAATATGGAAGCAGCTCAAGTATCCATCAATAGCTGAGTGGATAAAACAACTCTGGGACATTTACACATTGGAATTAATTCTACTTAGCTGTAAAAAAAGAAGAAAATTTTGCCCTTTGCGATAATATAGATGGACCTGGAGAACATTATGCTAAGTGAAATAAGCCAGTCAGAGAAAAACAAATGCCATATGATTTCACTTATATTTGGAATCTAATGAACAAACTGAACAAGCAAAACAGAGACAGACTCATAGATGGAGAGCAGATGACAGCTAGTTTGGGGGGTAGCGTTAGAGAGTGGAGGAACTGAGCAAAAAGAAAAAAGGACTCATGGACATAATCAATAGTGTGGAAATTGCTGAAAGGCTGGGAGGCGGATATAAGGGAACTAAAAGATAATAAAAATCATGGGTAAAAAAAGCAAAATTTTTTTCTGGAGGGCAAGACTACATGGTTTTTAATTCTTCTATGTTTACATTCCAGTTTTCTGCAATGAGTAGTATATCTTGTTTTATGGAAGGAAAAACAGATAAATATTATTTTTCTAAAAAAGATTTCTGTTTAAAAGGCAATGTTTACCAAAGTTCATTTGTAAAGTGTAAGGCCTATTGGGCCTGTAACAAGCCGCCTGAGTAGGGCTGCATTTTGGTAACGAGAAAGCCTGATTCACACTTAACCGCTAGTGCCCTCTCAACCCTGACTCTGGCCTCTTACTGTGAAGGAAAACGAGTAGGCGGGGCCAGAGTGTGGGCCCTCAGACAGACTGCCTGTGCCCCAGCCCTCACCCTCCTCTTTCTAGCTGTGGGACTTTGGGCTGTGGCACCTCACCTCTCTGTGCCTCAGTTTTTTCTTTGTGAAAAAGGAGTTTAATAATGACATAGCCTCATATATACACATTTACATGAGCATGTAAGCTGCTTAACACAATGCCTAGAACATAACAAGTGCTCAATAAAATTTGGTTGTTTCCTTTTCATCTGCAATTTCTTGTAAATGTTTTGTGTTCATCTCCGTTAACTCCCAACACTGTGTCCTGAGAAACACAGATAAACAGAAAGGTGACAAAAGAGTCCCTTGTGCCCACAGGTCCTAACCAGGTGGAGGTTCAGACAGAAAGGTCTCTGTGAAGGTAAAATCAAGTATGAATGTCAACACTAACTTCCCAGAGCAGAACCTCTCAGGGAAATGGTGAAAATGCAGAAAAGAGAACTGTTGCTAAAATGTGTAATCCACAATGGTCTTTTTAAGCCACTAAGTTTTGGGGTCATTTGTCATGTAGCAATGAATAACTAATACACCACAGCTGAGTTACCAAAGGGCCCTTTGATAAAGTTGTCAAAGGTGGGACACGAGTGAGCACAGGAGCACCACATACCTTCTACCCCTCACCATCTGCCATCCTCCTTACTACAGGAAGTGGCTGAGCAGATTTCTAAAATGCCAATACTGAATCTGAAGTTTGAGTAATACAGAGCTACGTGGGTATCTATATTTTATGCTCCCGTGGTGCTCAGATCCCAAAATGCAAAATAAAATGAGTTTGCAGCCAAGCACTTTGGACCCAGCGTGGGGTCCCTGAAATGGTGAGGTGCAGAGGGAGAGAAGGAGGGGAGCAACAGGAGCAGCAAACCCATTGGCACTGTCCTCTTCAGGTGGCAAAAATGCCTCAAAGTTCCCCTACTGCTTTCAGCCAGAACACGTGGCCTTTGAGGCCTCTGATTATTCAGGAAGAGTCCAGCCTATGAAAAATAGCCATATGAAATCCTCCCTTTCTCCAAACACTGGTTCACTCCTACCTACTTCTGCTTCAGTTCCGTGAAAAAATTTGCAAGTTGGCAACCAGATGGAAAGCTAAGCCCTTGTAAAAAACTAGATAACCCCTAGTTCTGGTAAAGGTTGGTTGTGTGTAAAGAAAATACACCCAGCAATAAAACATGTGTTTGTTATAAGGCAATAAGGACAGAAATGAATGTATTGTGTTACAAGGAATTATGTAACCAAAAGCAGGTCCAGCTGCCTGTCACTACGAAAGCCAATACTCAAGAGATAGGTGCTGATGTAAATGAAAATGGTTTATTTTCAGGTGCTGGCTAACTGGAAGATGGGAGACTCATGTCTCAAAGCCCATCTGCCCATCTCAGTGAAGGCAGATATTTTAATAAGGAGGGACAGGGGAACAGAGCAAAGAGATCAAAGGAGGGGACTGAAAAGCTCTCTATATGCAGGCAAGCACAGTCCATTCCAATAAGGCAAGTGATGGTCCGGTGTGCATCATCCTGGTTTGGTCATCCTGGCTTCATGTCATCCTGACCTCACATCATCCTGGTTCATTGGTCGAAGATCAGCAAATCTCCCGGAGCTGGGATGCCTGAAGGTTGGAATCTGTATCTTTTGGAGTTCATTCCTAGGATTCTTATACAACCATGCTATTCATCTATAAGCTACATATTAGTCAGAGTGAGAACTTACAGAAACAATGTCAAAAGAATGATGGGGTGGGTTACAACTTCCCACCATTATACTTTTCCACTGTTCCAATTATTCCCATAACCTAAAGCCATCCAGCTCTATGAACGTGTGTCTTCTAAATTATTTTGTCTGTGTTTGTAAATTGAGGTAACGCTGCTTCATAACATTGTATAAATTTCAGGTGTGCAACATAATTTCATATCTGTACATGCTACATCAGTTCACCACCAAGTCTAGTTTCCATCCAGCACCATGCACTTGACCCCCTTTACATGTTTCACCCTCCCTCCACTCCCTTGCCCCTCTAGTCCCCACTGTTCTGTTGCCTGCCTCTATGAGTTTGTTTTGTCGTTGTTTTTCTTTGTTCATTGCTTTGCTCTAATTTTATATTACACTTATAAGTATTTCACTATAAGAGAAATCATACAGCATTTGCCTTTTTCTGTCTGATTTATTTCACTTAGCATAATACCCTTAAGTCCATCCATATTGTCACAAATGCATAATTTCACTTTTTCATGATTGAGTAGTATTCCAGTGTGTGTGTGTGTGTGTGTGTGTGTGTGTGAGTGATATACCGAGGTCTGTCCAGAAAAAATCTAGCCATTGTTAATTTAACAAAAATAGTTTGTGTGACATTGATGTAACCTGGCAGCCAAGGAGAGGGGGTGGAATGCACATTTGTGAATAATGACGAGTTCACTGTACTAGTCAATGGGGGCAGTAGACGCTGTTGAGTGAGCATGTGTACTGTGTGACTGCTGCATTCAAAATGAGTGAGTAGAGCAATGAAACTGCCTCAAATTTTGTGTTAAGCTTGAACATTCCTCTGAAGAAAGTATTCAGATGATTCAGAAGACTTTCAGGACAGTGAAATGAGTGCAACACAAAGAAAAGTGTGGCACAAACACTCCAAAGATGGACAAGAATCTGTTGAAAGTGATCCATGTTCTGGAAGGCCTGCAACAAGCAGAGCACCTGAGAATGTTGAATGTGTACAGGCTGCAATCAACAGAGATCTGCAACCTGGGTGATTCAGCACCCCTACAGCCCATATTTGGCACCCTGCAACCACTGGCTTTTCCCAAAACTAAAATCACCTTTGAAAGGGAAGAGATTTCAGACTGTCAATGAGATTCAGGAAAATACAACAGAGCAGATGATGGTGATTCCAACAAATGATTTTACAGAGTGTTTTGAACAATGGAAGAGATGCTGGTAAACTGTGTGAGGTCCCAAGGTGCCTACTTTGAATGGGTTGAGGCATTATTGTCCTGTGCACAATGTTTTTTGTATCTTATATCTTCAATAAACCTGTTTACTTTTCATAGTACCTGGCTGGATACTTTCTGGATATAATATATATATATAAAATCATCTTTATCCATTTGTCTATTGAAGGACATTTAGATTTTTTTCTTATCTTGGCTGTTGTAAATAGCACTGCAGTGAACATAGGGGTGTGTATGTCTTTTCCAAATCATGTGGTATTCCTAATCTTATTGTTCTGAGGAAACTCCATGCTGCTTCCCACAGTGGCTGCACTAATTTGCATTCCTACCAACAGTGCATGAGGGTTCCCTTTTCTCCACATCCTCTCCAGCAATTTTTTCTTGTCTTTTTGATGATAGTCATTCTAACCGGTGTGAGGTGATACTTCATTGTGGTTTGATTTGCATTCCTTAATGATTGCTGATGTCAGACATCTTTTCTTGCGCCTGTGGGCCATCTGCATGTCTTCTTTGGGAAGATGTCTATTTGGATTCTCTGACCGCTTTTTTATTTGGTTTTCTTCTTGTTGAGATGCATGAGTTCTCTATGTATTTTGGGATATTAACCATGCCACACATATGATTTACAAATACCTTTTCCCATTTGGCAGGTTGCCTTTTGTTTTGTTGATGGTTTCCTTTGCTGTGCAGAAGCTTTTAGTTTGGTACAATCCATTTGTTTTATTTTTGCTTTGTTTCCCTTGCTGCTGAAATTGAGTCCACAAAAACCCTGCTAAGACTGATATCTAGAAGCTTAGTACCTATGTTTTCTTCTATGTATTTTGTGGTTTCAAGTTTTCTATTCAAGTCGCTAATCCATTTTGAGTTAATTTTTGTGTATGGTATAAAATAATGATCTAATTTTATTCTTTTGCATGTGGCTTTTCAGTTTTCCCAATAATGTTTATTGAAGGCAAACATCTGTTGTTTATTTTCTCATGTACAAATTAACCTTTTTATTCCAAACATTTGTTTTTAATGTTTACTCTTTGTGGGTGTGGGCAGAGACAGAACAGGAAGCAGAAGAACTCACTTCCATTCATGACATAAGGGATGGGATCCCCACCAAGCACTGGCTGGTCTTAGTCACCTGGGCGGAGGTGGGGATAAACTCAACCATGAACTAGAGTGATGTGAGAGGTAAAGTCTGTATATCACCAGTCATCGTATTTCATCCCACTGGGGACCATGAAATAATAGTCCCCCAGTGCACTGGTGAGTATTAAGAAGGATTTCAAACATTACGATACACTGTGCCTGGCATCATGGAGGAATGCCAGGAAGTCTCATGGGGAGGGAAGAAACCAGGACTGGGACTGTATGACTGTGGGTAAGTTCTTTAGCTTTTCTATATTTTTACCAGCAAAATGAGAACAATAATCCTGGTAAGTCCCTGTGTATTAAATAGCTATGATGCACCAGGCAGTGGGCTATAGTTTATCTATTTCCCAAAATACTAATATCTGATGAGAAAATTAAACAACTTGCTAGCCAGTAGTCAAGCTGGGATTTAGCCTCAGGTCTGTCTGACCCCCAAAACATATGCTGTTAACCACTGAACTACACTACCACCTGCCTCACAAGCATAAAGTGATAATCAGATGCCATGGCCGGCTGTTGCTTTTAATTATTAAAAGCTAAGAGTATTATAGAATCTAGGGTCATAACTTCTAGCAAATGACAGTACAAAGTAGACTAGTGCTGGACATGGATGTTTGTAATATGCACATAAGTAAGGAAAAAGTAATCCAAAACATTAACAGATGGGTGAAATCCAGAGAAATAAAAGGGACTAATGTTAAGCAAAAAGAGACAACTGGCACATCCATTCAATTAGGTCCTGCCTACCGGTCAGCTGAGATCTCAGTTGCTTTTCTCTGAACCAGAGGCTTAGTTAAACTAACAAGCTATTATCCTTCAACAAAGTGTTTAATGGGACCCATGTCAATGAATTTACTTAGCTCTCTTTCTGTATTTAAGTCAAGGTTGGCCTCTGCAATGAATTTCAAGCATTGTTCCAGTGGCCAAGCGCATGCAGAGAGGCAGCCAAGAATGAAGACTGGGCTGGGACAAAGACCAAAATGGAGCCAGAGTAGTGGGTTTTCCACATGAGTTTCCTGTTCTAGGAAAATTTATCCTCTGAGTTGGTGGCAGGGATCCTCACAAAGGCAGTGGGACTTTGGTTTCAGAACCTGCACAGAACCCAGACTCTCTTCTTCCTAAGAGGGAAGAGGAGACAACGACCGACTTCTCCCAGAAATGCTGACTCCTGACTCAAGTGTTGGAAATGCACTGCCCAGCCCACTTGGCAGGAGCAAGAATTTCAGTAAAGTTAAATTCTGAAATATTAGAATAATAGCCTCTTTGGAATCATTGAATTCCATGAATTCCTCTAGGGCATGGATCATTTTGTATTCATATTTGCTCCCTCAGTGCCTAGCTCAGAGTCTGGCACAGAAGAGGTAATGAAACGAAATGTTTTTGTAGCCCTACTATATTCAGGGGCCTTCCTGCCCCAGTCTCTATAATCATGTTCAGATAAGCAAGGTCTAGCCCCTAAGAGAAAATGTGAAAGAATTCCTGTTCACTTGTGTTTCTCAAGAAACCTGAATGGAGAGCCAGTGAACAACCACCACGTACTCCTGCCTCTTCGCCCAGTTCTCCCACTTCCAGCGGCAGCCCCTCCCAACAACGTCTCCCCACCTCCCTCCAGCCCTGGCCTCACAGACAGTTTCCCTCCTTCACCCTCACCCCCAGCGCTTTATACCATATTTCAGCTCATCTCCTGCTGAGTCCTTCTCCCTTTCTCTTCTGGCTCTCTCTTTCTCTCTACCTCTTTGTGATATCATATATGACAAAAGTTCTGACAGCCAGGATGGCAACCACAAACCCATCTTGGGCAGGAAGAAGGAGGTGTCAAGTAAAAAGGAGGCAAATCAGGATAATCAAAGGCAATATTCAGCAAGAAGGCAAGCCAGGAAACACTGCTCTCCACCACAGCTGGATGAAGGACCATCCTCGGTGGGTTAATAAACAGGTGGACACACAGAATGTCAAGGCCTGCAAGGACCCAGGGCCCACCTTATTCTCTCTCACTCTCCTACCAGCATCAGAAATTCTCTTTGTATTATCCAGAGTTTACCCAGCTTCCATGGGAACACCCCTGGGAATCAGGAATTGAGGCACAGTTCTTCCTGAGCCCTAAATTATGAAGGTTCAGGAGGCTCAGTCTGGAGTGGGAAGCCTCAGGCAAAGCTAAGCCCAGAGGCTGCTCCAAATGAACAGGACCTGCCACAGCTACCTCTCTCCTCAGAAAATTCCTGAAGAAATGGCTAGGGAAGACCAAGAAGCAAAGGAGATAAAGGAAGGAATAGCTGGGGAGGGTAGGTACAGTGCTGCCGCTGCCTGGGCTCAGAGCCTTAGCCAATTCTACAGCCTGTCTGGCCACAGGTCCTCCAGAACTCTGGACCCAGAATGACCTGCAGTCCTGAGACTGTGGCCTTTAGTTCCTCGCCACCTTGCTCCCAACTTTAAAGGCAAAGCTGTTTGGGAATGCTCAGTCTCTCTATTTCTCTTCTTCCCTGAGAACTTGTCTGTGCTTACCAAAGCCATCTGCCAAGGAGGGGGCTTCATTTGACGTGGGCAGAAGTCCCCATTAGACTTGCTACTGGAAGTCATTTTTAAATAAGTGCACCCACACATCCACATCATCTCCTCACCCCACAAGGCAAGCATCTGGCCTCATCTCCCAGCTCTGTAAGCACACTCTTTGCTGCTCACAAACAAAGGTTGATTTTCCATATGTGCATGTCAAGAGGTCACATAAGACTAAAGTCCACCTTCTCAGCAGCCCCCTATGGCTGCACTGACTTTCAGAGGCAGCATCTGGTAGATGTTGTGGCAGGAGTGAATGGTGGTACATTAAAGCATTTTCAGTAACTCTGAGCATGCGCTTCCTCCTTGTGCCATTGGGCAGCCATCCAATAGTACCAGCTGCTGTCATGGAGATGCTTCCAAAACGGCTGGATGGGCTGCACCTCTTGGGATCATCAGAGAAATAATGTGAGTGCATGTGAAATGTGGGTGGGGATTTATTCAAAGGGTAACAGTGGCAACATTTGATCAGAATGTCTTTGGAAAAGGCAAAGGCTATAAATAAAAATAAAAATAAACCTGTCTCATTGGGTCGAAGATCCGAAAAATTGAATATGGTTTTTGATATGAGGATGAGAACTGAGTACTTACATTGCTAACCACACTAAAGTGCCAATCCAAGACAGCCTCTTCTATGAACAAGCAAATGAGATGATTTGAACACCTGCTGTGTGGTGGTCCCTGTGATATGTGCTCTGGATCGTGGACAACCCAAAGACAAATCAAGCATCTATGAGAGGCCATTTAGTGCAGTCTCCCATCAGACAGAGCTCGTTTAAATCCCAGCTCCCCTAGACTCTGGCTGTGTGTCTTTTTATATGTTACCAAACCTCTCTGCACTCCAGTTTCCTCATCTTAGAAGTATTGCCTCTCATAGGTTGTGGGGATTCAGTGATATATAGTACATTTTAAGGGGCACAGCACAACACATTGTCAGTGCTTAAAAATTAAATGTGATTGATTTTAGTAAACTACTTTTTAATATGGTCCAAGGTGGACCCTTGGTCAGTGCTGCACCGGGAGGAGTTGTTTAAAGAGAGAAAGAAAGTATGCACGAGAGGAGCAGGGAGGCCTTTTGAATGAGGAAATGCAGGCAAACTTCAAACACCTGTTTCCCTGTAAGGTGCTGATAGGACAGATATCTTTGTCTTGAATTTTCAAACTCATTTTAATCAAACACTTAGAAGGAAGAGAGACATGCTCACAGATAAAAATTAACCAGGGGGTTAATTTCAAGAAGCCAAAATGATCGATAGTGATGACCAATTATTAACTCTCATAGGTTGTGAAATCTAAGACACAAATATTCATGTCCCACCAGTGAAGAGCAGAGCCACAAACTGAACTACAACACAGTGTTTTCTTTTCTTTTTTTATCCTCACCTGAGAATATGTTTTGTTTTGTTTATTGCTTTTAGAGATAGAGGAAGGTGGAGAGAGAAACATCAATTAGTTGCCTCCTATATGTGCCCATCCAGAGATCAAACCCACAATATAGGTGTGTGCCCTGACCAGAATCAAACCTGCAACCTTTGGGTTCATGGGACAATGTGCCAATCAAGTGAACCATTCAGCAAGGGCATGACACAGTGTTTTCTTAATAACAACTGTAAGATTCATCCATTTCAGAATCGTTAAATGTTGAAAATAAATGTGTATCTGAGAATCAGTGAAGTGTGGTATTTGTCATACTCTGTAATAATGGTGATGCATTTTTAAAGCACCTTTTCATTGACTCTCCATTATTAAATAGTTATAATGGAGCCCATTTGACAGATGAGGAAGCCAAGACATGCACAGAGCAGTGAAGCAATTTTTCTACAGTCTTATAACTGGAAAATACTGACGTTGGCAGTCTGATTTGGAGCTGACAAAAAAACGTCCAAGAGCTTATGTACCAAGCTAAAAACAAAAGACATAAAACCCAGAACAGCGGGATAAAGGAACAGGGAGAAGTGCCGTGGACTAGGTCATATCCTAGAGACCTGAATGCCAGGGAAAGGACTGGCCGTCCACTCCAGGATCATCTACTGAGCCCTGCTGTATGGCAGACACTGTGCTGAGCACTGAGTAAGAGACAGAGTGGGTCCAAGCCTTCATGGAGCTCACAGCCAAGCAAGGGATCAGCAGCCAGCTGAACCATTCAGGGGGATGCATGCCAGGATGAAGGTGTGCACAGCTCACACATAAGAGGAAAATTTGACCCAGTGCTACAGGTTTGGGGAGGGCTTCCCAGAGGAAGTAACTTTTCCTGATGATTCTAAGAATGGGTCAGAAGAGGAGAAGGGTATAGCATCAAGCAATGATGCTCACCAAGCATCCCATGTGCTCCCCTACATTACCCAGCCTCCCTTGTAGTTGGGTTGGGCCATGTGACCAATTTTGTCCAGTAGAGAAAGTGACCTTGACTGAATTAAGAACCAGGTGCCTCTTTTAATTTCTTTTCCTTTGTACCAGTGACTTTGGAGGCCACTTCTCCAGGTGGAGAAGGACCACCCAACCCACACTGCACATTGCAGGAGACATAAACTTTAATGTGCTAAATGACTCAAATCAGGGGGTTCATGAATTATCACCAAATAACCAATCCTGACTAATCCAATAAGTAAAAGTGTTCCATGGAGGGAAAATAGAATGTGCAAAAGGAAAAAAAAAAAGGAACTTGGAGGAACTGAATACTTCCTGTGCCTGGAGCAAGAGCACCAGGGGCTGGAGGCATGAGATAAAGCCAGAGAGGTGGGGGTGGCTCCCAGGACCCTGTAGGCCATATAGGAAGTCTGGGTGCTGTGTCTCAGAATGGATTAAAGCCAGAGACAAACTGGATGACAGAGGCTGGAGACAGATGTGAGGATACCACGACAAGGAGTCCATGAGGATAACAAGTGAGATTGCTAGGTCAAAGTTGCCTCCAAGGTCAAGCTTGAGACACTGGGATAATGGTGGTGTACTCAACATGGATGGGAAAATCCAAATAGAAACTGATTTATGGGGGACACTGATGGGTTCTACTTGGCACATGTCAAGGCTGAGGTTCTAAAGGAGTATCAAGCAAGAGGATTCATGAAATAGGACTTAATTCGGGAGCTATTCTCTACTTATTCCATGGCTGCAATTCCTTCCTGATTCTCCCATTCACAACAGGTGCAGTTAGACATACTCTCTAGATTAAGGTCTCTTATGATGCAGCCTGAGTTTTCCTAAACACTTTTAAAGACCAATTAATTGCACTACTTTACCTATTAGCTTTTTCTGGAATGAGCTTCTAAAACACAATTAGACAGTTGTCATTAAAGCCACGGAACAGCTACCTGAGAGCAGTTAGCAATGAGATAGCGTGTTTTTCTTTGTGGCTGCCACCTCAAGAGCCTGTGGGAAAATACAAAGAAATAGAGGTACAGAGGTGATGGGAAGGGAGGGAGCACTCATGGGCCTCAAAGCCACCATCTAGTGAATCGCTCCTAAGAGAGGAGTGTGCTGAGACCTGGGGATGGTTTGCTGGGATGGCTCCCACCGGCTCCAGTATCTTATGATTAACTCTGCAGGATTCGTGTGAGTTGGCTGATAGCTCGAAGCTGGCCATGGTGAGAGGATTTATAGCACAGAAATCAACAAATGCTATAGATTGGGGATTTTTGTGGCAGGAGAGGGAAGCCAGTTTAACAGCAGACCACTGGTTCACACCAAAAGAAGGTTACAGGAATGTGGGGGTGGATGCCAACTCAATATCTGGTTCCACCAGATCTCCTGTGAATATCCAAGTTATTTGTGACACCTGCTTTTCCCTCATCCTCTGGTTCCAGTTGATAAAATCTTCCCAATTCCGTCTTCCAAATATATATTCATTATCTGGTGCCCATTCCCCTTACCTAGCACCCTTTTCCTTCTCACTCACTACACTCTAACCACACCAAGAACTCTTCCAGTCTGTGACTTTGTGTATCTTGGTCCATCTTCCTAGAATGTTCCTGCCCCATTAAGAGTGGTTGGGTTCCTTTCATTTTCAGGTTTCAACTTAAATGTCATTTCTTTTGAAAACCTTCCAAGACCACACCATCTAACACAGTACCCCCTACATTTTTTTCCTTTTTTCTTTTATCTCTTTCAAAGAACTTCTTACACTTTATTTTGCTACCTAATCTTTTTGTGAGCTTCCCACTGGCTTGCAAACTCCATAAGGGCAAGTTTATTTTCTACTCTTCCCCATGCCTCCCACAGAACCTGGCACACCATCAGGGGTCAGTACATATTTACTGTAGAAACATCTGATGAAGTGGGAAGTCCCCAACTTTGTAATTGTGAGTGGCACCAGGATCCCTTTTTCAAGGTCTGGATGTCCTTAGTTTGGAGGGTGTTGTTATTAAAAAATTCAAACCAATGAAACTCTCAAGATGGATGATTTCACTAATGCCATGAGGCCTCACCATCAGCCCCACAGAATTAAAGGGATGAATGTTTCTTGCTTGGCTGATGTTTAGTGCATTTCAAAAGAGATCTATCCAAGTTACTGAGTTCACTTCTTCCACTGCATTATTTTGCAACTTCCTCTCATCACCAGTCCAACTCCAGATAAAATCAAGGGGAAGAATTTGCCTGTCACAGGTGACCTTCACACCTAAGCCTGATGTGTTTATTGTTGATGCTCTTTTCTTCTCTGTGAAACTTCCTAATGTCATAGCACACTCAGGACCTGCCTCAGAAGTATGGAAAGATTTGGAGCTACCAGACATGTTGGCTCCTCCTACGTGTTCAACACAGCATTAGATAAATACCAAATGTATGTAGATCTACTACCTCAATGGAAAGCAAAAAGGTGAGAGAATGCATAGATCACTGGCAAAAGCCATACTTCATGATGGTACTTAGGGCAGGGATACCCTAATGACAGACCCTAATGACCTCCACTTCCTGGGGGTTGCAGCCTATATTATCTCTTCCCCTGAATGTGGAGAAACTGTGATTTACTTCTACTCAAAAGAATAAGGCGAAGATGAAGGGACTTTACGTATATAAGGTCCCAAATCAGTTTGAGTTAATCTACAAAGAGATTATCTTCAATGGGTCTTACTTAATCAGGTGATGCCCTAAAAACAGGGATTGTGCCCTCCTTCAGGAGAGAGGAATTCTCCTTGACCATTTGATGAAGTACATAGCTCATAGCTATGATAAGGAAGCCCATTCAGCAGGGACAGAGAGCAGTTTCTCAGACATAAGGGAAGTTTCTATTCCACAGCCAGAAAACATTTGGAACCCTCAATCATACAACCACAAGGAAATGTGTGACAACCTCGGTCACACAACACAAATGAGCATGAGGGGAGAAGTGGATTCTTCCCCAGTTGAGCCTCCAAATAAGAATGCAACCCAAGTAACACCTTGATTGCAGCCTTGTGAAACACAGCAGAAGACCCAGTTAAAATACACCCAGACTCCTAGCACCCAGAAACTTGGAGATAATAACTATGTGTTATCCATTAAGGGTGTGGTGATTTGTTGTACAGCACTAGACCAACAACACAGGCAGTGACCTGGGCTAATCTGAGGAAATAATAACCAGAAAAATCACCAACACCCACTCTCTGTAGTGCCCTACTTGTGGCAGCTGTGGGTCATTTCTTTTTCCATACAAAGAATTTCAGGTACTCCTTAGGGGGTTAACATGCCCATTCATCAGTTTGAGGAGCACCTACTATATGCCAGGCCTTGTGTTGGAGACTAAGGACTCAGATATAACTTTGACATTGTTTTTCTTTCAAAGAGTTTACAAACTAGCAGGACAAATAATGCAAGTCACCCCTTCATGGGCACGTATTTACAGAGGGCTGACAGTGTGGCAGGCACTGTGATAAGCACTGTAGCCAGAAAAGGATAAAGACATGCTCACCTTGAGGTGTCAGTCAGATTAGGGAGAGTTGGAGCCAGATCACACTGGCTCACAAAAGCCAACTATTAAATTTTCAGTAATTAGGATCTAATCATTAAACATCCATTATTAAAAATCAAATCATTTAAGCTTAAAAATTAAATTATATTAAAAATAAAGGTAATACATACTCAAAACCCATCAGGTTCTAATTATTTTTCTATATTTTACTATTATGTATGCTGTTGAAGTTATATACATATGTTGCATATATATGGTGAAAATTTATACCACTAGTGATTTCACAATGGTAGCTTGAAAGCAACCATAGTGTATTTATTTACACCACAGAACTTGGCAAACACTACAAATGTGAGCTTGACTTAATGTTTTGTTGATTGTATAGACTTAAGAAATGTGGTAGAGAAGTGTTAATAATGCAATAAACATAAAAGTGTGTCATGTCTGTAGTCGTTACACTTAAACAAAAAATTAAGAAAATATTTTTTCAGTACTCAAAAACTCCTGTCTGATTCAGCAAAGAAGTCACTCATGTTATTGATGATCAAGTTTCAACATACATCTTCAATGTTTCCCTTTCATTTTACTTATTAACATAAATAAAAGTACCAACCACCATTTATGACAGAACTACACTGGCTCATTCAATGACAAGAAACACATCTTTGCTGAATCAGAAAGTAATTAAGTAATTAAGTATGTGTCCATAGTTTAATTTTGTCAAATAATGGTTGAATTACAACCATAAATTAGCTAATACAAAATGTCAGCCAAAATGAGTGAAAGCATTCTGTGAGAGTCAGTGACTATATAGAATTTACAACAGAGATATTGTGTATTTTATTTTATTTTTTAAAGATTTTATTTATTATTTTTAGAGAGAGGGGAAAGGAGGGAGACAGAGAAGGAGACAAACATCAATGTGTAGTTGCCTCTCTCTTGTGCCCCCAACCAAGGAACTGGCCTGAAACCCAAGTATGTGCCCTGACTGGGAATCAAACCAGCAACCCTGTGGTTTGTAGGCCAGTGCTCAACCCACTGTGCTACACCAGTGAGAGCAATTGTGTATTTTATTATTATTAAATAACTAATACACATCCCTTATACAGCAAAATGTAATACACTTATGTATGTACAAATGTGCACACATTTTTTTCCGGGAGAGTTGGTTGCAAACATTTATCAGCACACCACTGATGGAGATGGACATAGAAGACTATCAGTGAGTTTAGAGCAATCATCCAAGCGTGTATAAAGTCATGAGGCAGTAGCGGGGAGTTATTTCTCTCTCTAACTAAAAGGGTTTGATGGGGTGATTTCTGACCCAGGTCACTGCCCTCAGCTAGGTTGGGGAATGTGTGTTTGTACAGGCTGAGATAAGTACCAACTTCCCACATTACCTTTCCCCCAACCTGGCACAGGCTGCACAACCCTGGGCCTCTTTCCAGCTCAATCAGGAAAAAGGCATTTGGAACATGTCTCCCTTTCTAAGTCCTTGTTCCAGTGCTTCCCAAAACCCAGCAGACGGACCACACTGCCTGAGGCAGCAAGACCTCCTGCAAAGGAGAAGGGCAGCGGAGTCAAGGAGTTCACAAAAAAACACATCACTTGTCAGGAAGGAAACATTCTGCCCTGAGCCAGGCTCCACGCTGTGAGTTTTACCTACACGTCTCATTTAATCCTCAGATAACACAGTGAGGGCATCTCTCTTATCAACGTCAGTTTACAAAGGAGGAAGCTCAGGGTGAGGAAGTGATTAGCCTGAGCCAGCTCATACTTCTGGTCCATTCTCAAGTCAGGATTTGATCCCAGGTAAATAGACCAGTGCATGCTAAAGTGATGAGTGAGGCCACAACTTTCCCAGCCATCTTGGTGAAGACAAAATGTGTACAAGACAGGAAGGCACGGTAACAGAAGGCGTCATCCATAGCCATTACAATGACAATGATGACAGCAATGATGATGATGATGAAGTACCTAGAAGAAGCAAGAACAAAATTCTTCCTTTTCATTTGATTTTCAAGTTTCTTTGCTCTTACATTGTTTGCTCCAGCTAACAGGAAATAAGTTCTTCATTCTCTTCAGTATATTCTACTGATGCTAATTACAGCAAAGAACAAGATAGGCTGGAAGAAACAAATAATAGAGACCCCCTGATGACATACACACCAGACTACGACAAAGGGCACGTCTATTTTTTTTTAATTCTCACCCAAGGATATGTTTATTGATTTGAGAGAAAGAAGAAAGAGAGAGAAAAACATCAATCAGTTACCTTCCATACACAACTCGATCAAAGATCAAACCTGCAACCTAGATATGTGCCCTGACCAGAGACTGAACCACAACATTTTGGTGCCTGGGATGACTGTCCAACCACCTGAGCCACACAGCCAGAGTGCACATCTATTTTTGCTTTTTATTGTACTGAAGAGTCCCAGTCTGGTGCCTAGCCCAGAGAAGGCATTCATTAAATATTTGTTGATGAACAGCTGAATTGCATAAGGGTCGATCATACCTGAATACAGCCTTATGTTCCCCTCTCCAAAGGTGAAGAAGCTCCCAAATGTACTCAGTGTCTGCCTGCCCTGGGTGACTGTGGGAGAAGACCCACCAGCCCACATCCTGACTAACCCACCCACTCAGAGCACAGGCCTGGAAGGGAAGCTCTGGGTCACCCATCTTAGGACATGGCCCCCTAGACCTCTGCTTGCCCCCTCGGTCACTGGAGAAGCCAGACCCCACTGCAGTAGGGCACATTCCAGCCAGTAGGCTGCCTGGAAGCTAGACAGGGTGAGCCCTCCCCTCTGGGATGGAAGGACAATAACTGTGATCCCCAATTAAAAAGCTATGAGGTGACCATGAAAACCAGATTCTTCCTCTCCAGACCATGGAACTTTTTGCTCCACCTGAGCCCTCCCCATGGCCTAGAGAAGCAGGGAGGCCTCCAGTTCCCATTCCAAGGGTTCATCAGTGCTGTTAGACCCATGCCCGCAGCCCTGAAGGACTCTGTGTCCTGAGGAGTGGGACACTCAGCTGAAAGGAAAGGCTGGTGGACATGTACAATACTGACAACGAACTTTATTATAATGTCTAGAAAAGAGATAGCTGTTAACTGTAAAAATTGTAGAGGGGGAAAAGAATGGCATCAAGAAGAAAATTAAAATCACTATAATCCCTCTTCCAAGAGACAGCACTGTTGGTACTGACTATGTTTCTTGCAGCCTTCCGTCTCCACGCATGCTGTTTCTTACGTTGTGTTAACTGGAATCCTTCACAGGAGACTGTTTAGAAATCTGTGCTATGTGGAAAGAGAGGGAGATGCCAGATCCTGTTTTTACAACATCACAAATCCCCTCCAACCCCCAGTTTTTGGCAACCACGAAGGATGAAGAGAGCTCCAGAATTATGGTTGGTACTGAAGTTGAATTATGGTTGATACTAGAGTTCTCACCACCCTGACAAGTGGAGGTTTGGAGTGAGATTTACCTTGATTTAGAAAAATAAAGAAATATGGCATTTCTTATACCCATGGTATGGAGTAAAATTCATTCCACCTGAATGGATGGGTGGATTGACGGATGGCTGCTTGGATAGCAGGCAAGAGAGAGTCAGAGAAAGGCACAGAAAAGGAAAGAGACAGAAACAAAGAACAAGAGATACACATGTATATGCTTGTATGTACATAGAAAATTCTAGAAGTGAACAGTGGTTCCATCTTGGTGAGTAGATAAAACTGGACATTTGAATTGTTATTTCATATAGCTCTGCACTTATGAATATTTTACATGAATAAGCATTACTTGTGATTTTCCCACTTCAAATATTATAAATGTTAGATTCCATGGCAAAGGGGAATTAAGGCTGCAGATGGAATTAAGTTTGCAAATCAGCTAACCCTCAAACAGGGAGATGATCTTGGAGTATTCAGGTGGGCCCGACGTCGTCACAAGCACCCTCACAAGTGGAAGGGGGAAGCAGAAGAGGATCAGAGAAAGACGTGCAATGGAAGATGCCTTGTGGAACATCGCTGGCTTTGATGATGGAGAAAGAGGCCACAGCCAAGAAATGGGAGTGGCTTACTGCAACTGGAAAAGGAAAGAAAACAAATGTTCCCCTGGAGCCTCTAGAAGGGGATGCAGCCCCTAACACCTTGATTTTAGTTCAGTAAGACCCACGTCAGACCTCTGACCTGATGCAACCACCCTGTCCCTGTCCTCTCCCAGAGCAACAGACACACACTGTGGACAGTTTGGCCGGGCTGCCGGTGACCCAGGCCTCCGAGCCCAAGAGCCTGGCTGCCCACTCCAGTCCTGGCATCGATGGAAGACTTCCATTCCCACTGTTTATTGTTGCTGTTGTTCAAAGGAACAGCAGGAACACTGAGAGAAATGACTAGAGGAATGAATTATTAATGCTTGCAAAAGAAATTTCTAACTCTGTTTGTATTCTGTCGTTGGCTGTGTCTCTCATGCCAAGGCACTGATTTTATTACACAGCAGATCAAGACACAAAGCACATGTGGCCACATTGGATTTGGTCGATTAACAAGGGTGAGAAGGACTGTAAACTGTGGGTAGTTTATTGATGGTGCCACTCTGCGTAGTGATGCTTTGTGCCTTTCTCCCCTGGCTTCAGCAGGAGCCACACTTCTTTTGTGATCAAGGGCCCATGGTTGCCGTAAAAAATGCTGCTGATTTGATGCTAAAGGTTGTACAAAGAAATCCCTGCATAGGTTCTGGCCCAGTTTCTTCTCAAAGATTAAAACTAGAAAAATTGATGGGACAGATATTTATTTCATTAGTAAGCCAACTCTTTTGTCCTTGGGCAGCCAGAAGGTCAGATACAGCCTATACAAACACACACACCTGTGAACCCCTGTGTACACACACTCACACACCACAGGGTCCACACTTAGACACATACACACGCACACACCCCAACGCTGCTCTGCCATCTTGTCTCAGACATGCCGGGGCAGGAGGTGGGGTCTGTTCCTCTGGGTTTTTCCCTCTGAGTGAAGAATTTTAATTCAGAAACTACCCAGCTCTGGGGAAATAATCTTTAGATTAGTTTGTCTACCAGCCAGGAACATGCTCAATTTTTTAAAAGCACCTTATTTTAAGAAATGCAGAGGACCCTAGGCACCCTGAAGCCCCAGAGAAGTACTGCTGTGGGGGTTCCAGAGCTCTCCTTGTCCACGGCAGCTCTCAAAGCTGTGTGTGCACGTGTGTGTCCCTCCTCAGCTCCCTGCTTGTCATCATAGGAAAGTCACTCAGCTTCTCTGTGCCTCAGCTTCCTCATTGGTAGGTAATAATTGTACTTCCCTTGGAGGGTTGTTGTCATGATGAAATCAAATTATGCATGTGCCTTGTTCACCAGAGCACCAGGCAAATATTAAATGCTCCATAAATGTTGCCTCTATTATTCCAGGTCTCGCATCCACCTAATCTCTCAACTGTTTAGAAACACACACAGCAAAATACAGGTACATATAAAGCAGCTCAAGGACTAAGAAAGGATATTGAAAATGAGTGATAGGTAAGATAGTTTTAAAAAATCTAAGAGAAGATTTTATATTGGAAACAAGGGCAGATGTAGAATATATAAAATTTACCTATGTGCATTTTTTTGCCCAAATTTTTGAGGAAAAATAGTGTGTGCATTATACATGGGTAGTACTAATTCTGTAGCTATATAAATGTTTTTAATTATTTTATTTATGCTTATGCATTAAAAGTATAACTTTAGAAAGCAATAATGATATCCATATGCAAAATAATACCCTAGAATACAACAATCATTTTTTTCTAAATATAAATAAACATTAAACTAAAAAATTAAAACAAAGATTTTTTTCCTGAAAGTTTGGGCCAAAAACGTGGTTGTGCATTATACATGGTAAAATATGGTATTTGATCTCCATTACTGATTGAATCATGACCCCCCCAAAATTCATGTTGAAGACCTAATCCTTGGTACCTCAGAATGTGACTTTACTTGGGAATAGGGTTGTTACAAAAGTAATTAGTTACGATGAGGTCATATTGGATAGGGTAGGTCCCCACTCCGGTATGAGTGGTGCCCTTATATAAAGAAAAAATACAGATACAGTTCATCATGGGAACAGGAGGAGAGATCAGAGTGATGTATCTAAAACCCAAGGGACACCAACAATTGTCAGTAAACATCAGAATCTAGGAAAAGCATGGAACAGATTTTCACTTACAAGCTTCAAAGAACCAGCCTGCTGATTACTTTGATATTGGACATCCAGCCTTGAAAAATGTGAGAAAATAAAAATCTGTTGTTTAAGCCAAAAAAAAAAAGAAAAGAAAAGAAAGAGACACACACCGCCCCCACCCCCCAAAGAGGTGGTGCTTGAAGAGGCAATGCTTGAAATCTGGCCTTCCATCTGGACAGCTCTTTTCCCCATGGTTTTGAAAGCACTTAATATCCATTTTATCACTTCAGCCTCATAAAACTTTGTGGTGTAGGAAGGCTGGCATTACTGGTTCTATTTTTTTAAAGGGAGAAAATAAAGGTGCACAAAGATCACAAGATGTGCCTGCAAAAATTCACTGCATTATACTACACACACGTGTACACACATGGACACACCCAGTAGCTTAGGAGGGTACATGAAGATGGTGCTTTGTAATGCGATCATGGGCTGTCATTAAAAAATCACATCCCCCAGTTTTCCAGGATGCAGAGGAGGCCTTGGCTATGATGACACGTGGACAGAGAAGGGTGCAAGCTGGCTGCTCAGGAAGACTTCTGCTATGCAACCTGGGGGAAAAATAGCCCAAAATACTAACCTCATTTCCAGAGGTCATGTTTGTCTGATTTTTTTTTCCTTTATACTGTCCAGTGTTTTCCAAAATTTTCATAATGGGACTGTATTGTTTTTATAATTAAATAAGAGAAATAGGGTACTGAATCACAGTTACTCCCTTAAGTGTTTGTAGCTCCTGGCAGCAGAGCCAAGCCCTGAATCTGTCAGCAATGGAAAGGAGGCGACCATTCCCACCACCTCCCAGCCGCTGGGCCAGCCTTTGGCCCCAACAATCCCCTAGGAAATTAATCAACTATCCAACCAATAATTGCACTTTCAAAACCTCCCACCAAACTAGACTTGACACTGACCCCCACTCTGTCAGTGTTGTTGTCTGAAAGAGAAGAGAAAGAACACTGGCTCCTTTCAAAATCAGAGTCAAAATCACAGTCAGAGTTTATTGAGCATCCACTATGGTGCCCATATTCTCCACCTACAGAGTGGGTTGGTGGCAGGGAATCTACTGGTACACACAGAATCCGGAACCCGTGCTAAGACCCAGCTGGTTCCCATCTGAGTGAATACTGGGGAGAATGTCCCCTCAAGTGCCCTCTCGGGTCATGTGCTTTGCCGTGGGAAGGAAAACTAAGGGGTGATTTCACAGTGGTAATTAGCTTCTCTGAGACTGAAGCTCAGGGAGACTGCCATGGGCCTTCCGTCCTCCCAAGGCTGTTGTAAGGATCCTGAGACCCAGAGGGTCATACAACTGCTCAGGGTAAAATGGGGGTCATAGCTCCTGGCTCTCAGACCAGTGCTATTTGTATTGACCAATGCAGAAGTCAGCCGGCACTCACTAATTCATTCATTCATTCATTCACTCATTCAGCAATCCATAACTGAGCACCTGCTGAGTGGGTACCAGCCACTGTTCTAGTGAGCAGCACCAACAAGGTCTCTGCCCTCAGAAGACCCACTTTTCCATAGCGCAAGACAGGTGACAAATGAGCCAATATTCTGGAAATGTCATTTCAGGCTGTTGAAAGTGCTGTAAAGAAAATAAAACAGGTTGCATTTGTAATTAGCAGAATAATGGCTCTCAAAGATGCCCAAGTCTTAAAACACATAGCCTGTGACTATGTAACATTAATTACACTGCCAAAAGGAATTAAAGTTGCAGGTGGAATTAAGGTTGCTAATCTGCTCACTTTGAACCCAGAAGAGTGTCTTGGAGCATCCAGGGGGCCCAATGTATACACAGGGTCTTCAAGACCTGGGAAGAGTTGGAAGATGTCAGGACAGAAGGTCAGAAAGATGCAAGTCTGCTGGCTTTGAAGATGGAGGAGGGGCCATGAGCCAAGGAATGTGGAAGGCCTCGGGAAGCTGAAAAAAGCAAGAAAACATTCTCCCTGAAGCCTCCAGAAGGAACGCAGTCCAGCCAACACGTAGGTTGTAGTCCCATGAGACCTGTGTCAGACCTCTGCCCTATGGAACTGTAGGATGACGCACTTGCATTGTTTTACAGCCATTATTTGTTTCAGCACAAATAGGAAATGAGCAGAGCCCTGAAGCTCCCTCCTCAGAGAGGCTTCCCTGACTACCTGCTGAATCAAAGATGTCCAACCTTTTGGCATCTCTGGGCCACACTGGAAGAAGAGTTGTCTTGGGCCACACGTTAAATACATTGTGACACATAATCACAAAAAATGTCATGTTTTAAGTAAATTTACAGTTTTGTGTTGGGCCTCATTCATAGCTATCCTGAGCCTCCTGTGGCCTACGGGCTGCAGGTTGGACACCCCTGTATGAAGGAAGTTCTGCTATCTGCCGTCACAGGTTTCTTCACAGAACTTATCAGGATTTGAATTCAATGGTTTACTGTTATTGACTGTAAACAGTTACAGTGTGTCAGATCTGAATGATAAGAAGCACCAGCCCTGAGCAGAACTGTCCAGGCTGGCAGGAGGAGGGAAAGGAAGGAAGGGGAGGGGGTGGGGGAGGAAAGTGGGAGCAGACACAAAACCAAGGCCAAACCAGTCAGGATGAAGGAAAGCATGGCCTGTCCCCAGAGGACATGCCCCAAGGGGCCCACTTCCCCTCCCCAGGGATCAGCTGGGCAGCCAGAACACAGGCTTGGGGACCACATCAGTACGCAGTAGGCTCATCCTCCCACTAGCTCCTGGGTACTCCCACTTTTACTTCTTTTCTTTTTTTTTAATCCTTAACCAAGGATATTTTCATTGCTTTAGAGGGAGAAGGAGAGGGAGGGGGGGGGAGAGACAGACAGACAGACAGACAGACATTAATCAGTTGCCTCCCATACATGCCTGGACTGGGGATGGAACCCACAAGCTAGGTTTGTGCCCTGAGTGGGGATCGAACCCACTACCTTTCAGTTTACAGGATGACGCTGCAACCAACTGAGCCACCAGCTAGGGCTCATCTTTATTTCTGAGCAGCTATTTGCCCTCATGTTCCTGGATATTCATTTCAAGCAGGCCGCACAACATTTCTGGAAGCAGTCCGGGTAGAAATCACCAAATATAGAAGCATCCCCTGCCTGCAAACAAGTGAGAAAGGCCCACAGGAGCCCATGAGCCCACTTGGTGCCTCCTGGGAAAGAACTCATCCTAAGGGGAGAAAGACCTCCAGGACAGGAACCATGAGCTGTGAGTGACAAGCCTGGGAGGTTGGGGGATGGATCATCAGTGGGGGACACTGAACCCCTCTAAATGCACCTGGAGTCCTGGGGAAAGAAAGGAACAAAACTGTGTTCACTGTTGCACTGACGTCCGACCACCAGTCGGCCCTTCTCTGTTCTTCCTCCCTCTCTCTCTCCAGCTGTAAATTCTAGCTCCATGTGCCCCAAACCAAATGCAGAATCTTTTCCCCAGACCACTCTCTCCCTATTTTCCTCACTCCTGATCAAGGGTGCCCCCTTCCTTCATCCAGGCTCACTATCTGCAGTCTCCTTTCACCCTTCCTCCTTTGCTGCCCCATCCCAACCCCCAGTCTGGGTCTCCGCCCACAGGGTCACCTCCTCCCTATTTCCTCCAACAGCCAACACCCTGCCCCAGGGCCTCAGAGCAGGTGAAGGCACCATCACTAGCTGGATCTACTCTCCACTTTGTCCCCCAGGGCCTGGGGAGTTTTCAGCATGGGATTCACTTGTTTGGGGAGCAGTATTTTGCTGTGTTCTGATTTGTGTTCTCAGGCAGTGACTGTGGTCTGTCATTCCCGAATGACTTGCTCAAATTCCTATCTGTACTTCCTCTGCCAAGGCCAGGAGAACTCTGAGGAAGACACATTCGCAGCCTGGGCCCCAAGCCAGGGTTCCAGGGGCTCCTTAGCCACACAAGACTTTAGACTCATTTCCTGCCAATGAGACCTAAGAGTAACTTCCTCCTTCCTGGTGAGATTGTTTAACATGGCAGGGAGAGTTTATGCCAGGTCTGTCTGTAGGAGGGCAGAGTCTGGGGCAGGGCCAGGAGGGCCTGGCCTTCCGAGGTGAATCCCTCCCTCTAGGCCTGCTGCACCTATAGGACTGCTGGGGAGGTCTCAGTCCCTCTGAGACCAGGAGGCCAGACTCTCCTAACAGGGCTGTGGTCGGCTGGCTCGGGACCCTCTCGTCTTCTCCAGTGACAGAAGCAGGAAAGTAGGAGGCTTGATCCCTCAGGTATGTTTCCACCAGAATTCAAAGGGCAATACCTCTGGGTCCACATTTTTGAAAGAAAGGAAAATGAGAATGGGGTGAATGGAAAATAAGAAGTGAAAGAGCCTGAGAGAGAAAGATAAAAGAAGAGAAAGAAAGAAACCACATAATGAAAGAGATTTCTGAGATGGGACTATGAAAGGCAGATTTTATCTGAAGAGCCAAGTCTGATCAGTTAATGGTGGACTCTGATGAGGATTCTGAGGTGGGGTTCAGGCTCAGTGAAAAAGTAGCCATGACTGAGTAGTTATGTCTGCCATGAGCACAAGAACAAGGTGGCACATGCAAGCCAGGGATCTGACAGCCCACATGGCAGCCTTTTTTCCTAACCACAGAGCCCTCTTCATTCATTTGTTCATCTATTCATTCAAAAAACATATTGGACCATCAAGCATGAGCCACACAAATATTTGAAGAATGAGTGAAGAAGGAAGGAATGTTATTCTTTGGCTCCAACTCTCATTTTTCTTAGAAAATAATGTTCTAAAAAGTTACAACAAAGATTCATTGTCTTGAAAGATTTTCTAGCTATGCAATGTCAGACTAATCCCTTCCTTTAATTAACACTCAATTTTCTCATCTGTAAAATGGGAGTGATCATCTGGATATCCCCTATTGATCCCTGTAGTTCTCACTACCTAGTTATCTAGAATAATATCACTAAAGTACATACAATAGCACCTACTAAGTGCCAGGCTCCGTGCTAAGTACTCTCTGTATAAGTACACATTTAATCTTCCTATCACCTCTATGAGGAAGGCACCATTACCACTCCCATGGGGCAGGTGGGAAACCAAGGCATAGAGAGATTAAACCACTTGCCCGGGCAGTGTGGCCGAGTATTTGTACTGCCCACCACCATGCAGCACTGTCTCTGTGATGCTGCTGATTCTAAGTCCATGGCTAGAAGAGAGCTGGTGCAGCAGTACCTTTCCAGGTGATTCCTTCAAGGAGCATTTGAACCTGCATGTCCGATAAAAAGGAGTTTCAATGACTAACAAGACAGGATAGTGAAGCAGATATGGTCCTAGCCAGAAAGTAAGAGAACAACTTGCACAGATAGTCATTTCAAAACAGTTTTGACACATGCCATAAAGGAGAGAGCCCAGGAATCAGGGCAGACTTCTCTCAGATTAAACTTGCAGAGTAATGCTAGCAGAGACAGGAGGGCAGGGTGGGTAAGCATTTGGTGCACTGCAGAATCTAAGAGAAGGGGGAGAGGCAGGAGGGCAGGAGGGACAGTTCTGCACAAAGAGGGCAGGAGCCGGTAGTGGGAAGTGAGAGAGCAAGGTGGTCACTCCCAGGCCAAGCACAGCTGTGGGGAGGAGTTGGGCTTTGCCCAGTCTTTGCTCCAGTCTGTCCATCTGTCTGTCTGCTCTAGTACATCTGCCATCCCCCCAGTCAGGCTGTTCACTGCCCACCTCAAGCCAGGCCAGGCCAGCCAATAAGAGATGGGCTGGTCTCATTCAAGGAGGAGCAGCTGGGTTTTTGCCTTGTGGTCACCCTCTATACACCTTTTTCTGAGCCCACTTCCACATTTATACACAGGCCCAGGAACTCTGATCCAATAGGAATTTGGCAGTGTACCAAGCTAAGGGGCCCTTCCTGGGGCAGGGGATACTTGAAGCCATGGTTTGCCAACATGTTGGGCTGGGCATCTCCTTCTCAGATGAGACCAACCCCTGACTAATGTTGACAAGCCTAGTACAGCTCCCATTGGGCAGTGGCCAGCCTGTGTGAGGGGTGGCAGCCTGGCCTAGCCTGGAGTCCCACCGGGCAGCCCCCCTGTCAATAGGCCTAGGCCACAAGGCCATACCTGGAGCCAGAAATGGGGCCAGCTCTACCCAAGTGCATGATGGTATGAGGGCAATCATTAGAAGGGAGAATGGATGCTGGACAGATGACTAAAGCTATAGATGTCCACCACACCCTGGCTGCAACCATCCTACCTCACTTAACTTGTCACTAAAGCAATGGATGGAAACACCGCTAAAGTCATTCTACTTGTGTGAGTCACTTTCTACCTAGGCAAGTTACTCGATCTCTCCAAGCCCCAATTTCCTCATGGCTAAAATGCAGTTAATAAAAAAATATACCTCACAAGATTGTTAGGAAGATTAAATGAAAGGACACAGGGTCCAAAGCAGGAAGGCTAACAATAATAACATTAATTAGAATCATTATTATGATTATTAGTAAGATTCTCCTTCAGAGATCTCTGGCTCCCACACCTCTCCAGAGAAGACTTCTCTCCCAATGCCTTCCCAAACCCGGCTGACTTCATTGTGAAGGCTGCACCTTGGTTAATCAAAGAGGCTAAGCCCCAGCTGCCTCTGTCAGAAAGGAATAGAATTACCCACTGGGTTGGAGGTGAACTCCCTCATGCTTGACCTGCTAAAGTGATTCAGACTGGCCAACAGCAGGCCTGCCACAGTCAGGGGTGAACCCAGATGCTCCAGGCAGCCCCTCCCCAATCCAATTAGTCCCCTCTGGTGACCCATATCCAGGCTCTCGGCAAAGAGGTACAAACTGGCCTTTTGGGCTCATGTACCCAAAGATGCCCAACAGCCTCAGATTATCCCATCTCCCTTGACGCTGGAGGGGCTGCATGTTTGGCCTCATGGCCTCCCCCTTTCTCCTGCTGCTCTCCCACAGCCTGGAGGAGCTCACTCTCCCTCTGAGTACACTTTTCTCTCATCCTGGAGGGATTGCTGCCTCCTTGGGAGGGACGGTGGAGAGAACATCTCCAAAGGAGAGAACAGGGGCCTGTTTGCTTAAGAACTGTCAGGAGTACTTCCTGTGTCCCATCTTCCTTGGGTGCATTCTCTCATTAAATCTTCGCCAAATGAAAGATTCTGATGGCTGTGCACAGACAGGGAAACTGAGGCTGAGAGAAAATTATGTCCACAGATCCATGACAGAGCCCAGACAGGGCTCCAAAGCCCCCATTCTTAACTGCCATGTCACAGAGACTTGCAATTCCCAAGCCAGGTGAGGGCTCTGCAGGCCCGAAGGTGCCAATACAGCCAGTGCTGCCCTTTACCAGGGGCCTCCTGGGTGCCAGGCACTGAGCAAAGCACCTTCCGGTAATAATCTAGTCAGGTTAACTGGGAGGAAGTCCTCCCGAAAACCCACATGAGGACAGAGGGCTGGCAGCTGAGTCCGGCACAGCAAGCCCCTGGCTGGTGGACCCTCCCTGTGAGGAGAACACTGCTATCAGGGAGGGAGGAGGGACAGACTGTTAGGGACTCTCCCTAACCCCACGTGGCCTTCCCTTGCCACCACCAGGGCTCCCACACCCAAGCAGGCTGAAGCCCAGCAAAGGGAACAGCTGGGTTCATATCCACCCTGGGCTAACAAGGGTGGATATGAACCCAGAGCTGGGGTCCACAAACTGTGGGCCACAGCCAAACCAGGCCACCACCTGTTTTGACAAAGTGTTGTTAGAACACAGCCACATCCGTTCATTTGTGTACTGTCCACAGCTGCCTTCCTGCTACAATGGCAGAGTCGAGTGGTCGTGACTGAGAACATACTGCCCAAAAGGCCAGAATATCTCCTCCTGGTCCTTTATAAAAAACCACTGAGCCCTGGTCTACAGACATAGACAGAGTGGTTAAGAATGTGGGCTCCTGCCCTGGCCAGGTGGCTCGGTTGCTTGGAGTGTCATCCTGTACACCAAAAGTTTGTGGGTTCAATTCCCAGTCGGGGCACATAACCAGGTTGCAGGTTCAATTCCCCAGTCAGGGCGCATATGGAAGGCAACCAATCAATATTTCTTTCTCTTTCCCTTCCTCTCTCTCTAAAGTCAGTAGCCTAGGTTTGTCTCTGAGGTCCTTTCTTCCTCTGACTCCTACTACCTATGAGACCTGACCTTCCTGTGTTTCCCCAAATCCTCACTGAGCTGTTTGTTGTAGGATTTAGTTCATGAGGCGGGATCTCACAGCCGTGCCTGCCTGTGGCCTTATTCTGGGAAGCACTTCAGGAACATGGGGTAAGAGCTCTGAGGACCCTGCTCCTCTTCCTGTCTTTCTGCGTCTCCTGCTGTGCAGCCTGCACGGCCAATAATTCCACCACTGGCTGGAGCTGGAGAAAACCATTAAAAACAACAAATAAAATTAAAACAGGGCATAATGGAAATAAGGGGCTTATTTCCTTCTGAAATAAATGTCACTAGGACAAATTGTTGGAGCCACCAGCCTTATTGTTTATAGATTTATTCATTGTTTATCTCCCTCTGTATTGGTGACATGGTCAATAATTGCCTATAAATACCGGGACTCTACAAGGACCTTAGAGAATGAAGGCACCCTCTGATACTTTGATATCTGCACACAGGCCTGGGGCGCAATGGTTGGAAACTCATGGAGAGAGAAAATAGGGCCTGGGCAGGGCTGTGCACATCCCCGGTTCCCAGCCGGACTCAGCAGCCACTGACTCGCAGCTGTGTGTGCACATGTCTGTCATTTTCAGTCTCTTATGGTCTCTTGTTCTTTTTAATTCTGTTCCTGGCTCTCTCCCTCAGTCTTAGTTCTTTCTTACTGAGTTGGTCCCTGGAGCTCCCTCTGTAGTTTCCATCCCCCACACCCACACAGGCAGGATTCCTCCCTTGCAGCGACTCCCCGCCCACACATGGTGGAACAAAAGGAGGACAATGGAAAACCAGATGGCACCCCTCGCCACACCTTTGGTGACAACACTTAAACTGGAGAATTCCCAGGGATGATGATGAGAATGACCCAAGGTTGAATTTCTAGGGAAGACTAGTTGGATTCTAAAGTCTGAGCAGGTCCTCTGGACAGAGTTCGGCTTTGGAAAAAATGTGGGCCATGAGGTAAAAAGGAAATAGCCATTTAGATGGAGGGAGCAGCTCTCACTTTGCCTGTTTCCTTCTCTTATTTTCTTTTCCAAGCAGAAAGCCCCTCGCATCCCTCTAACAAAACTCACTGCACACCTACTATATGCCTTGGTGCTAGCACCAGGGACATGAGTGAAGAAGGCACTGCCTTCTGAGAGCTGCTGCCTGCAGGGGAAGCCAGCCCCAAAAATGAGGGCTGCCCAGGAAGCAGGACTAGGCCCCCTCACAGAAGGATTCTCAGAGCGCCAGGGAAAGGCCGGGAGCCAGGGCTCAGGGAAAGCTTCTTGGAGGAAGTGCTGCCCCCTCCAAGCTGAGCTGAGCTTCCACTGCTGGCCCTCTTTACTTCTTCCTGTGCCCTTCACTGCCCTCAGAACAAAACCCAGGGCCATCCCCCCCACCCCTGTCCTTAAGACCCTAGTAGTTCACTCTGGTCTCCACCATCAGAGCAGCATGCTCTACCTCTCCTCTGAGCCCCCGCACATGCCGTTTCCTCTTCCTGAAACATCTTCCAGGAGAACTCTCCATCAGCCTAGATGTCGCTTCCTCCAGGAAGCCTTTTCAGACAGTCCCCCAGGCTAGGACGTCCCCTGAGGAAACCCCTACCAGAGCACTTATCTCACGGCACCACAGCCTTGTCTTTTCCCCCCTTCACTGTGTGTTTCTAGTAGGAAAGAACCTGGTTGGTTTCTCCGCTCTGTCCCCACCCCCCCCCCCCAGCATAGTGATTACTTAGAGGAGATTCTCAGGAAATACTGTAGGATGAATAATTAAGTTGGATTTTTTTTAAGATTTTATTTATTTATTTATTTATTTATTTAATTTATTTATTTTTAGAGAGGGGAAGGGAGGGAGAAAGAGAAGGAGAGAAACATGGATGGGTGCTTGCCTCCTGCACACTTACTGGGAACCTGCCCTGCCCACAACCCAGGCATGTGCCCTGACACATGCCTGGGAATTGAACAGGCAACCCTTTGGTTCACAGGCTGGAGCTCAGTCCAGAGCTACACCAGCCAAGGCTAAGTTGAATTTTTTAAAAAGATATCACAGAGATCCCCAAATAACTCCTGACCAAACAGACTCAAAGGGCTCAGACCTGCTCAGTAGTGACTCTGCAAGGTCTCAGGCTGGTCTGTGAGAAGAGGGAGGCGTCGGCCCCATCCGCTGTGTTTCAGGAATCCAGTTCAGCATCTGGTTCAGGAAGGCGGATGCTGTGGAGACCAGTCCCAACTCCACCGGTACTGTGCCCACACGGAGAAGGCCCCCTCCCAGGATGACAAACCTCTGCCTGCTTCAGTGGGTCTGGCATGGGTGGGGTCACTCATATGCTCATATCTGCCATCCCTGCCCCAAATGTTCAGTTGCTAAGTGAAGGAAAGCTCTAGTCCTCCACAGTATTTGATCATCGCCCTCGAGGTCGGGATAGTTTCTTGATGTAGGATCATCCTTTGAGCTCCAGTTAAAAGACCTACTTTTTCAAGAGTCAATCACACCTTCCTCCTGGGCACACAGACCTTCCTCATGCCCACTCCCTTCCTCAGCAGGACGTGGTAAGTGAGAGTGAGCCTGAGGCCTGCTGGCTGCCCTGGCTGGTGTTTCCACACCCTGCCATCTGCAAAGGATGGTATGAGCCCCAGCTCTGCTAGCACAGCTGGGAGACCCAGCCATGTGACTTCCTCGGGTCAGGCCTCAGCCTCCTCCTCTAGGAAGTGAGGGCAATAGTGTACCCAATTCATGGGGATTTGGTGAGATACATATGTCAGATTCTCAGCCTGATTCCAGGTACACAGTAAGCCCTCCATAAATTGTAGCTATTTTTGTTACTTTATTATAGTTTATTATCTTTATTATCAGTCAAGCAAGTCTTGCTCAAGAGCTCATCAGAAAAGTATGGTCCCTATGTCCTGACAGAGGTGCAGGGAGGTTCCCAAGGCCTGGGATTCAGGCTAGAAGAAAAGTCAGAAAAACAGGCCCCTGGGAAGACATGGAGGGTTGGAGTGACAGGCTATGGCCCCCGGGCAGAAGTAACAGGATAGTGAGGAGGCTTCGTGGCTGGGCCTCGGAGGGTAGGAAGGGACCTCGCCAGGCCAGGCTAGTTCTCCAGGAGCCCCTTTGGTCTGAAGTGGGGAGAAAGGGGTATCTTTGGGAAGATGGGGTCATGGACTTAGAAGCCCAAGAGAAGCAGAGGGATCCATTTTATGCTGTTTTAAGTTGGTCTCCTCAGAGGTAAGCCCTAAGGAAAAGATACAAGGAGAGTAGTTTACTTGGGAAGTGACCCAGATGGCACTGGCAGGGGACGAGGGAAGTATGACAGGGAAGGGCAGGACACTGTAAACAGGGTGAGAGCCACCAGGTGACTGTGGGCAATGGAGGCTGGTTCCGCTGCAGGACTCCCAGTGAGAGAGCAAACCGCCCTCGGATTGGCCCCACTGTGCTGTCTGCTAGGGCTTCCTAACCAAGTGCCGCAGACCGGACGGCCCGAAGCACAGAAACATAGTCTCACGGCTCTGGAGGCCAGAAGCCTGAGAGAAGGTGTCCCAGAGCCCTGCTCTCTGTGAAGGTGCTGGGGAAGGAGGCTCTGGGTTCCATGGCCAGTGGCGGTAACTCAGCTCTTCCCAAGGTGTCCTCCATGTATGTCTCTGCGTCCAAACTTCCTCTTCCTCCAAGCTTATATGTGGTCTCAAGTCCACGCCTACTTAGAAATGACCTGGTAAGCAGAAAGCAGGTTGAACTTGTGGTCAGGAAGGATGCAGAGCCTGCTCACAGAGCTCAGTTTTCATTGTACCTGTGACTCAGGGCCAGTTCTGAAGTGACTGTTGGCTGAACCTAGATCCTCACAATGAGCTAGGAAACAGCTTCAGAGTTTTGTCTTTCCCATGGCAAAGACATTCTGGGTAAGGACCTAGGACAAGGAAGGGTGACCCAAGGGAAAGAGGCAGGGAAGGGCAGTCCAAGTGGAGAGAAGAGCATGCCCCAAGCCTGGGAGGGGGAGAGCCTCCCTCTGGCAGTGCTGGGTAGCTAGAGCAAGTGTGAAGTAGGGGCAGCACAGGATGAGGTTGGCAAGGTCATCCTCATGTCAGAGTCAAATCTCTCAAGGCCTTTTAAGCCCGTGAAATACTTTGACCTTATCCTTAGAGCAACAGGAACCATAGACCAGATTTAAGCAGGGAAAAACACACTTATTTCTCCATCAAGGTGTTCTCCAGACCTCCTAGCCTGGGGAAAGAGTAACCCTTTCCTCATCCATGTTGATTCTGGGACAGGCTGAAATCCCCTATGAACAAAAGGCCCCAGAGAACAGTAAAAGCTGATGTCCTGGCTCCTAAAGAGCCATTAAGAAATGTCACAAGCAGCCAGGCAGAGAGATACCGTGACAGCATTTGGGTTCTGCAGAAAGAACAAACATCCACATGGGAACCCTGCCATGGAGGTGCACTAGCAGGAAGCAGCAGGTGATGCTGGCTGCCAACAGAGCAGGGGCGGGGGGGAGGGGCATGGGATAGGTGCCAGAGGGCTTGCAAACCCCTCCTAGACAAGTGGCCTCCCTGCCCCACATGCCATTCAGGACAGGTAAACAGTATCACCCTCATTTTACAGAAGAAGCCAAAGCCCAGAGAGGGGTGCCCCAAAACACATGGCTAGTAAGTGGCACACTCAGGTCGGTCTGATGGCAACATCCACCCCCTTTCTCAGCATCACAGGCCTCTTACTGCCTGATTCCCTCGGGACCAAAACCGCACGAGCTGCCGCCACTGCTTGGCCTTTGCTCCCACATCTTCTGGTGGGACTGGCCTGCAGTCGCAGGTGACGTGTTGTGATGGCTGAGAACGGGGCTCCAGCAGCCCCAGGCTCACAGGTGTCTGGCTTAGCATCATCAGGAGAAAAGAGCCTGTCTCCCCAGTTTCTATAAATCCATCTAAGGGAAAACTGTGATTGGCCTTGCTTGGGTCATATGCTCCTTCCTGAACCAATCACAAGGAAATCACAATGCTTTGATTGGCCAGCCCCTTTGGACAGGGTGGCGGTACTATGATGAGTGTCCCCCAATCCAGAGCCACAGCTAAGTGTTTAACCTCAATTTAAAGGATCAGGGAAGCCTTCCCAGAGGAAGCATCTTCTACACTGAGACCTGAAGGATGAGTAGGAATGTCCCAGACAAACTGGCAGAAGAACACTGTTCAGACAGAGGGCCCAGCACTGCAGAGGCCCAGGATGCTCAAAGAATGTCTCACTCACAGCAGTATCTCCCAAGCTTAGTGCACAGCCTGCCTTCCCATGCATGCTCAGAAAATGCTTCAGGAACACAATCCATAATGGGCTGTGTGGCCTAGACAAGTCACCTGCCCAGTCTGAACTTCTGCTTTCTCCTCTAGCTGATGGCTTAATCATCTTAACCTTCCAGGGCTATGCAAGAATCTAATTAATTCAGTCTCAAATACTCAAGTACTCCTCAGTGCTCAATTAGCACCAGGCCTGCAGGAGACAAGGCCTTCCTGCAAGGAACTAAAAAGGGCTTAAGCACTTGGCCAGAAAGGAGAAGGGGTCCGGGGAGGGGCAGGAAAAGGGGAGAGGCTCAAGAACAGTGTAGGCAGGCAATGGGCTCCCCAGTCAGGGAGGCTCCCCCGCTCCCCACCCCCAACCCCATCCCCTACGTTCTGCCCTCCCACCCCGTCTACCTGTGATCGCCCACCACCCTGGAGCCACCATATCTGTACCTGAGCCCATCAAGCCATGCAGGGAGGGCATCAGGACATCCCTCCCTGTGCCCTTGCCCCAGAACTTCCTAACCTGAATAACAGGTTGTGACAATCTCAGCAAAATCAAGGAGGAAAGAAACTTTTGTGTTTGGATGGCTGCAGAGTGAATTCTTGCCCCACCCTATCTTCATACTTGTTCCAGGTGCCTTTGGCCCTCCCTCCCCACCCCCAGGAGGCCAGTCCTGGGCTCCAGCTCCAGAGCAGCACGGGCTGGCAGGATGAGCCGTCTGGGGACACAGGGGAGCAGAGAGCCCTGTAGGTGCTAAGTGGGTTGTCGGGAACTCAGCCAGGAGGAACATCAGGCTGGGAGAGCCCTCGCTACCCCTGTCCCTCCCCTGCCCCTGCTCTGAAACCAGAGTCCCTGCTTGGCGTGGGCATGACAGCAAGAGGCTACCCTCCTGCCCAGGTATGTGTCCCACCTTCTATCTCCCCTCTCTCCAACATCAGCGCCCCCCATTCTCTCTCTAAATCTGGGTGTACACAATTCATATTTTTCTTTACCTCTGTTGTCCTCCTTGTCCCTGTCCCTCTCTCGCCATCTTGTTTTCTTTCCTTCTGTCTCTGTGTCTCTGCCATCTCCTGTTCCCTCATGTCCCTGTCTTTGCCTCCCCAGTCTCTGTCTCTATGAATATCCATGTTCGTTCATTCATCTGTCTAACCCCTCCTCCCTTCTATCCAACCTTGTCCTTCCACCCTGTCTGCCCCTAAAAAAGTTGGTCGTTTGAACTTCAGGAAGTTGTACAAAATCTCTGTGAGTGGGCCAGGAGGTAGCGGCTCAGCTTTCTCACCTCCAAGGCGCTGGAGGAGGAGGGCCAGGGCAGTGGGAGGGTTTCCACAATCCTCAGGCGGAGACATGGATTTGCATTTGCTGTTGCTGTCGTTTCAATCACAGACCCAGCCGAACTGCCTCACTACCAGGTCCCCTAGCTCATGTCTGGATCCTTGGCGGTTGGGATTCGGACACCACGTCTGTTGAAATAGATTCTTACGATAAAGAAGATTCTGGGGTGGGGAGGGGGCAGGAAAAGTGGTGGGAGCAAGTCACTGCCGTCAAAGACCCATCAGAGGCCCGTCAGAGACACTCCAGCTGGCCGTGGAGGGTCCAAGACCCGGGACAGTTACCTCCAGCCCTCACTCTGCTCCCCTGCATCTCCAGAGTGCCACTGGGGGGTTTCAAAGCTGCCAGATCACTGGTAACTGCCCAGCCTCTGGGGGTTGGCACAAGGGAGAGGTGGGCCCAAGGATGACCCTACCCCTGGCCAGGACTCAACCAGGGAGGAAACTCTGATTTCAACTCTCCTCTGAGACAAAAAGCACTGGCAGAGGGAGCCTGTGGGGACTGGGCAGCCAGAGACCTGCCTCCAAATTCTGACTCTGACCCTTGCAAGCTGAATAATGCTGAGCTTAACCATAGTGAGTCTTAGCTTACTTGCTGCTAGAATGCAGGGCTGTGAGGGTTGAAGCAGATAATGCATATGCAGCACCCAGCACAAACTCACCTGTAATATGCAGATCCTGATTGCTCTTCATTTTGCTACATCGGCAAAGATCTCTTGAGTTCTGCTCCCTGATGGTTTCCATGGGGCTAGCTATCTCAGGTCTCTCAGCTGACTGGATGGCTGAATGGGTGGATGAACAAATGGATGGATGGGTGGATGGGTAGATGGATGGTTGGATGAATAAATCAATTCTCCAAGAACTGCAAACTGCACCTGCCTCTATGTCTTAATGTCTACACATGAAAAACACATGTTGAATGTAAAACCCCAGGGGAAAAAGCGAAGGAGAGGTGAAGGCAGAGAGGGAAGAAGAAAACTGCTCCCCTCCTCACGTGGCAGATGGTGAGGAACCAAACTGAAGGGGTGGTGACCTCGGGTAGAGGCACCTGTCCCTAATCTTCAGTCTGTTCACTTTCAGACCCAGATACTGGTTTCCAACTCAATGTCCTTCTCTCCACAGGCTAACACTGACCCCGAGCTGCTCCTCATCTGGACAGGATGAGAATGTCAGGTAGGGCCAGGGCTCAGGATTAGAAGGCCATGGTTGAGGTCTGAAATTGGTTTTGCAATCATTTTTCTGTCAGCAGAGTCTGCCTGTCCTGAACTCGGAGCTCATTTGGCTGTGTCTTCCTCAAATGGTCAGGCCAGAATTCCAGGAGGAAACTAATCTAGGGCAAGCCTGGAAAAGTGAATGAGGCGACTTTCTTCCCCTGGGCAGAAGGGATGGAAACCTTTGGCACAGTGAGCTCACTTGCCTGGGATCTCGGGGATTCCTTATCTTGGAAACACCTGACCCTGACTAGAAATCAGGGGCAAAATATTTGCTTCAAGGAAGGCAGTTGTAGAATCCTCATACTATAGGGCTGGGCATGAGGAAAAGCCTTTGCCTTCTAGTCGACGCCTTCATGCCTTACCTCCTTTGTACTGATAGAGAGGCTGAGGCACCAAATAGGAAATGAACAGAGTTCATTGACTGAGATTCCCAAACAGCTGTGAGGGTGTTAAGAGAACAAGTTTCAGAGCAGCTTACTATCCTAGGTTCAAATCCCACCTCTATCACTAGCCAAGTAACCATCTCTCTGAGCTTTAGTTCCCTCATCTGTAAGGTGGAACTGATCAGTAAGATCCAGCACAGAGGGCTGCTGTGAGGATGAAATGAGATAGTGTATGTAAGAGCTGTTGGCACAGTGCCTGGTACAAAATGAGTTCTGTGTGATGTGATCCCCAAGAGAAATTCTGGGTGCCTACGCCACACACTGTCCTAGAAGATGAGGGACCCACACACACCTGAGCTCCAACCCACAGGATCCAGGGAGCTTTCTCACCCATCCCAAGTAGCTTGCGGCCACAGAGCTGAATTCAGGGCTGAGAAGGGTGCTGCTGGAGGGAGGTCAGGCAAAGGGCAGGAACTTGCCTGATGGTTAGATTGAATTCAGGAGGTAGCTGGAGCCACTGGAATCCTTAGGCAGGTGGGGCAGTGTATTGGAGCCCCTCCTCACCCTCGTGGAAGAGTGAGGAAAGGCACCAGGAGCTCAGGGTGGTCCATCCCATGTGGCGTTGCTCCCTAATGGCAGTTGGGGGGCGGGGGTCAGGCAGCAATCTGTCTGTGAGGCAGGGGAGGCCACCACAGCAAGGCCAGCACATGTTCCTGTCGAGGACCTTGTGTGGTTGTCTGTGGTGGCTCTCAGAGGGTGTCAGTGGACAATGTGGGGACTAACCCACTCCCCGTAAGCCATGGGCTCAGTGGCAAGGGTGTTACAATGTCCATCCATTCTGCCTGGACTGAGGGAGTCCGACTTGGAGAGGCCAAGCTCCTGTCAGAGATCACACAGCAGTGGATGGCTGCCGCGAGCACTGGACACAGCCTTCCTGACTTCTGTGGCTCACCTGCAGGGCTGTCTGCAGCATGGTCTGCCTCCCACCCCTGCCTCAGGTTCCCAGGCCTCACCCCTAGAGATTCTCTCTCAGGGGGCTCCAGGACAGTGCATTTCTAACTTTTTCTCCTGCTGGTGCCACTTGGGAGAATGGGGCCCCATCATTTTACAGCATGATCTCACAATTCTGTCATCTCATGGGTCACACTGGCCTCACCTAATGGCCTGTGGACTGGTCCATGGTGTGTAGTGTGGGTATGGTATGGACCTCCAACGTGGGGGCTCGCCACATGGTCTCACTGTGGGGATCTGGCAAGGACTCGCATGTAGTCACGCTACATGGCCTTGTGATGCGGCCTGGTGCTGTGGTCTCATGGCAGCATCTCCTTGCTCTACAGTACTGCTTCGCCTCCTGGCCCTCATTTTCGTGCTGATCACCTCATGGGTCATTGTCCGCAGCTATATCAGCTTCAGCTGGAAAACCGTCCGTCTGCCCCGCTGGCTGGGTGAGTGCTGCTCACTGCTGGGGGCAGGGCCTGTGGGCCAGGACCAAGGGCCAAGGGCTCATTCTTCCCTCCATCTCTGGTGACCCCAGAGACATTGGCAGTGTATGGGCTTGCTTTTGGGACCCCAGCCATGGGGGGTGGGAGGTGAGAGAGGACACCAGGCTGTCAAAACCCCAGAGCCCATGGGGAACAGAGAAGTGTCTCAAGGCCCTGGCCAAAGCATATGCCTACCTCAAGGGCTACTCTGGAAATGTGCCCCAAGAAGGAAGGACAGGAGGATGAAAGAAGCGGGGGAGGAGGGAAGGGAGAAAACTGTCCGTGCAATGAGTGGCTTCCACCTGCACTTCTGTTCCCTCTGCTGGGGACCTCCCTGTGGCCAGCTCCTGTCAGCCTTCAGGTGTCTGCTCAAGTGTCGCTGCCTCAGAGATGTCTTCCCTGGCCATCCCAGCTAAGGCTGCATCCCCTCCTCCTCCTATTTTAGCCTCCCTCATGTCAGCCCATTTCCTTTAGAGCATCATCATCAACATTATTTGTTTGTTTACTGGGTTGTTGTCTATCTCCACCCTCTGGAATGTCAATTTCCTGAAGGCAAGGAGTTTATCTTGGGTATATCCATCTCTCTAGCACTCCATGCAGAGCGGATCCTTAGTAAACATTTGGCAAGTGAAAGAAAAATGGATGATAGATGGATGATGGAGGAATGACTGAATGATGAATGAATGGGTGAACAGATGGATAGGTGATGGGTGGGTGGCAGATGCCAGCTGCTTTACATGCATAGTCCCATGTAATCTGTACCAATGCCCCATGGGGTGGTCCATGGTGTGGTGTGTAACAGACTCATGCGTGACCTCATGTCATGGCTGTATGTGTTCTCTGAGAAAAAAAAGCTCAGGGAGATTAAGAAACTTACCCAAATTCCCCTTGTAGATGTCAGAATAGGAATGGGAACCCAAGATTCCCAGGTCCAAATCTTATCAAAGAAAGGAGAGAAAGGGAAGGGATTTCTATCTCTGAATCTGTCCTCCTTGAAGACCAAGAACCACCTCCAATGACACAGGCAAATGTAACAACCTGTAGTGGCCAGGTGAGCTCAGAGCCTCACAGCAGTGAAAAGCCAGTCACCCTGTTTCTAATACAAACTCCCCACAACAGAGTCTCACACACCCCTTACCTCACCCACTTGTCAACCAGGGCTCATACCCAGGGCAGGGTGATTTGTGTAGATGCATGATGGCCACCATGTCCCTGGGCCCAGAGCACAGCTTTGTAGACTAGAGATTGACTGGGCTGTGCTGATGGCCTTGAAGGAGATGGGCCCAGGTCAGTGATGGAGGCTCAGGGCACGAGTGGAGATCGGGGTGCCCTCCAGAGGAGAGGGCCCCAGATAGAGGTAGGAGAGGGGACAGTGTTTGAAAGGAGACCCCACAAGTTGTTTCCCTCTCAGAACTCAACTACATGGGGTTTGGCAAATCAACACCTCCAACCAAAATCACCGAGTGCCTACTCTGGGTTAGGTCCCAGACCCTGAAATAAGGAACACGTGGCCCCAGCTGCTGGGGAGACAAACAGACTTAATTACACAATATACAAGCACGAGTATGCGTTAGCATGGTCCAGACTCTTGAGAAATGCTAAGGGTGGCAGGGAATGCTCCCAGAGGGAAACGTGGCCGTCAAACCCTACTGGTGTCCAGGCACAGGAAGAGGTGACACGCACTTCAGAAGTTCCTGGCCTGGCTGCAGATGCCCGCCTGGTAGTTAATACTTTAATATAGAAGCACATACATTACTGTGGCACAAATTTATTTTTAATATTTTTACTACATATTGATACATAGTTGGTTTCCTTTCTAAACCAATCTGTTTTATTTTATGATATAATAAGTTGCAATCTGTTACTGCAGGAAGTACTAAGTGTCTCAAGAGATCAGGAATAAATGTATTCACAGGATTTCCCAAACCGCCACAGGGGTCCATGCCACTGGAATCAAAGATTGAGAACTCCTGATTTACCTGTCCAATTCAGCAGGGTTCTTTCAGGTGGGGGTGACAAACCGAACTCTAACTGGTTTAAACTCAATGGGGTGCCTTGTGTCCTGTAACTGGGAAGTCCATGGATATGGGGCTCTGGGTGTGGCTGGACCTAGCGGCCCCCACAAAGCCTCCAGAGTCTCTGTGTCCCTGGGCTCTGCTTCCTGCCTAACCTCATTCCATGGGCATCTTTCTCTCTAAGCAGGTGTGTGGCGACCGCCCCTCCAGATGCTCATCTTCCAGTGGGGATGAAAGAGGCACCTCTCCCACCCCCAGAGCTATATTTCACCCCAGGGAAGGGCTGTCTCCACAGCAACGTATGTAGTATTAGGTCCAGCCTGGGTCCCGGCCTGGGTCCCGGCCTGGGTCCCGGCCTACTCCTGGAGTCTTGGAGACAGGGGATAGGGACCTTCCAGGATGAACAGCCCCCTGATGACCAAATGGAAAATGTTTCAGTGTGGGGGTTCCCCCAAAAAGGAGAGTTCTCGCCCTCAGAATTTCTGTGGCCACTGGGGGCCCTGTCCTCCAGGACTTGCCGTGTGGTGGGAGACCTAACACAGAACCACAGAAACAACCGGGACACAGTGTGAATAAGATGTCAGGAGGTGACTGTGGGCCCTCAGGCCCAGTGCAGACAGTCGGTGCTGGGGAACATCAGGAAGGCGACACTGACCTGGCTGATCAGCACTGGGGCCAGGGCACCCGGTACTGGGCTGGACCCTGACAGCTTGGCCCTCCCTGGGCCTTCTCCACAGCCTGTGCAGTGGGCGTCACGGCCTCCACTGTGCAGGCAGAACTCGCGCCCGGTCCCACAGCCAGGAGTAGGGCTCAGCCTCCAGGGGTCTCACAACAGAGCCCTGCTTCTTTTTAACCATGACATTGTCGTGTGTATCTGTGTGTTCAAATGTGCATGAGTGTGCACATGTGTGCATCTGTACATGCGTATGCACACACATATCTTTGTGTGTGCGTGCATGATCCCATGTGCCTGTGTCTATGTGTGCATGTGTGTGTGTGTGAAGGGGTGTCAGTGGCAAGTGAGGAAGGACTCCCAGATGAGATGGGACTTTTAGCACATTTCAACACCCATCATGGGAGGGGGACTCTGCTCAGCCCAGCCAACACCACTCACAATTCCCTTCTTCCCAGCCCCTGCTCCAGGCCCCATCCTGCAGGGAGGGCCCAAAGCACTTTCTCTCTAACCAGATTCTTCTGTCTTCTCTCTAGCAGGTTCAGTCTCCAAGAAGACCCGTAAGTATCTCCCCAGCATTCCCTGTGCCTTAGAGTGAGATGACTTAGGGTCTCTAGTCCCAGCCCTGCAGGTCCCAGAAAAATCTCCTTTTCCAGAATCTGCCTGGCCCTCTTGTCCCATAGCCCAATGTGCCTTCTGAAGCCCCTGAGCCCTGTGGCATGGAAGGCCCCTTCTCAGCCTTTCAGACTAATAGGAGCAGCTCGGCTGTCCCCCCTTCTCCAGTCCCCCCATCCTCTCTGACTCTCCCCACCTGGCTGGGATCCCTGAAGATGGAGCTGTGCTTATTATCACCATCGCAATGACCCCAAGCTTGGCTCATGGTCCCTGCCTGCCTCAAAGTACCACACCAGCACCATATCAGGCACTACAGGAACCACCCCGACCCCAGGCAAGCAAAAGGGGGTGCTGATTGTCTGTGGGGGTAGAAGTACCAATTGTGCCAGGAGAGATAGGGCAAAGTGTTCTAGGTTCCAGGAGGGTGACCCCCTGCCAATGGGATAGGATCACAAAGGCATCGGGGAGGAGGTGACTCCTCAGCTGTGCCTTGTGGAGGCAGGAACGGCCTATGCAATGGCCCAGAGGCAGGAATGCTGGGGCTGCATGGAGACCTTGGCTGCAAAGTCATGGACGTGAGGAACAAGAGTGTGGAGGGAAGAAATGCAGACACCTTGAATGCTGGATACTGCACACATCTGAACAGCAAGGACCCCAGCTCCCCAGGTGGGGGAAGGTGGAAGGGAGAGACAGCTATGACGGTGATAATGGTAACGATGATTGAGTGCCCAACAGGTAACAGACAATGCATCTGGAATTTTACAGACATCTCATGAAATCCTGACCACAATCCTACGTAGGTGATATAATTATCCCCATTTCATAGATGAGGGAACTGAGGCTCAGAGAGGTGAACTCACTTGGCCAAAGCAACAGAGCTGTAAGTGGT